>NW_020799091.1:94054761-94144878 GCF_003259725.1 Athene cunicularia
CCCCCCCCTTATGCCATGCAGTGACTTCTTTCTCACTGTTCCCCCTCAGTGTAGTAGCAACCCCAGCTTGGCCGCTTTGACTAGCGGAAAGCTGAACTAGTGTGAGTGTCAGATGTGTGTACTTGTGTGTTAAAGACACTGTTTTCAAATCTGGATTAGCTTTTCTAGGCTAAACAGTTCTGTCTTACCTCTGTTGCTACTTGGCAGAACCTAGTAAGTTATCTTTCAAAGTGTATTTTTGATCTACTTCCCAAGGGGTCATGAATAGCTTACCATGATCAAGGGCACAGTCTTTGCCCTGAGCATTTCTGACATCCTATATGTTTCTTAGTGTGGACAGTCTGGGAATGGTCAGTTGTATCCTTTGAGACATTAGTATTTCAGCCAAGTTTCTAAACTCCTTTCCCAGTTATTTCAAATACTGTTGTCTCATATATTTTAATATTTATTCTTAATTTACAAGGAAGGCTGAAAGGGACTTATTTCTTTGATTATCTGTATTTTTTACTATATCCTTTGATTCCCACACTGTTAAAAGAACCCATGCACTTCACTAGATGCTAATAACTGAAGGGTTTGCTGTAATTGTAGTTGCACTGCTGCTAAATTTTGGCATTACTCTTGCCCTTGGAAAATTTACTTTACTTTTATCTGATTTTTCTTCCCCTTTTCTGTCTGACCTTTAGTGGCAGTGGTGGTAGGGGGAGTACTTAAGTGTTTGGGGTTTTTTTCTTTTTGTGCCTGTAAAAGCTCCATGTCCCAAGCAAGAAACAGGAGGAGGGTAGAAGGAGATTCCCAAAGTTGCTTTTCAGAACAGCAGTACAAGAGAGAAGTAAGATTGCTGTGTTAGAGTTAGGGCAGCAAAAGATTAATGGGTAGCTTTACCTATGACACAGAGAACTGTAAAGATTTTAATTTGCTTTTTCAGTTTACTGTTCATAAATTAGTCTCTGTAAGGTTATGAAAACAGGGAGTATTGCTGACTGAGAAAGAAGAAGTGTTCAGAGCTGGTAAGGAAGAGGGGATGTGAGTCTAAAGCAGTCCAGGTAAGCTAAAGTATCCAAAGAAATCTACCTGTGTGCCTCTGTTCAGTTTGGTAAGAGCAGTAGCTGTCTCCTTTTCCGCACTGCCACAAGGAGGAAACGGTGGCCACCAGCCACTCTTATGCCCAGTAACAACTGTCTTAGACCAGAGGAACTGGAGAAATAGATGGGGTTGATGAATGACTGAAAAACTTTCCAGAGCTCTTTCCTGCAGTAGGGATGCAGGTGGCAAAGAGGAGGGGACAGGGGGTCCTGCAGGGCTGAAGTTTCTCTGATGCAAAAGCTTACAGGCATGATGCTTTTTTGCATGCATGAGAATGTTGTTACTAGCCTGATCCTGGTTAGTTAATAGTGGTAGGGTTGTATTAACTCTGGACTCTTTGTTTCAAATACTGTGAGGACCAAAAAAGACATTACAGTTTGGTCTTTAACCTGAAGTTCAAGTCCAGAGCTTGAACAGAACTGTTTTGGTTTGGTTTGTTTTTTCTTCAGAAGTGGGTGCCCGTGTCTTCTGTTTACCTGTGCTGGTTAAGCAAGTGCTAACCATATGTCTGAAAATTATTTTGCACATGGATATTTATATCAACAATTTATGCTGTATTTGTTTGTCACTATAAGAGAATATCGGTCCTTTTGGTCTAATATTGGCTCAGCAAAAATACTTTTTATTTTCTTACCTGAAGACAATTATCCAGTAAAATCTGTATATTTTGCAAACAGCTATCAGGCAATAACTTGAGGGTCATTTTGAAGTTGTTGCGTCCAGTGTTACTTCCCACTTCTTGCACAAGCTGTAGTTGACTCCAGAACTATGTCTAGCTGAGGTACTTTTAAGCAGCCAGACCAGTCTCATCTGCCCACCAAGCTTGTTGCTCAGTGGTTTCTGAACACTTCTGCTTGCTGTTAACGAATGTCACACAATATGCTCATGGTGAAGTGTTGTCTAGCACTGCCACTGTCATCTAACAGCCTTTCTTACTGTGTAGTGTCAACACACTACCATGACAAAGGGAAGTCCTTTTATGCTTTAAGGAGCTGGGAAAAATCAATACTATGCACTGTATTTATTGCACAAATGTTCACAAATGTACAATATAGAAACTTCAATAAACACTGTTCGATTGCAGAATGACTCTGGGTTTCTTAATGGCAGCTCAAGTTTACAGTGTATTAGACTGTGGTCTGTGAGATGTTTCTGTCAGCTGCAGAAGTGTGTGGACTGTGATGCTCTGCAGTTGTTCTGTCTCCAGATCACTGCTGCTAGGGCAGGACTGTTGGTGAGCCAGTCCACTGTCTGCTTCTCATGGCTGGCTTTGCTCCACTCCTCGTGTTTCTGTACAGCCTGGGAAAGGAGGGATGTTGTGCTAGGGCTCAGATGCCACTGGTGAAGTTTCTAGAGCCACAGGTGCCTCTGTGGCCAATTGGATATTTCTGAAAAATTCAAGGGGTATGGGTCAGCCAGTGTTTCTGTGAGAAGGCAATGTCTTTGGGGAATTATGGTGAAGCTGTAACATTAAAAGGTGCATGAATTCAAGTGAGGTGCATGGGTATTGTTCTGTGCATGAGGAGCAGCCTGGAGAAGCCGAAGGAGCTGATTATGTTATTTCAGAGCTATGTATTTGTGCTGCTGCTCAGCATTTTGGTTGATTTGCTCAAGTTAAACCACGGTGGAGGTGGTTCATGTCTGCTGGGCAAGTGAGTAAACTCCTCATCCCTTGTTTTTTTGGTCCCCATTTCATTATGCAGTCAGTCCTTGCTCAGCCCTGTCCCAATAGCTCAAGCCCCTGTCGCCCAGTCTCACTGGGATGTTGTTTCAGCTCGCAGAGATGGGGGAAGGCTGGTGGGTGGAGAGGTGCCGGGGGGCTTCCTCTGCCTGCCTCAGGGGCCAGGACCAGTCCCACAGGCATGTGGCATGAACTTGCTGGCTCATTCGCCTTCATGCTGGGTTTTTGTAGAGGGGCACGGTTCATTTACCTGCTCACACACACACAGTGCTCTGTCCTCAGCTTTATCTTCTTACTCCTGATCCAGTGTGCTCTCCAGCAGCATGGGGTGACTGACACAGCAGGAAAACAATATGCTAAACTTTTTTTACCTTACACATCCTTTTCATGTGATCAGTTGAAATGCTGTCATTGCTGGCAGCAATTACAGATCATTGCCTTACATTTACCTTTTGGCAGTCCACTCAGAGGCAGAAAGGATCCTGACATTGCAGTCTGATACACAGAGGGCTGATGTTGCTCCTGGGCTCGCCTGTGCAAGGCAAGAGCGTTTCAGCAGAAAGGCCAAAGGCCAACCAGGCACAGAGAGCAGCAGGCAGCATGTGGGATCAAGTTCCACCTGCCAGCAGGCTCAAGGCATGCCTGCCCCAGCCATGGCCCCCACTCCGTGCTGCTGCTCCTGCCTCTGGGCCAGGGTCACAGTCACAAACAGGGACCAAAACAGTTAAATACCCTAGCAAGGTAGAATAGGGGTGGTTTTAGCCAGTGCAGCTATTGAGAGAAACATCCAGGGCTCTTCGCCATGCCCCAGGGGCATCCCATTAGCAGCAGCCCCCAGGTTTGAGTGTTGGATGCAGGGGACTGAACACACCCTGTTTTTGCAGGAGAAGGCAAGACCTTTCCCAGCTTCTGAGGAAGTGCTTAATGGCACTGCTAGGACTGAACCGGCCCCAGCTGCAGAGGTGCCCCTCCTCATGGCTCACCAGCACTGGGAAAATTACTGGGTACAATCTGATGTACTAGCTCTGGAGATAAACAGAGGACTTCAGTCCAGAAAGCTATCTTACAAAGGCAATAAATTCCCTTTGGGGAAAAAAAAAAACCCAACAAACACCAACTCACACTTGTGTTGCTGATGGAAGTGCCGTTACCTTTTGCTACTGCAAGGTAAGGCAGACGTGTTTGAGCTTTGCTTATGAAATATTCCTGAAGGCGTCCTTTATCTATGCAGGCTTATCAGAAGTGGACCTTTGGAGAGGGAAGGGGCTGTGCGCAGGCATGCAGAGGCACAGCCCCTGCAAGGGCACAAGGAGCCTGGCCTGCACCAGGGTGCTGGCCCCACTTGCTGAGGGGTTAAACACATACAGCAGGGATGCTCTGTGTGCGTGTGGGTCCTGCAGAGCCCAGGCGGGCCCTCTCCCACAGTCTCTGGCAAGCCTGTGCTGCAGCCATGCTCACACCCTGCCGTCTTGCCCGATGGGGCCCTGGCTTGGCCCCAGAGCTGTGCACAGTGAACTGTCTTGCAGATGACATCCAGCTGAGATGCAGCTTTTCCCCCACACCACATTACCTCATCGGCGAAATCAGTTTCCTGGTTTGTTTTTCTAGGATTCCCTAATGGAGAGGGCAGTGTGTGATAGGGATGGCTGGAAGAAGGGTGGGATGGAGGTCTGCAGGCAAGGGTTGCTCAGCTGGGTATAGCTGCTGCATCAAACAGCAGCTCCTGCAAATCTGGACTGTCCCTCTGCCTTCCCTAGGGTCGGGGGGAACAGTGGAGGAGAGCCATGTGTCATGGCTCTGTCCAACCACTTTGGTGCCAAATGCCAAGAGTGACCCAGCGGCTGTAGTGCTGGAGGACAGTGAGTGAGGGGAGAGCTTGCAGGACCTGACCCATGGCATGGCAGTAAGAAGAACAGCCAAGTCACCTGCCATCACCTGTGCACCCCTGCCTTAATCTTAAGAAAAAAAATCTGCCCTTATTTAGGGGAAAAGCCAACTGCTGTTTACACTGCAGGTTACGCTACTCTTTCAGTAGCTAAAAATACACCATAGCTTCTTCAAACAAATGCACCTTCCTCTTTCACACCTGCTAACTCTTGGGCTTTGAAAAGTCACTGCCTCTTCTAGTGGTAGCCAGCTGGATTTGTATACCCAAATAAACAGGGCAAGTGGCCTGCATGCACCGCCCGTCCCTGTCTTCCCTGCATGGTGAGGCATGCAACAGATACTCCATGTCCGTGGGGAAGCTGGAGTGAAGGCAATGTGCTAATTCATCACAGTGAGACTGCTGCCTTTTGGACCCATCAGGCTATGGGAACGTGCTGATCAGCCCCATGGGGCAAGCACAGCGGGACTGACCTGCGAAGGGTGGGAAACCCACTGTGTTTGGAGCTGCTCATGCCTTGGGTTCCTTCCGGTGTCCTCCTAAAAAAGTCTAGCAGGTCTCCTCTTCCCCCACCTGTCTCTCGGAGCACCGCTCTCCCTACAGCCACCAACAGTAGATGCCTTAAAGGCAGCACATCAGATGTGCTGAAAACATCTATGGGTTGTACAAGCAAATGCTGACTTCTCCTGAAACAGGTGGATGTGAATGGCTTCTCCACCTCAGTAACAAAAATGTCACTTTTCTAATCCATTTCTGCCTTGGATTGTGACAGACTTGGGCTAGTATACCTTACACTGAGTGCCTTGCTCTGTCATTCAGATCTCACCTCTGCTGAGGTGAGACTAGTCACAAAACATGGTGCTGCTCAGAAGTGTCGATGGGGTCTAGCCACTGGCAATTAAATTATTCATCTGGTTTTGGTAAGACTTAAATTACAGGGAGGAGGGCTTCATAAAATCTATATTTTGGACAGATGGCATATGTCACATTTCAGCTGGAATAGTTTTGTACTAAAATAAAGCTTTTACACCATGTGTTGAACAGGTGAAAAATGTTTAACAGCAGGTAAGATCCTCCTTTTTTTTTTCCCAGTTTACCCATGTAATTCAGGTAGTGGGTATTCTGGTCAGTATTCCAACTCACAGTCCCATTCAGCTTGGCCAGTAGTGGTTTTGACCCCATATCCTCACCATAAAACAGCTTTCTCTGATGGCCAAAGATAAGCCAAGAGCTAAGAAAAGCCTGTTCTGCCCTGAATTATCTGCTGGGCCTCCTTAGAACATTGCTAACTCTTCTTCTCCTGACATCCTATCAAGCCCTAGCATGGAAGCTTTCGACTGCTTTGACAAAGCCATTTTGTTTATTAAACTACATTGGAGGATAAAACGTGGCTTTCCTCCCACTTGGTACAGTAGAATGAGGAACATTTTAAAACCAGATTGTCTCCTCTAGGAGAAAAATTCACCAGAGGGACGGCTCTGTGGTCATGAAAGATGTCTCCTTCCAAGCACCCAGAAGTAAAACATGAATGCTGCATCCCTTCCGACCCTGCTGGGATGGGCACTGTGAAACTGCCTCTGCAAAGAGTCTTGATGATGATGCTTTAAACTCAGAGGCCCTCTCCCTGTGCATGGGCATGAACTCTACTGTTACACCATCGTGTGAGAGCCAGGAGCCGTCCTGGTGCTCTTGCCTCGGTCGCTCCCTGTGCCTCCCTCTTTTTATGACCAGCTGGCCAGTTCTCTCCAGTCGTTGCTTCCCAGTCCGAGGACACTGCCATTTAGTCAGCGGGATCCCGCAGGGTAAAAGCCACAAGGTAACTCTTCAGATAGAGGACAGGGCAGTGCAAGCCTGCTGTGGAATAAACAGCTGTGCGATGTGCTCTTGTGTTTTTTCAGGTTAGTAATCCTTAAACACAGACACTGCAGAACAGCAAGGTAAGATTAAGTACGCACAGGCCACATTTTCATTAGGTGCAACAGGCTATGAAGCGCCAGGTGTCTGGTGTGGACTGGAAGCATGACAAGGGTGCCAGTGAAAACCCCAGTCAGACCCCACAGACCAGCTCCTCCTCTGCCCTTAAACCAGGCACAGACAAAGTAGGAAAACCCATCTCAAAACACCTGCTGTCCTCACCTGCCAGGGGCAAAACTGGCTGCATGACTGCCCGTAAGACTGGTGATGCCAAACAGTCAGACTGCATAGCAGCTCTGGCGGTGGTGGGCAAATTACCCGAGCATTTGGATAAAGTTTAGTAAGCTTTTATCTCACCCAAAGAAAAGGGCATGGGGAAATTTTTCAAAGTCCCCAAACTTGTCATTTCGATCTTTTGTGAAGAAAATATTTCATTAAAAAAAAATTTTGTTAAACCAAGTATTTTATTTCAAAATTATCTTCTGTCCTTCCAAATGTGCATCCATATGTCTGTTTAATTTAGACTGAAAAGATCTCAATTTCTTGCAGTTTGGTCACTGAATCTTATTTTTTACTGTGTCTTCTCTTCGAGCTGCTTCAGGAGGTAGCCAGGAAGGGGTGGCTGGGTTATTCTGTAACTGCAACCTCTTTATGAGAGACCTGCATGCTCTGTGTCACATCAGATAGCCCCCAAGATTTTCCTACAATGGATTACCTCTGGCAATGTTTTCCAGAGAGTTCATTTATTGCAAAAAGACCAAAGGTAATGTCATTCCTGTGCTAATACCTACAATAGTTGTGTCTTTGAAAGGTTTAATTCCAAAATAAGCAGTCCAATAAGCCTTATTCTCACCTGATGAGCTGAATAGTGGTGAAATTTCCTTTGTGACTGTGTTTTGGGGGAACATGGCCCCAGTCTGGGGCCCAGCTGTGGGAAGAAGTGGGGGAAGGAGGGACTGAAATTCCCATGGGCTTTTCCTCTTCCAGTAAATCTTCACCCAGTTAATTTCCTAATTGCCCAGCCAGCATTTGGGAATTGCTGCAGAGCAGAAGCTGTTTGCTGCTTTTGGCTGATTTGAGTGCAGTGGCATGAGGAGTGGGAGCTAGCACAAGAGAGAGGTTTAGGGCTGGAGGTGGTGTGGAGACTAACCCTGGGTTCCCAGAGGACACGGGGAGTCCATATCAGACAGCACCTAACATAATATGTAATTTCTGTCGTTGCTTATGCCTGATACAGCGAGGCACATGCTGACACAGACAAGCCAGGTTTAAGCAGCACGTTAAGTACGAGACACAAAATCAGATCAGAAACAAAATTCTAAAACCACCACAAAATTGCTGAGGGGTGGGTTGAGAGCACTTCTGAAGATAAGTATGAATTAAAATGCACAATAAATTGCTTATCTTTTTTTTATACCCCAATCGTTTACTCTCTGAGAGCAATCAGGTGCTGGGCATAATTAGGTGTGGGGCAGGACCCAATCAGCGTCCCCCCGCAGAGCGCTTACCGCTGCTCATTGGCGTCCCTGGCCACTGGGCACATATAAGCTCAGTGCTGGAGCACAGCGGAGGCATTCGGCTGATACACTGAATGTGGTAAGTATGGCTTATCTATTACTGAACACACTGCTTTTTTTTTTAATGGCAGACTGGAGGGGAGTCATGCCTACTAACCAGGTAATTTTGTTGCCGTGGAGAGGCTTGAAAAGAGGAGGAATCTGGTAGCCCCTGCTTCTCATCATGTTCAAAGGTTGACTCTGATCTGGGGAGCGTCTGCACTTTCAGCAAGATCTGAATAAATCTGAAAACTGGGGAGGTTCTGGCTTTATGCTACAAGGTCAGTCAGGTGGTGGAGCAGGTTGTCTGGAGAGCTTGTGCAGTCTCCATCCTTGGAGTTTTTCAAGACCCAAGAGGACAAAGCCCTGAGCAACCTGAGCTGAACTTAGTGCTGAGCCAGCTTGGAGCAGGAGGCTGGACTGGGGACCTCCCAAGGTCCCTTTCAGCCTGAGTGACTCCGTGATTCTGTTAAACTGATGTTGCATTTGTCTTGCTCAGTGACAGTAATACCATTTATTTAAAATAAAGCAAGAAAATGGCATTTTACTTTGTCTGGGACAAGTTCATATGTAACTCTGCCCGGCTGAGTTAATCTTATTTTCCTTCAGTCTACTTAATGAGTGTCTTGATTTTCTTCTTTTTGAAGTTATCAGTGCATTCTGATAACCTAATAATTGCAATCTCCTATCTGCAAAGTACTCTATAAACATTAGCCTATGCTCTTTGTCATATATTTTCAGTAAGTGGCAGCAGCTGCAGAACTACGTGTTAGCACGCCCAGTCTCTTGGCTTGCTTCCCAGCTCCAGTGGATATTTCCATTTATCCTTTGTCCGGTCTTGTGCCATCTCAAGCTTCTTAATTTAGAAGGCAGTAACAGGGCCGTTGCAGGACACCTACAATAGGTCAGATGTATTTGATGGTTGATCAGATGATAGCTGAAGCTTCAGTCAGTGGTTAGGGGGAGTACTGGGACATAGGTTAAGAGTTTTGGTAATGAAGAGAGAACGTATCTTTGCTTTGTGATATAAGGTGACTTGAAACTGCACTGGAGGCAGCGTGGGAACGTGTTTGCACTGGACATTGTTCCTCTCAGCCATCCTTGGCCGCAGTCAGACCATCCCCGGTGGCCCCATGCCCCATTCTGCTCACACTTCCCACCCAACCTGTGTGTTCATGGAGTGCAAGTGCTGAGACCATCAGCAGGGCAGAAGCTTGCTGGTGTCGTGTCAAGGCTTCTCAAAGATACGGGAAAGTCAGATTCTTCCCATCCTTTGATACCATTTCAGGTCACTTGTTGTCTCACATAGATAGTACTGGGGTTCCCACATTTCAGGCATTTTTTTAAGGTTACCTTCAGAACCACAGTGGTTTTAGACATATCTTAATCTAAATATGAATCCAGACCCTGGGCACAGCCATGCAGAGGTTTTAGAATGACTCATAACTGGAAGGACATCTGTGTAGTCCTGCAGCACCACATCAGGAATTAACCAATGCTTGAAGAGATAGTTGAGAAATCCTCCAGTAGAGAAGAATGTAGATGTTGACCTAGTCAAGGGCCAGGTCTTGTTTCTTTGTTCTCTGGGCATCTAGAAAATACATTTGCATACACTTTGGGTGAGCAAACAAATGAAAACTCCATTCTTGCCATTTTTTTATGTCAGATGTTAAGGGACCTGAACACAATGAGCAGAATGCAACCTTATTTTAGAAGGTGTAAAGCCAGTAATACTTTTCCTTCCATGAAGTCCTCCTGCACCAGCTGCCTCAGCATGCCATGCTGCCTCCAACCCTTGGCTTTAGGGCCAGGTTGGCTGCTCCTGGCAGGGGCAATGCTGGGGCCTGTGCCACTTCTTGGCAGTGGCAAGGGAGGTGCTTGGATGCTGCCATTCCCAGGTGGGTGCCTAAGGGGGCATCAGGGTGCTCCTGAGCCCCCGCAGAGGTCACCCACCTTCACTCAGGGCTTGGCAGGTGTCCATCCCTGCAGCTGGACCCATGGTGTTGCCTTCCCTTGTGCTCAGGTGAAACATGTAGTGGCTCTGGGGCCACTGCCCTGAAGTGGGGGTGCAAACCTCCACCTGGAGGGTGGCCAGTGGCACAGGGCCCTCTCTGGCAATCCCTGCAGCTCGATGTCACTCCTGCAGCTCCACCGAGCTGCCCCATGGAGAAATATGGGTCACACGTAGTGTGTCCACGCAGCTGGGGCTGGAGGGGAGAGGGAGCTTGTGCGAGGCCCTGCCGCCAGTGCTGGCCTCCCCCAGGCCTGGCACCCACGTGCCAGCAAAGGTGGAAAAGACCAGCAGAAGTAGCCCTAATAATTTCAACCTCCTGCCTCTCCTCTCTTTCCACTCCACTGCAGAATAGTTGAGATGGGCATTACCAGGAAAAAAAAAAAAAAAAAAAAGAGAGAAAAAAAATGCTTGTAAAATCTAGTCTGCCAACATTTTGGTTGGTAACCAGTGACCTCAGTTGTGAAAGCATGCTAACTGCCTCAGATACACTGTGGCTTATCTCTTCTTTACCCACAAGCGACTTTTGCTCCTTCCCAGTTAATTCATTAGGTAAACAAGGATTTGCTTGGAGAGATATACTCAAGGCCAACACAAATCCTGGCTTGCAAGGAAATGAACTTTTTTCTTTCCCATTAATCCCTCCTAAAAAGCAACGGGTTTAGCAGTGGTGGGGAAGAGCACTGGGAGGCAAAGTTTGCCAGGAGACATTTTGTCAGCTGCAGGGTCCAAGCTGTTTTGGTATGACTGCCCTCATAGTCTCTCACTGTTTTGTAAGGCTGGAGTCAGTGTTCCCAGAGGAGAAAAGGCAACTCAGTGCCTGGCATGGAGGTGTCCCCGTGTCCCCTGCCTTCTATCCTGCTTCAAGCTGCAGTCACAGGACTAGGCAGTGACATGAAGTTGTTGATCTCCATCTTCAAAGATGTCCTAGGACCTCTGGCTGAGAAGAAAGCTTGGCCACATGCCACAGGCCATTTCAGCCCTCCTCTGCTGCTAGTATAACAGTGTGGTGTATTTCTGTGTTTCAGGGACAGTCTGACACTCGGGGAGTGAACCGCAGCTCCATCCTCTTGGCTGGTGGGGAAACCACCAGGAAAACACGGCACAGACCTCAGATAGTCGTGCTGTGCTGCTTCAAAGAATCTCCTGTCAAGTGGGTGAAACAAGCAAGCGAGCAGAAGGAGAATGGCAGAAATGGTAATTAAGGTCTCCCTTGGACTCACATGTCGAGCCACAAATTAATTAGATAATTAAGACCCAGCCATAACAGCGTGCTGGCTGCGTGCCTGGCTGCTGTGACTCAGCTGGTCTTCACAGGTGCTGCAGGCAGCCCGGGTGTCTGGGGGACAGAGCCATGGCCTTATGGCCTGGAATGAAGATGATGCTCTGCAGACCTGTTCACCTCCTCTCTCTGTGCAGTGCACGTTGGCGCCAGCATCCTCCTGCAGTAGCTAGAGTTCATTCCCACATCCTCTCCCCTCCACGTGGCAGCAGGGCTGGTCCTTCTGCAGGCAGTCCTCTGTGTTTAGAAACGTAGAGGTATTTCTTCTTTGTGTCACTGGTTTGGTTCTATCAAATTTCAAAATTATGTCTTTGGTCTTAATCCAAAGTTAAATGTAGAAAGAGGGTCCAATATCATGCCCTTGAGAATTTCTACTACAGTGAAGTTAACGAGAGCATTACACTTGTTCTAATAGTAAAATGCACCACCACGGTAGTGTAGGAAGATAGGACAGGCTATGCTGCAACAAGCAGGTTAATACCAACTTTCAGCATCAACTGAAGTAAGACACAAGTCTCCAACCATGATCCTACTGAGCTGCGAGGTCCCTTTACTCAGCAAAGGCTGAATCAAGACACATTCATTCTGTGAACAAGCCAGAAAAGAAACTTTCAGTTACCAAAATCATGTGTCTTTTCTCCATGTGGCTGGTTTCCTTAGCACAAAAGGTTGGCTGATGAATTGCAGAGCGGGTTACACCAGAGGGGGTCACACCAAAGCTCCACGTAACCCTTGTTTCTGCTATTGGTCAGTAGCAGATGCAGAGAATAAACTATAAAACCAAACCCCTCCTTTTCTCTGTAAATGCACCAGCGATAGAGAAACCAGCACAGCACACAGAGCACAGGTACCATCAAGGCCAGTGTGTTTAAGAGCCATTAATGAACTCAACCTTTGCAAACTTGCTTTACTCTTTTCTGGTTCCACTTCTACCTGCTGCACTCCTATGGTTGTTCCTGATAATTTCATTTTGCCTTATTATTCAATGCTGAGAAGCAAAAAAGTGTTTCTCGGTCACCTTCTCCAGATCCCCCAGGATTTAAAGCCTGCTTTCACCACTAGTCACCTGTCTCATTTCCAGTCTGACGAATCCTCCTCTAATAAGCTGTTTTACTGTAGAACTCACTCTGTACCCCTGAGCACCTTTGCTGCCCTTCCCTCTTGTTCTGTTTCTATCGATTCTCTCTTTTCCTTTTAATACTCAGATACCCAAGTAGAAGTGTTCTCTGGCCCTTTGAGGCCCACTACCACCATACAAGTATTCTCAAATTATTGCTGGGTAGACTTATCTACAGTTTCTTCACTGCTAGGGTGAAAAATACTGCTCTTGACCAAATAATTAAATGCAGAGCACCAAATTTTCTAGTGGAAGGAATGCTTCGATGTACATTAGAGCAGGGGAAGACTTACTGGAGATGGTGGTCAGGTGATGGTTTACCATGTATGTTGTTCAGTACACTACTCCAAAAAGAGCAGTTTGATGCATCTGTAGAACTGGGTTTCTGATATGCCACTGTAGGGATGCCCCATGCAGGCTGGTCGCCCTGCTTTCACACCCAAACAGGGAAGTCGTTCCTTGCCTTCAGCAATTATTGCCCAGGTGCTTGCCTGCCTGCTTGTCCTCCTGGGTGACTGTGGGTCTCTATTTCTACAACACAGGAGCTGACCAACACGTGTCTGCTTGTGAATGGCAGTTGTGTGGGAAGTCAGGAAAGCAAAGCCGACAACAGCACGTGGATTCTTCCCAACTTGCCCAGTAAGTGCACATGGACAGCTGCAACGCCTGCCACCAAGTCTCCACATTCCTGTATGCCCTTGTAAGTAATTCTTTCATGCTGGTTATTTCAGAGTGCGGACAACTTGCTGTCTTTTTCTGAAGTACTACTGTTACACCAGGATGGTCAAGTCAGTAATTTGACAGTATGTTACATTAACGGTGGTTTGTTTTCCAGGAGGCAAAACCCACCTACTTTCTCCTCTCCAGGAAGCACTTTCTCACTCCCTTTATGTGGCTGGCTGTGGCTGGCTGTGGCTGGCTCAAGACTCAGTTATGTGTTTCCCAGCACACATTTGAAAGTGTCTGCTAGTTTGGGATATCTCATTTTAGAAGAATTAAGATGAACATATTTTAGAGGTAGATTTCAACCAGGGACTTGTACGCTTCCGCAAAGTGGACTCCAGGATGTCTGGTGTACAGAAGCGAAGGCACTCCCAGCTGCTAGGCACTCAAGGAGGTGCAGCAATGGCTCTTCTGGCTACAGTGTAAGGCATGCATACAGCCCAAAGCTGTTGCACCCATCTGTTGTACAGCACAGGCAGTAGCAGCCATACATTCATGTGCAGTGGGTTTCCTCCCAGGGTAAGATAAGCCTGCCAAAGTGCCCAGACTAGACTAGACAAGACGTGCTTTAATGGCCCGGCAAACCAGATCCAGACGAGCTATTAAAGATAAGGCTGTCCTATAAATGTCAAGGGAACTGCGGTCACATCCCTGCTGTGCTAAAGACGTAAAACATAAATTCAGCTCCAGCACGTGAGGAACTGGAGCCCATGGGAGGTGCGGCACTGCTCCGCGTGGATGCCTGCCTGCCTGTGGGAGCTTTGTACAGCATGCCAGGCAGGACACGGCCGGAGCACAGCCACCAGGCTGTTGCTTCTGGGTCTGGCCCATGAAGGAGGTAGGAGTGGGCTGCACAGCCTCAGAGCTGACCCAGCAAACATGCATCCAGGCACTCACCCAGTAAATTCCCTGTGTCTCAAGATAGGATCATCTCTTTCTAGTGAAACTTTTTTTTTTTTTTTTCCCCCCCTCAGTTACCATGCCGAGCAGGATAACAGCCTTGGTTTTTAGTAATTTAGCATCAGGGTGACATGGGGCAGCAAGGCAGGGCTTGTGCCAGGGCCCATCCCACCCCCCAAGTCAGGAGCTGGGCAGCCAGGGAGGTCACCAGGGCAGCCACAGCCCCAGGCATCGGGCACCTCCCTGGGGATGGGGTCTGGCTGAGGGGGCCCATGTGGTGTCGCTGCGGCAGGAACTGAAACATAACTCCAGTACAGCAGTGAGGAAAATACGCTAGGACATGTCACGCTGTTTCTTTTACTTTGCAGCAGTGTGCGGAGGGGGGTGTTCGGTTTCTCTGCTCTGGGTAAAGCACAGGTGGCAGCCAGTGTAGCCAAAATCTCTGGACTGATTCCCATGTGAAAACTGATTGAGTTTTGGTGGTAGAAGCAGAGGATGGGAGTGAAGGGAGAAGAAAAGATGTTATTTTAATTAAGAATATTAATTATTTAAATTTTTCCAAAGATACAGGGGTAAACTAGTTCTGATATCCCTTAAGCCAATTCTGACCTTCTAAACCCTCAGTAAGAATCGCTTCATTTGCCAGGACTGTTTTTCTCCTGGACACCTTATGGAATAACACGCCATGACCAAAAGCAGGAATCTTTGAGAAAAACCATCCTTGTCCACTGCAATTCTGAACTGATACTAGCAGCTGCAGAACCAGAGTGTCCCCACCACATCCTTTAGAAGGCATTTGCCAGAGATCCTTGTGTCCCCAAAGATTTGCTGCCTTCAAGGCACATGCACAGAGCTCATGCAGCTGGGGAAGGAAGCCGACCATGTTACTATTATTTTTGTAGTAAAAGATGGCAGGGATTGGGAAAGGAATTTGATAGGAACTGCAGAAAACTTATCCCAGAGTGAGAGAAAAGCTATTCTTTTTAGGGGGTGGTAGCTAGTTGCAGTGCAAAAGAGCAGTCCAGTTCCTCTTTGCCACCTTCGCCCTCCCATCAAGGCTTACCCAGGCATGCAAGGCAGCACAGGTTGCCTTCCCCATTCCCCTCCCCTCACCAGGCTCCATCACTGCAGACCTTGGAGCTGCACAGCACCTCACTGTGCCACATCGCCTCTTGCTGGGGTTCAAAGGGCACAGTAGCATCTTGTTTACAACAATTACTAGCTGAAGGTAAATAAATGGGCTTGCTTTCTTCTCTTGACGACTTCCAGCAATCTAGATTTGTAATGTAATATGCAGGTCACTCTCTTGAAAGCCAAGCTCTACTTAAAAGCTGCCTGAAGGAGCTGGAGTCTCCTCGTGCCATGGCTCAACTTCACTGAAATCCCTGAGCATTCTGGTGGCTTTTAGAGCAGATGGAAAATGGCTGCAGCTGTGGGGGAACCTCATTTATTGAGTTATTGCCTCACATTTACCAGCACTCAATAGAGGTTGAGATGTGCGCAGTTACACTTTCCATGGAGGGAGAGGTAGTAACAGCATCATTTCGGATTCATACTCCATTATTTCTGGGCTTGAGATGTAAGGAGGCTGGCTCCTTCTGGTAGTAAAGACCTGCACTAAACCACTACCCCTGTACTCTTGCAAAGCAAAAAGTGTTTATATCATGCTTGCAAAACCTGGAAGGAGGTGTGTGTGTCTTTCAGTAAATCAGCATGTCAACCCTGCACCATATGGACTTTCTGTCAGCAGACAGCCATCTGCCCGGCTGTGATAGCAGACAAGGATAACTTGGGTTCAAGGTTCAAAGGATGATAGTAGGCGAGAGCTGTTCAAAGGAGAGCTGAGCAGTTTGGGGGTGGGGCTTTGTCACCCCACTCAAGAGAGCGGTGTGCTGGCTATCAACCAGGGGCAGTACATTTGTGGCCCCAATAAACACAGCCCTCATCAGTCTTTTCCCTCCATCTTTTAAAAAGTGTAAGGACACGAGTTCCCTGGCTGCATAGCACGATGAATTCAGCTCTGTGTTGTGCAAACAGGTCTTTTTCATTCTGATTGCAATTGCTGCGACATGGTTCTTGGCTTCTGTTGGAGTCTGACAGAGACTAGCAAAACTGGGAGGCTGGATTGCACTGATCCAAGAGCTTTTTTCAATTAATTGCCAAAAACCCCTCCAGAGTCCTCTGTGGCTTGGGCCTTTCTGATGGCTTGGAGCCACTCTTGCAAGTCTGTGAGTCCTGGCCAGGCAAGTAACAGAGATAGCTGAAAATGTGAAAAGCAGAAGTGGTGTTGGGTAGGACAGAGAAAAAAGGGGGAGTCTTGTGTTGTGCATGGTCCTCCTGCTTTCTCACCCACTACATAAAATCCTGAGGCTTGTCAGCTCTTCTCACTTCATTGAGTTATAGTCCTGGCTCAGGGCCTTGCAGAACAAGACAGTTCAGAAAAGCCCTGAAAATTAATTATCTTATTTTTTATGCAAAAGAATTAATAATTCTCTGTAAGAGTGATGGAAAACCATAACTAGCTCCTGTTGACATTAATTGTTGATGGGAAACTTTTCTCCTTGGAGTTGGGGTGTCTCTCAGTGGCCTTGATAAAGTTGCTGAAACCTCACTCAGATTTTATCTTGGTTCATGTTGCATGACAGTTGCTTTGATTTGACTTTTTTTTTCACCTCTCTGCATTATTTCAGGCCAGAAGAAACAAAGATCTTGCCCAACATCCTGAAGAAAATTGGCTGCACCCCAATGGTCCGAGTCAACAAGATTGGGAAGTCCTATGGGCTCAAGTGTGAGCTCCGTGAGTGTCCCCTTTCCACCCGGTTTTTCCGTGCCACGAGGTGAGGGTGAGGGGCGGTGTTGGAGGGGGGCTTCGGAAGAGTCTCTGTGGAGAGCAAGGACAGATGGGGAGGGCCAGATGTGGCACGTGTTGGGTACTCATGCTTATTAGGTTATACTACAGTCATTTGTCAGACCAAACAGGATGATTTCAAGCTGCAATGAGCAGGGACCTATTGGTAGTGGAGGCGTCTCTCCTAAATAACTGCAGCATAAGCCCAGAGCAGAGCTGGTCTGAATTTGAGGATGGGCAGATAACATCATGCAGCACCTGGGGTAGCATGTGGCGTGCCCAAGAGAGACTGGCCAAGCCTTCCCAAAACGTGGTGGCTGGGATGGGGCGATGGGCATGGCAGGACTCCTGCAGCCTGCCTGGGCAGAGGGAGCAGCTTGGGCTGCTGGGGACACACACCAGCACAGCCCCTGGCCACCAGACATTGCTCCCATGCAGGGGTCACCTGCTCTGCTGTGGCACCTCCATTGGGTCAGCTGGAGCCGGGCCAGGCGCTGCCTGTCTGCTGCATCACTGTCACAGGGGCAGTGACAGCCTCTCTTGGGGACCTTCCTAAAAGGCAGCCCCAGGCAGAGCAGTGGGGACTGCAGACAGCTGGGTTTATCAACCATATGCATGCCAGCCTCTGGTGCTAAAAGCCAGGCCAAGGCACTGGCTGCTGGGCCAGGTTTTCCAGCAGGACCCAAGCCCTCCCCTGAGGGGATGTTAGCATAGCGCTGGTGCCGTCTCATACAAGGGTTACTCTTAGCCTGCTCACCTACAGAAATAAGGATGATACGATCAGGCTGTCTCTGTATATATGGACTTTTCAGTCTCCTTTCCTGTAATTTTTAACCCTATTAATTTCAGCCAAATTGGGCAGAAGGACAGTAAGATTCAGGCAGTAAGGTTCATGAGTGTCACATAGCTGGGTAGGAAGGAGATTTGGCGAGCACTCATGCTCAGTAGAAGGGCACAGCGGGACCCTGTGGTCCTGTGTGGCAACAGGGAATCCACCTGGCAGCCAGCCTCTGTGGGCACACAGCCGCATGGAGCATGCAGTGCTCTTTGACCAGATCCCCTCTCAGGGTCTGGGATCCTCAGGCCCCTAACCCTGCAACCTCTATGCTGCACTGCTTCTCGCTTCCCAGAATGAGGCCTCAGGGAATGGTAGGGGAAAGTGGACGGAGGTGGCAGAGGTGGGAGGATAGGTCTGCGGTGTGGGGTCCCCCTCTGAAGCAGTCTGTGCCTTGGAGGATGTCTGGCTGGGGAAGGAGCCTAACGGGAGCGCAAACAGCAGCGGGGAGGCCGGGCAGACCCTGTTTGCTGGGATGGTGTCTCCCTCCCCTGGCACAGGAGGGAAAGGAGAGCAGGACAGGCAGAGTGGCTGCATGGTACTACCCTCTGAGCTTCAGGTCAGCACAGAACCTTTTACCAAGAAAATATAAGAATGCTTGCAGCAGTGATGTGTCAAGGAAGCAGATATGGTGGGACGCAATTACCTTGTAATCTCTGTGCCTCCAGGAATCTCTCGAGTAGCTGAAGTTTTGGCAGTTTGGCATTCTAAAATGCAATGATGAGCATAAGATTTTTTTTACCCCGCTGTTGTGGCTGCTCAAGTGTTGGGTTGATTTGTCAGCCTGAAGTAGCTGTCTCTGCTAGGATAAAGTGAATGATACCCCAAAAGCACACACTTCTTCCTGTTGTCTGTAAATCAGACCTCAGTACCATCAGTTCAGATGTAGATGCTCATCAAAACCCTGGTGCAAAGAGTCCTGCCCTGAGCGTTAGCAGTGTGGAAAGCCTGATTAGGAACAGAGTTTGAGTGAACCTTGGGAAGTCTCCATTACTTGGGGTTTGGTAGCTTGGCTAAGAAAGCATAATTTTGGATGACACCTGAAAGTACCTTTTCTATTGTTTTTCTTTATGGCACCCCATTCAGGACTACAAATCATCCCTACAGAAGGGCACGTTTTTAGATACCTAATAATAACAAGCTTCCATGCCTCAGGAAAGACCATGAGACCTTGATGTTAACCCTGACAGTGCCTTGCTCAGAGAAATGTCCTCGAGGCAGGGCAGCAAGGTGTATCATACTGGTGTGGGGTCTTCCACCTAGAAATCACTCTATGTCCAGTTGATTTTAGACCCATTCTGGACTTACCAGACCTTCTCACTGCCTTCAGGGTGCTGCAGGTAGATGAAACATGGGGAAAGATGAACTATGGGCAGGTACACTTGTGGGTAATCCCATGACAAGCTGTGGCACCCTGTAAGCAGATGGTGGTTGTGCTCCCCTGAGCAAAGGACCATCCCGCAGGGGAGGAATGGGTGTCCTCAAATGACTACATTGAGGGCTGGGGGATCACGGAACTGGTGCTCCCGGCTGAAGCCTGTCCCTGATGGATCCTCCCTTTTCATTTCTAGTGGCAAAATGTGAGTACTTCAATGCAGGAGGCAGTGTGAAGGACCGCATCAGCCTGAGGATGGTGGAAGACGCAGAGAGAGCTGGGATTATAAAACCAGGAGACACACTGATTGAACCCACTTCAGGAAACACAGGTGGGAAGGGCAGGGATGCTCCCTCTGACCCAGGGGTGCCTGGGCAGGGTGGTGTTTCCAAGGGGCTGCAGGAGGAACAGGGATTTGAGGAGCTCTTGCACATGCAGTTACAAGGTCAGCTTGGGGCCCTGAAGCTCTGGCTCTGTCCTCCCCTCAGCTCCCCTCTCAGTGGCCGTGGGCATCCTAGGGTACTGAGATGCCCTGATGCTGAAATTCCCAAGGGCCTGCGAGGGTCCCACGAGGGTCCCATGCCTTGACAGGCATGTCTGGCAGGTTATCTTGTGGCAAGGCAAACAGCCTCAGGAGCTGGGGCAACCCCAGGTGTTTTCAGGCGGGGAAGCTCTTGAATTTCAGAGGTTCCCAGAAAGAGTTTCACTGATGGGCTGGAAGAGAAATCATCTGGTTTATTTTCCTTACCACTGTCATCCTGCTCAGGCATTAGATTATGGTGGGGTATGAGATGAAGGAGGAGACCAGAGGAGCCTCTCTCCTCTTTTGCAGCCTGCACAGGACCATCAATGCAAGTTTACATGTCCCTTTGCTGGTCCCTGAACCAGTGTTCCCACCACATGCATGTGCATAGCGTGCTTTCCTGCAAAACAGGCTGTCAAGGGCTCTGGATAGAATTGAGGCCATGTCCCTCACTGTACTCCCCACCTTTCTCTCATGAGCCATGCAGAACGGGGCTCATCTCTAGGAATTTTGCTCCTTACTGTCCCGTTGCTGCAGGTACCTCAAAGCCAGTCCTCCTCGCCCCAGCACCCCCCAGACAAGGGGATGAGGGGACCTGTGTGCCCCCAGGGCTGTTCCCCAGCTGGCTGCACTGGCTCCCTGCCCATCTGGGGCAGTTGGGGTGTCACTGTGCTCCCTCCAGCCTCTTGCCAGGACATGCTGCTCCAACCTCACCTTCCTCCTCTAGCTGGGAGCAGCTGGCTCCATCCATCACCCCCAGTGACGTTGGAGCAGCAGTCCCCTTCACCTGCTCTCCTCAGGGTGACATGTGCAGCTTTGTGTGTGTGTGTGTGTGTGTGTGTGTGTGTCCAACTGAGAGCATTTGAGGTGGAGGGGAAGGCACTCCTGAAGCAAAATTACCTCTCCCCTGTGCTTCAGAAAACAAAGGAAGAGGCTTGGCCCTTGGTGAGGTGAGGAAAGGGGTTCCCAGCCTTGTCATTCTCTCTGTGCCATGCTAACAGACTCCTGGGAGCAAGAGGAATACTGCAGCTCAGCTTTCCTGTTAGCACATCCCCCTGTGCTCCCTGGCACTCCTGGAACATCCCAAGAGGCTCGTGGAGGATGCCCTCACCTATAGCTCATCAGTGAACATTTCTAGGTTATATTCACTGGTGGGAGAGAGGAATGTAGGAAGCAAAGCACGTCGGTCGGCCTTGTCAAATGCTGTTGTCAACCAATTCCCTTTCCTCCCCATCACCTAGGAATCGGGCTGGCACTGGTAGCTGCAGTGAAAGGTTACCGCTGCATCATTGTCTTGCCGGAGAAAATGAGCATGGAGAAGGTCAGAGCTCTGTACAGTAATACCACACAGCCGGGGAACATCTCCTTGCCTGTCTCTCTCTGCCTCTCCCTTTCTAGAGACAGAGTGCCCTCTCCTTTAAAGGGTGATGAACCTTGCTGCACACACTGACATAGCTTTGTAGTTATTCAGAAGATTTCCTCTTGACGAATAAAAAGAACACTGTGATGGCCTGGCTGATTATCTAGAGTCAGCAGTGCAGCTCAGGTCATGTGTTAGACAAACATGGTGCGTGGCTGCAAAGAAATGGAGCAATATCTGCTGTCTGTGAGGGCAAGGGCTGGATGGAGCAGAGGAGAGGCTGGTCCTGTGCTAACTTCCCCTCTGACGTCTGACGTGTCACTTGGTCTCTGTGTCTTTACTGTTTTCTTTAACCTGGAGATGCTTATGATTTTCTGAGCTGCTTTCTTGAGATGATGGAAGTCAAGTCACTTACATGAGAGCTGATGATCAGGTAAAACTGCTATCCCAGAGGTGGCAGAAACTCTGCCTTGGGGATCCAAAAGTCTCACAAACTGCTCAGCTGAACTCATGACAGTGAAGCCAGATCTGGACTCTGACTTGGCTCAAAGTTGAGCCCTTCTCCAAAGCACCACCCTCATTTTAACCTAAATCTCACTTAAACTTAGTCTGGATCAGATGACACCTCCAGCTGCCATGGGCTTCGTCTCCAGGTGCTCCAAGACTCACACATCCTTCTCTTTTGGCCCCTTCTGCCCCCAACAGCCACATCTCCCAGTGGATTAATACCCTAGGGCTGATTTGTAATTGCTCCTTCCCCATGATTCGTGAGAGGAGAGAAGGGACTTGGGGAAAAAACAGCTTTAAGACTTCCTCCTTGCATGCAAGGGCTCAGATCACAGCACATAGGAGATGCTGCTCCCTACCCTGGTTCCCTCTGCCCCTTCCCCCAGGCACCAAGGAGCAGCATAGTGTTACCTACTGCTGCTGTGTCCCCAGCCTGCCCTCCGAGTAGGACAGGGCACGAGGCCAGGCTTTAATCTCTGTGCCAGCTTCAGACAGGAGGCCCTGGGTGCCAGGAGGATGTCAGAGATAGTGTAACTGAGAATCGGACATTGCATCTTCAAATGCTAAATGTCTCCTGCATGCAAAGCTCCTCTGGCATCTGGTGCTGCCATGAGCCCCTAGGTTTGGATTACCATTGCTACGTGGGATCAGTTACGTTACATCTACTCTCTTCCCTCCCAAAGGTCGATATTCTGAAGGCACTGGGTGTTGAAATTGTGAGGACCCCATGCACCCGCTTTGATGCCCCGGAGTCTAACATTCGTGTTGCCTGGAAGCTGAAAAATGAAATCCCAAACTCTCACATCCTTGACCAGGTAAATGCTGTTCCTCCACTGACTCTCATTCCAAACATGGTTTATAGCATGTGCTTCAAGCGTGCTGGTGTTTGGGGGCTTCATTCAAACTGGCAAGGGAGGCAGATTTCATCAGTGTTTTATGGCGTTTGAAACTTAATCACTCCTCTGTAAAGCATGGGGTGACAGAAACAAAATAAGGGACACTTCCAAGCCTGTAATACTTCTGCCAAACCCTGGATGTGGGCGAGGCTGTGTTTTCTTGCACAATTCAAAGACTCCTCAAATTGCTTCAGATTTAACTTTGACCTGAAAAAAAAATTACTTTTTATGCCTGGCTAGCAGCCTCTGTTCTGCCTCAGAAATAATCCTCATGTTGTAAAGGGCAAACACTGATAGTTCACGCCAGCAGTTCCTGCAGCACTGGATCTTGTAGGGGAGGGCACTCCACTGTCTGACCCCGCTGCGGGAAGGCAGCCCTATAGTGAGTAGGGAGCCCCTGTAGTGCAGAGAAGTCAGGGAAACTCTTTCTTTTTAAGAAAAAGGGAGCTCAATGCCTGAATATGCTTTTCAGAAGCAGCCTGATCTATGGGCGTGAACATGGGGCTGCACACATTTCAGTGCTGTACCTGCATACCCCTCTGGTAAATCCCTCTGTACAGGTAGGACAGCTTCTCTGGCCCACAGTTCCCAGCCACCTAACTTGCTGCACTGTCAACCACAAATACCCTTAAATGACAAAGCAGTTCTCAAAATTAGATATAGATGTGATACTTGAAAACAGTTTTCTAATACGGCTTTTGAGGGAAGATTTTTTTTGTTGTTTCCTGAGCTTTTTAGGAGTATTGTGGGGCTGTGTTTTCAACTTTTTTGAGGCAGCAGAAAAAGTTAAAATGTCTCTATTTAAGCAATAACTAAAATAACAAGGAGCTCTCTCCCCTCTGGCAGCTAGGGCTTTGACAAAACCACCAGACTCCACAAAACCTGGCAATGCAGCATATGGGACAGCTGCACCATCCCCACACCGAATAAGCACCAAATGCCAGAGATTGAGTGTTTGTGGGCACATTTAATCTTCTAGTGTGGACAAATTCCACGTGTCCTTTGAAATCTGTCACAAAGTGACACCCAGGAGGAATACCTGTGACCTGGCCTGGCCGGGTTGCAGTCCACCCCTTTGCCAGGGAGAGGAGGGGGAAGTTGCATGCTTTGGGTAAAGCTTGGCAGGAGTTATTGCTAGTTTGGTATTTGACCTACACTTCACACAGTAACTCATGCTGTTCTCTGTTGAAATAAACAGTACAGAAATCCAAGCAACCCCCTGGCTCATTACGACACCACAGCTGAGGAGATCCTGGAGCAGTGTGAAGGTACCGTCTGCGCTGTTGTTTCTATGTGCTGAGGATGTGCAGAGGGCTACAGGCCCCTTTTGAGAGGCTTATTTTACATCATTTATTGACCTAAATGTCTAGAAACAGCCAAAAAGGCACCCTTAATAATACCAACACAGAGAGTGTAGCAACCTCTCATAATTCACTCCAGATACACCTGAGCCTGCAGGGTTTTCGTGCTATGGCCTCCCATTTCAAAAGCCTAAGGGAGGAGACTAGAGGCTTAGCGAATTCAGACTGTATGCAAGGAGGAAGAACCCGTCTCTCAGTGGCTAAAACATCTTTGTGAGCTGTCAGCTGGGAACACAAGATGCCCCTGGAGGCCTCACTGGGGAATATAAATCCACCAGGGCATGGCAGGCTGCATCTGATCCTGCACACTCATTTGCAAATCAAAATAGACAGAAACTTCACAGACTAATGACATTTGATATGACGGCTGTGGGAGGACTCTCCCAGTCCACGTCTGTGCAGATAGAAGTGAAAATTATTGCCAGTATTGGGAGCACTGCACAATGCAAACAGGACTCAAGGGTTTTAACTGGAGACCAGTTATCATAACAGTTAAGCAGTCGGGTAGCAACAGGAACAAGAGACTTCCAGACTCCTCTCCACGACAACATTCAGATTTGCTCCTACTGGCTATCAGCAGTGAATTACAAGTCCCCTTTTCCCACTGCAGTTTCAGCATAAGGCTCTGAAGGCTTGACTCTGATTGTGCTCCTACAAGTCCTAAATCAGTATAATTCTAGCGATGCCAGTGGGGCTACATCTGACCAACATGGGTGCTAGGGCAGAGCTCTGCCATCTCTCCCCATTTCTCCGCTGTGGATGCTAACTCTAGCTAAAAAGTTGTGCCCGCTACTGATAGGTGTTTCTATTCATGTGCATGCTTTGCTTCCACGTGCTGCAGTTTGAAAGGGCTGGAAGTGCTGAGATACTCCCTCCCCCTTAAGCCTGTAGATGCCAAAGACAGAGAAATCATGGAGACCAGTGGGAGATCTGGAGGTCACCTTCAGCCCCCTGTGCTGAGGCAGGATCAGCTGTGCTCAGATCCTGCAGGCTCATCTGAGCTTGTCCACAGGACCATGCTTTGGCCTTTAGCATGACCTCTGCCTATCCTTTCTGCAAACGGGGCTCTAGGAGCCGAGGGGACATGGGCTCTGCATCTGCGCAGGCCCCTGAATAATGGGGAGACCATGCTGGAGACCATGCTGAGTCCCTGCAAGCCTCCCTCTTTCCTGACCTGCAGGCAAGGTCCACATGGTGGTGATTGGGTCTGGTACAGGAGGCACCGTCACTGGCGTTGCCAGGAAGCTGAAGGAGAAGTGTCCGGAGTGCAAGGTAAACCGGGAGGCAGGGCTGCCCGCTGGCAGCCATGGCCCCCCTGGATTTTCCTGCCGTGCTTTTGATTGAGCCTAACCCTCACCTGAGCTAGCAGCTGTTGTCTCCACCTATACGTTTTTTCACAGAGAGCTTGGCTTTTGTTGGAAACAATTTGGTGTTACACTCAGCTTGACCTAGATCCATCTGAGTGCCTTAGAAGTCAAAGGCTCCACAGCCCCATTACTAATGCCATCGTGCCTGGCGCCCTGCCCTTTGCAGGACACTGTCAGACATCCACCACAGAAGTGGCTGGCCCTGCTGACAGCGTTACTGCTCCTGGTTAACCTGCCTGCTGGAAGTTTCTGTTCTGGTGGTTCTGCGGGACATGCAGACTGTGCAAGTGCTTCTTGTCTGCCATTGCAAAAGCCTTCGTGCTTCATGGTTGACACCAGTCATAGATGCTCATTCCGGAGAGCTTGTGCTTCAAGGCAGACTGGAGGCCTGACAGTTACTGCTTCTCAGGTGTAGCCAGTGTGTGAGCCATCCCTGCTCCACCAGAGGCAAACCAAGATGGTGTGGACCCAGCCATGGGAGGACCCGTGCATAAGATTACCTCACCAACTGCTTGAAGCTGCATGTGGAGCAGTGTCACCATCCTTTCTTAAATTGTGTGCTGAGGAAGGCAACCTCAGCCCAGATGTAAAGCTATAAGCAACCAGGATGGTGCCTCTGTCAGCCAGCACAACTAGATCCAGAAAGGATGTTTGTGTAGCTGCAGCTTTCCACAGGTTTGAGCTAGCTGAATGGCTTTGCACTGGAGCAGAGTAAGAACTGCTATCCTAAGGGTTGATCTTTGGAAGTAGCAGGCTCTGCTAAAGGGGTGATGACAAACACCTTGAGAGTGGTAACATTTTAAACCACCAGCCACTTCTGCAGCAGCTGAACACTAGCTAGGATCTATTTAAAAACCCAGTGGGAAACTGTACCCTTTTATCCTGGAAGGTCTCCATGCTGCCAGTGGATAGGAATATTAATTAATATAATGGGAAGGAAAATGTTGCTGATAAGGGCATGGGTAATTTTTCCTGAGTTGTGTTTGACTATTTCTGAGATCCCTTTTTTGGTTTAACAAAACTTCCTTCCCTCAAAGATAATTGGTGTAGATCCTGACGGCTCCATCGTTGCTCTGCCCAGTGAGATGAACAGGACGAACACCACAGTCATTGAAGTGGAGGGCATTGGGCATGACTTTATCCCTACTGTCCTTGACAGATCAGTAAGTAGCCATGTGATGAGAGGCTTCTGTCTGATCTTTGGCTTTGCATCCAGCCTGTTCCCAAGTTCAGAGGTAGCCAGCCAGTTCTGGCACCCAGCTGTGGCCCAGCCCTAAGGCTACTTGTGTACCTTCTTGATGAAAAACGAGCTGTTGTGGGGGGATTGGGACCCAGTACTAAAGCATCTCTCTGAGTAAATCTGGTTATAACTCACCTACAAGGAGAAGGCAAATACAGGAGTAAACGAGGAATATGCCACGGTACCAGGCTCCTCAGCTCAGCCTCACCAATGTTCAGAGCATGCTTCTCACTAGAGTCACACAGAAGAGGTCAGCGCTGAGGCTGTCTTCATCACATTCATGTCTCCTGAGCCTTTGCTGCCGCAGGCACCACACGCACACGGCAGAAACCTTGCACCATTTATGGGCTGGAAGACAAGATCCAAGCCATATAGGACAACAAATCATGAACCTCATACCGCTTCTTGTCAAGTTTCTTCTTGGTGTATCAGTTGCCACCAAGCACAGAGCTTTAAAGCCTTAATTCAAGCTGCCTGTGTTCCCTGGTCTCGATCTTAGAAATGTCCCCCACAGCTTCAGACCTCAGATTCTTTTCTGCTTTCAGTTTTGTGTTAACCACATCTCTGCCGTTGGCACATGACTAGAACTGTGAACTGTTAATAACCCAAAATTCTTTTTGTAGTTGGATCTAATTTTGCCTGGCAAAATCTTGACCACTAGCCTAGCCTAGCCTGGGACATCATGAATGCCACTTGCTCTTCCGCATCCTGATTCTGGACCTGTCAGACATCCCTAACTCTCCAAGGAAAGGGTGCTGGCTGGAAAGACTAGAGTGGGTGCCTGCAAGCAAAGACACACCCCCTGGACCAAGGATGCCCTGACAAATACATTTGCTTTTGTGGAAAGCAGCTCAAAGCTGCCAGATGTTGTAGGCATCAGCATATCAGCGTGCCTCAGAGGGTCAGGACAGCCTGAAATAACACAACCAAGACCCAACCTTCTTGCTTTCTCTTCAGGTGGTTGATCAGTGGTATAAATGCAATGACAGAGACTCGTTCCTCATGTCTCGCAGGCTGATCAGAGAGGAGGGGTTATTGTGCGGTAAGCAGCAATGACAACAATTTCTTCTCTTAACAAACTTTCTGAACCTCATTCTTTTGGGACCAAAATGCTTCGGGGTAGGTGCTCTCTGCATTTTGTGTCTGCTAGGTTAACAGAGCTGAATGGCCAAACTCTGAGCTTGTGTGTAGGTCACCGTAGAGCCTGTAGTCTGGGATCTGACTCACTGGCCACAATAATTATAGAAGCAATAACTCTCCTCTTACGGGAGCACTTTTGCACATGGAACTGGATCTTCAGGCCTAACTCTGCGTGGTGTAGTATTACATGGGCTGAAGAGAGGATTAATGGGACTTGGGGCAGGACAGGTGGGCTAAAACTGTCGCTCTGCTAACAACTCTGTGAGGCTGTACTCTCTGTCGTTGAACAGTTGCCACGCTAGAGGTGCCAGGTTTGGACCAGGACAGTTTGAAAGTAAAGAAAGTGTAAGATGTTCTTACTGAGTATTTCTGCCTGTGCCAACAAGCTGTAAGTGATCCCACCAGCTTTCCAAAATGAACAGGTGCCCCCAGACAAACCCTGCCTGTACCCTAAGAGCCTCTACACAGCATCAGTTTTTCTGCCTTCCCTGCCACCGATCAAATAGCTATAGGTTTGCATCCAGGACCAGACAATAGTAGTCTTGTAGCTACAGATGATAACAGTCCTGAGCGCTCACACCAAGGGAGTTTTGAAAAAGATCAAGCCATTTGTAATGAAAGACTTAAATGTTGATTTAACCTAGCAGGCACAGAGTCACTGTGTTTCAACAGAAACCCCTTGCTGAACTCAACTGTAATTTGTGAATAGCTTCATGTTTCCTGAACTGCATTGTTCAGAGCCTTTCCTCGTTTGTCTGAAAAATGTGACCCAGTGCTAATTAACCTGCTGTAAAATACGTGCTGCCTTGAATGCGGTGTGTAATTGGCACACAGATAGTGGAATGTGTTTGACTTCCAGTAGTCAAACTATTGGTGGAAGAATTGCCTCTGTAAAGCAGGGACCTGCTTTCCCTACGTGCAGCAAACCACATGCGTGCACACAGACACAGGGAGCATTTAAGTCTTCCCATCACGTTGGCCTGGTATTCCAAGCATGAATGTAATGTTTATGGTTTTTTCAGTCTTTACAATGCATTTAAAGCCAATCTTTGATAGCAAAATATGTCAGTCAGAAGCTCTAGATTTGGCATGATCTTCTCCTCACCCAAAGGAAGGGTGCAGCGTGGGCAGCAGTGGTACACATGTCCCCGTATTGAACCTTTCAGCCCTTGGCCTGCCTGCAGTCAGAAGTGGTTCATGAAGTTCATAAGGTGTCTCTGATGCTGCCTCTAAAGCCCATTGCCAAGAGACACCATGTGAATATGTCCCTTCAGTCCCTACTTCTTCCTCACGATAAAGCCTACAAGGCCGTGGGGCCAATTGTCCTCCCACTCCCAGTGTCTTGAGCTGCCCTGGTGTACAAAGTGTCACTTCTGCTACTGCTTTGCCTGGGAGCCTCTGTGCCATTAGCCAGGGCAGCACTGTGCCCCATGCACCAGGACCATGGCCCTACATCCTGGGCAACCCCAACACTTGTCCCTCTCTTCTTGGTACCTGTCCAGGTGGCAGCTCGGGCAGTGCCATGTCTGTTGCTGTGCAGGCTGCCAGGGACCTGAAGGAAGGTCAGCGCTGTGTCGTCATCCTGCCTGACTCCGTCAGGAACTACATGTGAGTTTCTCACTTCCTCACCTGCTTTCCAACGTTAGGTTGGGAGCTCCCATAGCCTTCTCCCGCACTCTCTGCATACGGCCTGGGTTGGGGCCATGGGGCCCTTCACTGTCATGAACTTATCACTGCTGAGCCCAGGTGGTGTGGGTTGCTGGAGAACCACCCCAGTAACTCTGACAGCATGGCACCTGGAGTGAGCCCAGAGATGAGACTCTCCCTCAAGCAGTTCACAGGAAAAAAAAAACACAAAACAACAAAAAAACAGCAGGGACAAAGAACATACTACCGTGGCCAGCACCAGGGGCTGGGTGTTGGGACACTTGGGTTTTATTTCCTCTTGTTAGTGACTTGCTGCACGGAGCAGGAATCAGTCAAGCTACAGTTTTTGAACTTGCATGCCTAATGTTAGGAAGGCAAATAGCTGGCATGCTTCTAAGAGTTACTGAGCACCCGCAGCTCCCATTGACCTTAAAAGGGGCTAAGAGCAGCCAGCTGCAAAAATCATGGGAGCCCTGGGGCAGTGCTGTGGTCTACTGCATGAAACAAAGCACGACTTCTTCTGGTAGGCTCACAGACTCTCTCTTTGTTGGTGATTTCTAGGTCCAAATTTTTGAATGATAAGTGGATGATAAAAAATGGTTTCCTAAATGATGTCCAGGAGCACAAGCCTTGGTAAGACAACTTCTGCCGATATAAACTGTGCTAAGGGAATCAGCTTCCTCAGTCTGGAAAATATTATCTTCAAAGGAAAGTATTATCTTTTAGTATTTACAAAATATGCAGTTAAGTCCAGATCCCTCTGTGGAGGCCGTAATGTCAGCTCCTCTCTTTTGAGTGGTTAGATATCCTAGTTCTCCAATCCAAGTCTATAAAGGAGCTGTTTCTGTCCTGAAGTTGCTGATCTGCTCCCACATGGCAATAACTGTCCAGGTCACCAAAACCCTGCTCAGCACAAAGGCTGAGGTGGACATTAGATCCACTCAAAACCTTTTCTTTCTACTGCACAGCTGATGTTCAAAAGAACAACGGGCCAGTGGGGAGATGGGTCCTTCCTGTAGCAAGCACCCTTTCAAACAGCTCTGGAAGTCTTTTCAGGCAGGGAACGGTAAATTTTAAATTTCCAGAGCTGCAAGCCAGAGAAGATGACCAACTCAGCTGTCTCTTGGACACCATGGGGTGAGAGTCCCCTCAAGGCAGGGAATCACAGATAAACTGTTGATGCCAGTTGGCATGTGACCGGGCAAATCAGGTTGTTCAGAAAACGCCTAGTCTCACTTTACAGACGGCAGGTATTATTCATGTCATCTGCTCCTTTGGGTTGCTATAACCAAAGGTTATTGCAAACTATTTCCTAAAAACATAATATATCTCCAAGGCCTCTCATGCTTGGTTAGAATTACTCTTGACCCTTCCAGCCTCTAGCGTTGCCCTGCCTTTTCTGCAACGACCAAGGGCTGAGATGAATTGGGAGTTGCCTATGGTCTCCAGCAAACAAGTGTAGCTTGTCCCTCATAAGTCACAGGAGCATCTCTGTCAGGCTCTCTCCTGGAGAGCTGCAGATACTGTGTTTTGACTACCAAGGATACAACCAAGGAAGTAAAACTGGTAGACCTCCCCAGCCACAAGCTTGAAGTGAAGCCCTCAGAGCTTCCTTGGATTCAAGACAGCTCAGCCCCTTGCCATCTGCTGGCCTCAGCCCTGCCTCTGGAGTTGTAGGAACACCAGGTGTAGGGAAATCTTGGCTTCCACAAGACCTGGCCTTGGTGGACTTGTAGCATTACTGCTTTGGGGATAAGAGTGGGGTGAGGTTTGCAGGCAGGCAGAACATCTCTGCGTGGTTGGTGTCATCTCTACTGGCCTTGCCTCCCTGAGCAAGGCCCACAGCCGCGCAGCAGAGACTAACAGCTTGGTGCTGTCATTTGTCTTTCAACAGGTGGTGGAACATCAAGGTGCAGAAACTGAATCTCTCAGCCCCTCTCATTCTACTCCCAGAAGTCAGCTGTCAAAAGGCAATTGAGATCCTCCAAGAGAAGGGATATGACCAAGCTCCTGTTGTTGCTGACTCGGGGTAACTGTTTTCAGTCATCACAGAGGTGGCTATTCACATAGGAAAAGCAGCCATGATGAAGTTAAAGTCCCATTTAATGACCCAGTGACGGGACTCTTGCATTGGATTCTATGATGCATATTTTTAAAATATCATCTGCCTCCTTGCGAAGATTCATCAAGAAATCTCCCTGTAAATGAGCTAGTCAAAGCCAAATCCTGTGCCCACCAGACTCAGCTGAGGTTGAATCAGTGCACAGGCAAGGGGAGGCCAGAGGAGAGGTGAAGGCTGGGTGGAAAACTCACTTAAATAAACAACCAGAGAGCCTACAAGTTTTCCTTGTCCCAGCAGCTAAGTCCTGGACTGCAATAGCAAACTTTAACTACTGTTAATCCAGGAGCTTGGTGAGGACAAGGACCTTCTTGTCCTGCTCAGATGAGGAGAAAACTGGGGCCTCCCACTGATAGCAGCAGCAAGTTAGTCACTGACTTCAAGGGGAGCAGTTCAGCCCCTACATAAAAAGTGTGTCTTACCTCAGGTCTGACATTTTGTAAAACTCCCTGTTCCCTTACAGACTTATTTTGGGAATGGTGACCCTCAGCAACACCCTCACCTCAGTTCTGGCTGGAAACGCACAGTTCTCAGACCCCGTTACGAAGGTCATCTATGACCAGTTCTCAAAGGTACCGCTAAGGCTGTGGCTGATGTCAACTCCTGCTTAGGGATGGGGAGAGGGGGAGAGGTGCACCACCACCCTGAGGTGTGGGAGGAGCTGGTAGAAGAGAACAATGAAAAGACAGAGAGGTGAAGGTAGAGAGAGGTGGGGAGGGTGATGGTGACATCATGAAGATGAGAGTAAGGACAGGCACCTGCAAAAACGCTGCTGAGCCGCTGGAGTTCAGACATCGCAGTTTTCACACCAGGATCGAAGTGTGTGAATATCCACCCCCAACCTTATATTGTCAGAAGACTTAATCCAGCTAGGGAATCAGCACCCCCTGAAATCAGAGCCCAGCCATGGCCAGGGGTCAGCAAGCTGGGGCAACAGGCTGTGGTGGGACACAGGGCAGGTCCTGTGGGTGTGCAGGGGAGGGATGCCTGGGTCGGATGGCAGCGGTCCAGAGGTGGAGTGAGCTAAATGGATGGTGTTTTAGGGGAGCTGGACCCATCACCTCATGCTAGCCCATGGAGGCCCTTCGGGCTGTCAGGAGACAGTGCTGTATTTCAACTGCAGCAAAGCCAGGTTTACAGGTTGCTTGCATCCCCTCCCATCTCCCCAGAACAGTGCGGGTGGCTGAGGCGCACCTGATCCTGGTCCATCTGGGTGCCACCCTGCCTGCTCATGGCTACAGTCAGAGGCAGGAGTCAGGCTCCACACTACTGTCCTTTAAATGTGAAGCAAAATGTATAATCCCTCTTTTTGTCCCATTTAGATTGGCCTGGAGGACAGCCTTGGGAAGCTTTCCTCCATCCTGGAGAACGACCATTTTGCTATTGTTGTACATGAGCAAATGCAGTGTAGGTATCTATAGAAGCACGGTACGGGCTTTGCACAAATGTTTGAGAGGGGAAAGGGAAATGCTCAAACTGAGTTTGGTAGGTATCAGTGCAGCTGCTCCACATGTGCAGCCCCTGAGCCTTTGCAGGAAGGATTTCTGTCCCGTGGCTCTGCAAAACCCTGCAACTGCCAACTAGTCACCCATTTCCTGCCCTGACACCACAGGGATGAGGGAAGAGGGGGGAAGCCTTAACCACAGGAGCCTGGGACCAGCAAACCACTGGACAGATCCTGGCCATGGGAGCTGTGCTGTCCCCCCATGCTGGGGTGACGCTGAAGCAGCCACCAGCTCCATCCCCTCCCCTCATCACATGGTTTCCCACGGAATCCCACTTTGGCGATGGGAAGGTATTCATGATGTGATTTCATCCGGTCCCTTCTGACAGCCAAGGCGGGCTGTAGGTAGCAGCTTGGGGTGCAGTGCCTTTGCTGCACAGCTGCAGGCTCAGGCTTCTGGTACTTGTTTAGTCTCTTGACCTTGAATTCAAATCACTGCCTTGCTGACTGTGGGCGACAGAGGAAACAAGGGGGAAGTCAGGGTTCTCCAAAGACTTAGCATCCCAAGGGCAAGGGCAAAAGGAGAATTTGGTCACATTAGATAAATCTTAGGTGGAATTCAGGCATGTAAGTGCAAGGGAACAAACTACACAGTCTGCATCCCACTGCTTAAAGACCTCTGGAGATGCAATCAAGAGATGTCCTTATGCCTGTGTGCCCCAGGGTGTCTGGGTAAATTGATATGTTAAGTACGTTAAGGGACTTTGGGTGCTGGGTGCTATCAGATAGCTACCCCAGTGATCCAGGGAAAGTCAAGAAAGGTGAACATAAATGTGTTGGACCATGAGTAAGCCCTGTGGCAGGGGCACGTGAGTCTGGAGTCAGAGGGCACAATGCACACTGATGTGTGCATCCTGGGGCATCTGAGTAGGGCCCTTACCTGGACCATGTCTGGGTATAGGGATGCTCTGTCAATCTGGAAGCACCATTAGACTAGTCCAATAAAGCAGCCGTAGCAGCAGCTTTGGTTTATTCTCAAGCCACTGTACAGCCACCCCCTCCTTGGTGAAGCAAACCAACTCTGTAGAGTCACGTGCAGTAAGACCACATTAGCATGAGGATTGCTGACACATCCATGGTAAGCAGGGGTCACACCTTGTCACTCCCCTCACCAAAACAGCTATGTTGTCAGGTGATGTTCTGCAAATAACACACCTTTCCAGTACAATTATACCATTAAACTTCTAGAAGTACAAATTTGGCCTTATCTTGAGGGAGTTGCTTTGTTTAAAATGTTAGCAATGTGAAAAGGCAGTCAGAAGACCCACATTTAGGTCTTCTAAATTAGGGCTGAGGGTGTAATTATACTGATTTTATGGGATTACACACTGAACATGCAAAGCACTTCTGTGGTGAGCAGCATGCAATATTGTGCTGTATTGACAGCCAGCAAAGGGTTGCCGGCTGAACTCGAGGCCTCTGAAACCCACCGTGCACAAACATCCCAACACCTCTGCTTGTACCTCCGTGGCCTGCTGTCCTGACACCCCATCAGCTCTAAGGCTGGCTTGCAAGTCTAGCCATATTTCCACAAAATGTTGCAAACAAAATTCTGTCATTTAAAACTGCCTTGGATGCACTTTGATTTCCCATTCTCATACCAAAAATAATGCCAGGCAGAATTTCCTTTCTCAGCTGTGTTGTCATAAAATAATGAGAATCCATTCTGTATCACATTTCAATAGAAATTAAATGGTATCTGCAAATGAAATGGTACCCACCAAAAAATATCAGCCAGCTGTACACAGTGCCTCTTGCCCTGGTTTTCAAACAACACTCGTTTTCTTTTCTGGAGCTGCGTTCTAATGCTGTCACAGTTACTCCCTTATTTATTACTTTCTTCCCACCACCTTTAGAGCTTGCACTATATCTCATGTTTGGACTCTGGTGGCTAGTTTTATTTTTATTTAAGGAAACACTTAGCAGATAGTTGAAGGAATTGTTGCAATGCTGTTTTATTAATGGTGGTGTAGGATGTTATGAGAACAGAGCAGAAAGTGTCTCACTGCTGCTCTTAAAGAGTCTCATTAGTTTGGCCTGAAAAGCTTTGTGGTGATAGAAGCAGGACTGGAACAGAGGTTGGGTAAAAACAACTGGGAAACTGAGTTTCCTGCTCTGGTAGAGAGTGTAATATTTGCAGCTAAAACCTCCCTGATGTGATTCCAGTAACCCAACCAAGGCTGCATTAGTCATTTCTGGTGAGGCAGAGCAGAGACAGCTGCTGTCCCCATTAAGGTTTTCTCTTAATAAACAAATAGCATCCTCTGCACAGCTGGGGTGTGGGGGTGTGTGTGTTTCTTTTTGTTGGTTTTTGTTGTTTTTTTCTTCCCCACTAAACTAGCATTTTCTGTGCTTACAGTCAATGGAAATGGCAGTTCCTTCATGAAGCAGATGGTATTTGGTGTGGTCACAGCAGTGGACCTCCTCACCTTTGTCAGCAGAAACGACAAGAAGTAGCACAGCGATGTGGCTGCGCCCACCTCCACTCCTCCTGCAGGGCCAGCTGCACCCTCCAAGCCCGAACCACACGGCCGACGGTGCCTTCTGGTCTAATCCAGCTCATAGTTTCTCAAAATGACTAGGGGAAAATTGTAATGTAATAACCATTTGTCTGCTAAATGCCACCCAGAATATCACTAAAGAGACGATAACTAAAGAAACTGTGTTTAATAGCCATGTGTGGTTACGTGGACCTACCCAGGGCTAGAGAGGTAACATGGAGGGAGGGACGGGAAAGGGATGGTTGCTAATGGCCCAGATTTTAGCAGGTGTGGGGTTTGGCGTGTTTGCCAGCGGTAGCTACCTATGCACTGCCGGTGTTGTAGCTGCCGCGAGCTGTCCAGGTCCCATCAGGGCCGGAGCCTGTCTCCACCATGAGAAGCTCCAGCTTTCCTGAGGGCTGGGGGCAGGCCATGTCATGGCTGCATGCTCCTGCTCCTCTCCACCTTCAGGCACCCCCCCCAGAGACCTTCCTTCTCACGCCCTGCTGTCTGGGGGCCAAGGAGGCAGCTTCTTCCTCCCCTCCCCGGGTGTGAGGCAGAGCCCTGGAGGAGCAGCGAGGATGGGAGCAGAAGGGACATGGGACATGGCACCCTGGCTCGTGAAAGGTGGGGAGCTGGGCATGGGCAGGAGGGACAGGAAGGGACAGGAGAGGGCTGTGATGGGCAGGGGGCACAAGGTGCTGGGCAGGTGGGGAACAATCACTCCTGTAGCAGCAGCTGGCCTTTGGAAAGCACCTTCCTCACCCCTGGGGGAGATGGTGGCACCAGGGGTCTTGCCCACGGTGCTGTGGGAGGGGGCAGTGAACCAGACCCCTTTAAGACGTGGACTCCTTCTCAAAATACAGTAACAGAGAGAGGGGATATGACTTCATCCCTGTGTCCTGTAACAATCATCTCACAAATATCCTGAGAGATCATTATGGAGGGGTAGAGGGGAAGGAGAGGTTGATCTTAATTTTGCTGTCAGAGTATTATGTTCCAGGAACTGATAATGAAGGTCCGAAGAGCCATTTGCCATGGCTGCAAAGAACATAAATGAAAGCAAATGTGAAAGGAGGGCTGTGGGACCAAACTGAATTGCCATTGAAAATACAGTTTGGGGGACTTGGTGTCAAAAGACTCTAAGTGCTTTGCAAATCTTTCTATAAGTCTTGGGAGCTGCTCCAAGGGGACAAGAAACAATTTTGATTCTGGCTTGCTGCTAAGTGGGCTAGTCCATACTTTCAATCTAATCTAGTTTATACAAGACTTCTATTAAATTATAGAGTGCTTAAGTATTTATATTTAGGAAGAGTGTCTCCACTATCTTTTGTTTCCTGAGTGACACAAGCTAGATCAGATCTGCAAGTTTTTGCTAGAGCAATAACCATATTTGTCCAGAAAAAGTAAAACTGGATTATCTCAACCTCATTGTATGGTATTTATTTTAGCAACTCTGTTGCAAACTGAAGGATGTTAGTCCAAATGATTAAGTCTTAACTCCATGAAGCCCAGAACTGAGTCTGAATCTGGACTACTTTGAAGCCTGGGACACGCCAGACCCTTCCTGATGCCTATAACCGCAGTATGTCCTCCTGTGCACCAGACCTGCCTGCAAGGGGAGCAGAGATTTGCCTCCACCCAACAGCCAGGGGCATGTCTCTCTTTGCAGGGATCTCCTCTTCACGGGGAATTGGGACCCTCTCCTCCAACCCCCAGATCCCCCACCTCCGATGCGAGTACCCCAATGGGATGGCTCTTGTCTCAAAGGCAGGTCATGAGTTTTAAGGTCAGGTGTGAGATAGCTCCTTGGGCTGCTCCAGAGACATGGGCATCTTCAAAGAGATGGCCTATTTGTGCCTGGAGACCACTGCCACCTTGCCCCAGAGAGAGCCCCTCTAAGTGCACATGGAAATAAGACCCTGCATGCTGGGCAGGTCTCTCACAGGGAGTTAGGAAGCTTTAGGATGCCTGGGTCACACCCAAGAGCTTTGAAGCAGGAATGAAAGAGCTCTAGGCTGCTGCTGCGTGTGTGTGTGTGCAAACAAGAGCTTAAGGCAGCCCTCCTTTTGCTCTAGCAGTGCCCAGGGCTGTGTGGGACAAGCCACAGTAATGGGTTGTCCTCTCAGAAATTGCGTATGTTTATGCAAAACATGTTGCATTATCGTGAGTTTGAGCAGAAATGAACACGTTACTTGACGCATTTGAACGGAATGCTTGCAGAGCAGGCTGCTGCCCAGCACGCTGAGCATGCGGGGGGCTGTGCGCTCACCTGGGCATAGAAATGTGGTAGCTCTGATTAAAAAAAAAAAAAGAGATGATGTGCTAACAGCACGTAATGGCTGCCCAGACTTCTGCTGCCCTGAAGCTCCTCTCAGTCCACACGGCCGCTTTGGCTCAGCCCAAACCCAGCGCTCCCAGCAGCAGCCTCAGCAGTACTGTGGGGCGGTGGCCGCCAGCTGAAGGCAGGCGATGGGGCAGGCAGCTGCATTTCAGCAGAGGGTGAAGTGACTGCTGAGTATTAACCACAAATATTTACAGAGGCTTCTGTTTGTTAATTAGGAATGTGGGAACTAATAAAGTTGGGTGCAAGCTCCAGATGTTCTGAGATTGCCCCACTTGGGCTGGAGCCAGCCTCATCGAGGGGCTCCCCAGGCCCCTAGCCCCCTGCCCCCAGCAGGCACATCTGACAGTGGCATTGCCCTGGCCAGGGGTGTCTGTGTTACATCTGCTCTAGTTAGCCACAGGCTGGGACCCTGAGGATGCAAACGTGCCCCACAGCACATGCCGAGGGCAGAGTGCTGCCCCACCTGCACCCCAGGGTGCTGGGTTGGGCGTACTGGTCCTTGAGAGGGACTGGCTGGTGCTATCCTGCCCAGTGTGTCTCTGGGGTGGAAAAGGCCTCAGGAAGCAGGGGGGGAGGTTTCATTTGCCTTGTCTGCAGAAATCCCTGCAGGACCTGTAAACACATGCCCACACACAGGCTGGTGGCAGCAGCAGGACCTAGCAGTGTTTCACCCACCACCCACCTTCCCTTCTCCCCTCATCCCCAGGGCTGCCCTCTGACAGTGACGACCCCTTCCAGATAACTGGTCTTGCGAGTTTGTTTCCCTTCCCTCACCACTGAGGCCCTATCGGTATTTTACGTGTCCAACAAAAGGCAGCCCCCCCAACTCAGTGCAGCTCAGTGCTCTCGGGCTCTGCAGGGTGCAGGGGTCCCATGCTTCTACCAGAGGAATGGGGATTTTCAATCTTAAGGAGCCATGAGAGGGTGGTGGGAGGAGGGCGAGGCCCCGGCAGCATCCCATCCCACTGCCCTGAGCATGGCACCCAGCTCGGGTGCATGAGCTGGACCCTGATCCTGCAGCACCCGCCCATGCTCTTCTCCCAACACCTCCTGCTTCGAGGGGTGTGCGTGGGGGTCGGGTGCCTCCAAAACTCTTGCTGCTCTCCACAGTCCTGTGTGCTGCAAGATGTCTCTGCTTTTCATCCCATTGCTCTTGCGAAGTTGGGGGACACATTTCCAACGAATTTATTAGCACCTCAGGCTAAGACACTTTCACACCAGGGAGCAAATGGCCCCCAGGGGAGCTCAGGCTACCTGCACTGGTCAGGGAACACAGGTTATGCCCATACGTGAAACTCATGCATACCTCCTCTGCTGAGATACATGGCCTTGGCTCGCTGCAGCTTAATCCAGAGGAGAACAGCCATGCAGAGCCTAAAGCACTTCAAATGGTGTGTGTCAACTGTGCTGCATGGGAGGGCTGCCCTGCCCTGGGAAGCTGCATGGAGAGGAAGATAAAATGTGTGTCCCAAGAAGGTCCGTGCCCACCTCTGGCTCCTGAGGAGACTGTGGGGTGCATCAGCCCAGAGTTGGCTGCTCTCCGCCTGTGCTGCCTTGCTAGAGCTTTTAAATCATTTTGCTTTCCCTCTGGACACTGGTGCCCATGCCCCCGGCAGTCTGCAAAGTGCAGGGGGATGCTGACACTTCAGAAACCCTGGCTGAAGTCTGCAAAGAGGGGCGTGGGGAGAGATGACAGACCTGCAGACAGCTGGGAGATGCCAGATTAGTCAGCAGTCAGTCAAACTAAACCAACACCACCAGCAAGATAAGCATCTTGCTGGCCCTGCCCAGCCACCTTTTGTGTTATGGAGGCTTCCCCGCCTACCCGTCTCCCCCCACCAGTGTTTCATGGTGGAGCCACCACCTACAGCACATAAATAGAGGGCCCCGGGCGGGCTGAAGACCAGAGACAGCACTCGGGGTCCCACAGCACCTGGCCGTCCACCCTGCAGGTAACCGGGTAACCAGGACCCGGGGTCCACGGGGACTTGGCGTGGGGCAGGGGGCAGCGACTCAGCCAGCCCACAGCCTGGTTTTCCAGAACTAAGAGGGAGGATGAACATTTCACTGGGGAAAGTGGCCTGGCACAAGCTGTTCCCGCGGCAGCTGCCCAGTGACAAACTCCATGTTGTTGTTTTGGTGGGAATTGTCTCTGCTGCAGGAGTCCGATTTCATTGCTAGGTGGGGACAGAGGTTTCAGTGGTGAATGGGCTGCTGGGGCTGGGCAGAGGTTGGGGTGTGCGAAACCTTTGACTTCATGGTGGCTGATGGCAGTGCCCTGCTCTGTCTGTGTGTGGAGCCCGGAGGAACCAGGTGGCTGAAGCCGGGGAGTCAGGAGGGGGCTCTCGGCATGGGGCTGCGGAAGGGAGATCCTTGCTGCCACCACCTTTCTGTGGGGAGTGGGTCTGTGCTGCTTGGCACAGCCATCAGTCCACTGCGAGCAACGGTAAAGTAACTGCTAGATTAAATTGTATCGATGAAACGAGGGGGCAGAACAGTAGCTTAGAGCAAGGATAAAGCAGTAACCTGAACAAACAAAAGTTTGCTTTTAAAACAGGAAAGTTTTAAAGTTGGGGTTTGGGTGGGTTGTTTTTTGGTTGTTTGTTTTTTTTTTTTCACATTGAAGGCAGATGGAGTTCATGCTTTCAAGTTTTACCTTTATAGTTATGCAATTTGGAAATAGCAAAGGCTTCACAAGTTGAAACAAGGATGAGGTGACCCCTTGGCTTCCTGTGAGGGAGTGAAGTGGCTGGAAAAGGCAAGCAGCGAGCTGCCAGGTGGTGGGTAGCACAGCGTGAAGTGCTCAAGCTGACACCCAGACCCTCTCCTGGCTTGTGTCAGCAATAGCGTGGCCAGCAGGGACAGGGAAGGGATCTGACCCCTGTACTGGCACTGGTGAGGCCGCCCCTCGATTCCTGTGTTCAGTTTTGGGCCCCTCACTACAAAAAGGACATTGAATGACTCGAGCGTGTCCAGAGAAGGGCAACGGAGCTGGTGCAGGGTCTGGAGCACAGGTCGTACGGGGAGCGGCTGAGGGAACTGGGGGGGTTTAGTCTGGAGAAGAGGAGGCTGAGGGGAGACCTCATCGCCCTCTACAGCTACCTGAAAGGAGGTTGCAGAGAGCTGGGGATGAGTCTCTTTAGCCTAGTAGAAAGCGACAGGACAAGAGGGAATGGCCTCAAGTTGCGCCAGGGAAGTTTTAGACTAGATATTAGGAAGCATTTCTTTCCAGAAGGGGTTGTTAGGTGTTGGAATGGGCTGCCCGGGGAGGTGGTGGAGTCCCCGTCCCTGGAGGTGTTTAAGAGTTGGGTCGATTTGGAGTTTAAGGATATGCTGTAGGTGGGAACTGTGCTACGTGAATGGTTGGACTAGATGATCTCCAGGGTCCTTTCCAACCTAGATGATTCTGTGATTCTGTGAATATAGGGGTGAACAAGTTCCATTTGCTGGCCAGGGCAATCGTGCCAAATCTGTGTGTGCTGCAACATGGACTTTGCTAACCCAGTGCCCATGCTGCAGCCAGCCAGGATGAGCACTGGGGCACAAGACTTTCTGTTTTAGAGCAAACCACCCGGGTCCCAGCAAGCTGCAGATGACAAAAACAACAGCTAATGGGCACGCTGGGGAGAGGTGGCTGCATCCTGCTCACTTTAAACCCTGGGGGTCCAGACCTTGGGCGTTTGGTGTGCCCATGCCTACCGTGATGCTTGCACCTATCTCCCCCTTTCTCTCCCCAGAAGCATGGCTCTCGCTGGCACCCTTCGCCTGTTGCTCACCTGCCTCCTGCTCTGCAGCGCTGCCCCAAAACCCACGTGCGACCCCAGCGCCTGCACCCCATGCCCCGAGAGGGACGTGGAGAGGCTGACCATGGCCACTGAGGGCTGCTGCCCACCCTGTCCCCCACCCTGCGCCTGCCCCCCCTACCTGGAGAGCGACTGTGAGATGCAAGGCTTCGCCAGTGGTCACGTCCCTGCCGGCCGCTCCTTCTACATCGACTTTGCCCGCAAGCTGTGTACCTGCCACCCTGGTGGGGACATCACCTGTGCCCCGCTGTGCCCCCGCCTGCCCCCCACCTGCCAGGCTGTGGGCAGCCCTGTGGCCGACGGCTGCCCCCGCTGCATCTGCTACGACGAGGAGGAGATGGCAGTGCCTGCTGGCACCATCACCACCCACGGTGACCGGATTTGCACCTGTCCCCCCCAGGGGGGCCAGCTGCAGTGCAGCGGTGGTAAGAGCAAGGAGTGAACCTCTTCTCTCCACCAGCTTGAGGGCAGAGCGACAGGAGAGCCTCTCTGGCAGCAGAAGGCTTTCTGCACTGTGAGGCATCCTCGCTGAAAAGCATTAAATACTTTAAACTGTCCTAGAGGACTTGGCAAATATGGCCATGCCACAGAGCGCTGAAGAGATGACCCATTGTATGTCATTTATATGCCAGGGCAAAACATCTATAGTGGGTGAGCTTTCTTTGTTGTAAGGTTTGTTCCATGACAAGTGGGCTATGAGAGGTTAGATTGCTGCTAGCATCTAACTGAAACAATGCAGTTATTTATTTATTTGTAAGATGATTGGGCTTTTTGTACATGTTTATGTTTATATAGTCTGTTTATATAGTCTGTTTTTCCTGGATAAACTACCTCCCAGGAGCCAGGTTTTCAATTCCTCTATTTCACCAAGTTCAAAGTGCTGGGACCAAAATCAGAAGATTGGCGGACATCCCCCTCTCCAGGCTTTTTTTTTTGTGGTGGGAGGAGTAGGAGGTGGGTTAGCACATGGCTGTGTTCTTCAGAGGAGACACACCCCTCTCATGCCTCCATCCTCCAGAGCAAAACCTTGAAGACTCCCGTAGGGATATTGGCAGTCAAGGGTCGATCCTTCACAGCCACCTTGATGAATCAGTTACCGAGGGCTGACTGTGTTGTCAGTCCCTGCTGTGTCCCAGTTCAGCAGCAACACCCCACATTGCCAGTGACTGTCTCCTCCTCACTCTTGCTCTCCCCTTACCACTGCTGCAGACATGGAATATGGCAGAACTGCATCTTCTGAATGCTTTGACATATAGAGATATATACACATATATTAATGTATAGGGAGATTGTAATCAAAAACATAGCTTCATCAGGCTGAGACGTTAACAAGTGTTAATTGTGTTCCTTCAAGGCGCTGAATAAAATCAATTTTACCAATATACTGTTGAAAACTTTACTGATAAGCACACATACACTTTCCTCATGCCATTAGTCGGTGCTACTTAGGCCAGGCAGGCCTCAAGCCAGGCCAGCATCTCCAGTCACCTTGGCCCCAGATATACCTGGAAACATTAAACGTACTCCCTGGCTTCTTTTCTTATGCCTCTCTACTGCTCTGTCGGATGCCATTCAACTGCAGAAAACCAGCAAGAGCATAAGAATCAGGTGAGGGGTTGGAGAAAGATTGGAGGAAGGAGGTAAATTTGCTTTTCAAGACTAAACAAGGGTCCTTGGCGACTGGGGCTGTTGGAGGCTAACGCTGCCCAGGGCTGTGGTGACCCTTGGCCAGACATGAGCACTCAGCATGTCTGAAAGACTGCTTCATCTCAACCTAAGCCTGGGAAATAAGGGCACCCGAGTGACCACACTGTCCTCCTTGGAACAGCCACCACACTGATGGCCCTCAGCTGGCACCTGCAGTGGGTGCAGGCTGGGACCCAACATGGACTTCTCTGGAGGCTGGAGGGGTCTTGGGGACTAGGTGTGCCACGCTGGTCTGGGGTTTTGCATCAGCCAGTTTGAGAACACATGAAGGGGATGATCTGGGGACATAATGGGTTATGTTTGGTGTGGAGCTGGGGCAGGCGGGATACCTCCTTGCCCTGGTCCTGCACTGGCTGCTGAAGGAATGGGGAAGCAAAAGAGGGGAGAGGGAGAGGATGCCTCTAACGATGAAGAAGTCCCTGCCAGGTGCCCAACCCATGCCTGGCAAGCTCCCTGTCTTGTCCCTGCTGGGAGGACACTTGCAGGCATCACCCACCCCACAGAGCTGACGCTCTTGGCAGCTTTGCCTCCTGCCTGTGTGATATGCAGAAAACTGCAGTGAACCCGAGGGCTCAGCAGGGTAAGGAAGAGTGCTCACTACAGAGATGCGACATGGCCTCACAAAAGCCACCATGAGCTCCTGCTTGACATGGAAAACCACAGGAGGCACCAAATCTTCAGGCAGTCAGCAATTTTTGCAGAGCTTGTTTTCCAGTTCAGTTTTCAGAAACTTGTCCCTTGCGACAACTAAAAAGGTTAGGGAACAACACCTCTTACTTTCCCCTGGTGAGGTAGGTGTTACTAGAAATGTTAGATGGAGACTCTGGATGTCAGCTAACACTGAGCTTGTGACACTGACCACACGCCTCTTCCACCACGGATTGTACTGCAGCTCAGCCGTGGGGAGGGGGGCATCAATCACCCTCCCCGGGCAGCGAGAGTGCCCCCACCCTGGCATGCTCCAGGTCCAGCCGGACGCCCCAGCTCCAGCACAGGCTGAGCCCCATGCCTCATACCATCACTGCCCTGTTCCCAGAGGATGCGTTTCTGTCACAGTAAAGGGGGTTTTACTTGGTGTCCTGTACCCCTCCGCTCTTCTCCATCTGGTTGAAAAAAACCTCTTCGTTTTTAATAAGGTTAAAGCTCACTGTCACCTTACAGACCAGACACCAGACATCCCGTGCTGCTGTTGAAGCCAGCAGCGCAAGAGGTTTTTAATTACATGCTGTGCAGGTATCTACAAACATCCTGTTTATGCTTGCAAGGTGTGAGTATTTTAGCCCATGGGGTTACCTCTCATTCGTATTTGCCAAGCATTTAAGGAAATCAGTGTGCAAGCATTCTGATCAGTTTTGCAAGTGTAGTGATTGTTTGGAGGGAGCCACGAGTGATTTGGGTAGACTCCGTGTCGCCTGGGGAGGGTGGTGGTGGCAGACAATGTTTATTCTTTGTCACACATCTTATCTGCCACACCGCTTCCCCCCTTTTGTGACTGATAACCTTTAAACAAGAGAGAATGACTGACAGATGGCAATCCCTGAATATTATTGATTTTGTGCGAATGCTCTTTATACAGCATAGGACCAGTGAGGAGTTATTCATCAAACATCTGTGCAAAAGGTCCCCAGTGGCTCCTTTGCAAGCTGCCCGTTGGAGGTGGTCTTTGCTCTGCCACCATCATGGATTTATTTGATGACAGCTTGCACCTCCAGCCTCTGGCTGGAAGTCTCACAGGATCTCTGTCTACATTTCATGACACTGAAATAAGTAGCCACATGATGTTACTTTTCCCATAAACAGCTGCACCAGCACAGAGAGAAAAGAAAAAAAACCCTGTTCAGAGATGACACCATTCAGTTGTCAGAATTTACTCACCTATGTTTAAATGTCTTGGGTTTTGGTATGCTTTAATTGAATGGGTGGTGTGCTGGATTCTCCAGTATTAATCACCCATGTGCTTGTCTACACTTTGGACACAGTATTGCTGGTATTGTTATTTAGATCTTTCCAGCTCAGATTTTCCCCATGGACATCAGCGTAGTTTTATGGCTGCCCATTTGCATGCTCGCTGTAGTTTTGCATCACAGCTAAGCACATGTTTGCAGCTAAGAAGCCATACATGTTTCTTAAGTGCAAAGCAGCATACAAACGCTGGTGCTTCCCTGAACTAGCCCTGAAAATTGAGTCAAAAGCTGAAATTTGCCACTCCTAAGAAGAACTCCTTTTATATATAGTGCAATCAAGTCAGGGGTGTATGTGTGTGTTCATGTTCTTCAGTGTCCCATAACTTTGTAAAAGATCATTACTGCTGCTTAGTTATTTGTGGAACTAACATAGCCTTTCTTCAGTGTATTAATGATTTAATCATTGAATTAAACAGAACCATGTTTTAGGCATCAGTCCTTCTAACATGCCCTCTCCCTCCCTGCCTTGTGAGGCTGTAAAATATTAGGGTAAGTGAAGGCCCATTAGGAGGTGTCCTTTTGGCGCAACTATACCCAGTGCCAAGAAGTTAAAGTGCTTGTCCAAGTCCTTCTACTTTTCCTGACACCCTGCCATTAGTGAATTCTTTCTGGGTGGTTCACCAAACAGCTTTAGCATCCTTGCTGCTCTGCTCCCCCAGCCCATGTCTGCAAAGCCTGTGCAGGGGAATGGCTGCTTGTCATTTTGTCTAGGTGTTGTGTCTTAAATGATCAGAAATCCTGATCCTGTGGCAGGTTCAGTACTTATGATTCCTGATCAGGATGAAAATGTGACAAGAGGTTTCATAGAGGATCCCCTAATTTAACTAATCTGTACCCACTCAGTGTTGGTAATGAACTGATTTGACACTACCTTTTGAATTTGCTCAATACCTTTTGAATCTGTTCCTTATAGGAAATTTTAAGTGCATACGGTTGTTCTGACATGCCTGCCAGCGTGCCAGTGATGCAGCGTACTACCCAGCAAACAGCACACAGATGAAAACTAAACTCACACAGGCACATGCAATTGGGTCAAGATAAAAAGACAAGTAGTATGAAGTAAAAGTTAACCTACATCAGGACATTGAGCTGAAGTGGATTTTTTAATCCTTCCTATATCCCTTTGGTTCAATATCACAGTGAAAAAATCATGGAGGTATTTTAGAAGAAACTGCAAATAATTATTGCATGGTATTAAGATAAGTCCCAATTGTTAGATGCGCTCTGTGTTACAAATAACAGCCTTTCCTTCCTTTGTGTCAGTGGGCAGGAAGGGCCCAAAAATGGAGATTTGGCATTTAAAACAGCTGTCTTTTGGGAAGACCAGAAGAGCCAGCACTTGGGTTATCTTAGTCAAAATTACGTAACAGCAGCAAGGGGCTGCATAAGATTTACCAGTCAGGAGTTTCAGGGCAAACTCAATATATACACACTTGATGCAGTATATATTTTTCTTCTGAAATTTAAAACAAAAGCAGATTTTTCTGACTCTAAGTGTAATGTCTTTAAATTAAGGATTTGTATGCTTTAATAGGGAGGGGGTTTTCATGTTTCCCTAAGATGTCCATGTTTTGTGATGCATAGTATTAAAATATGCATTCCTATGCCTAAAACCTTTTACTGGAGCAAACACAAACATTACAAAGCACGTACGTGACAAAAATGACACACACTCATTTGGGAAAATAATCTACAAATTGTTCTATGCCTAAAGTGATTTAGCTTTAACCTTGTGCATCTATGCTAAGGACAGGTTATTTTTAGTTACCACTTCAATACTGCATTCATAAATAGCAGCATCCACAACTCAGTTCTGTAAAGTTGTTGGGCTTTTTCCAGCAAAGCTGGCTTTGAATCTTGGAGTGATTTGTGGAGTCATTATTCAACACTATTCACGGTTCAAAAGCTCAAGAGACCCAGAAAAAGTCTAGGGTATATAATCAAGGATTAATTGTTGCCAGCTTTCAAAGAAAGGAAGGGGGGAGGAAAGAGAAAGAATAGGAATACAAAAAGAGTTGCTTGAAAGCAAAAGGGAGGATCTTAGAGGAAAATGATTATTTCTGTAGCTGCTTAAAGTGTCACTGCGTCTAGAAGTGACTCAGTATTGTTTTCCCCAGCATCTGAAAAGCTGAAAAGGCAGCACAGATATTATCTAACAAATACCAACATAGTTACTCAAAATCTCTGGAGTTTTGCAATTCTGAGTTTTATTTGATGATGCTTCTTCAAAGTTTTCAGAAGCTTTCAGCTTTCAATCCAGCTATAGTACTAAGTTAAGAAAGTTAATCAGAATCAGCTGTGCAAAATAGTCCTTTTGTGTATTAAAAAAAAAAAGAAAAAAAATCACCCTCTTGTTCCACTATAAAAATACAGTGAGACACCAGTAACAGAAATTATTGTCTCTCCCCCCTTCCTGGCCTTAATTTGGATCTCAACCATGGAACCACACATATTCCTAAGTATCTTTGAAAAAACAGTACCTGTGCAGTAATTGACTTTGCTTGTGTAATTGCACATCTAAGTCCCCTTTTCCGTACGCTAGCCTCTGCTGAAAGTAGTCTAAATCTCAAAGACCAAATAAAGTTATAAATTGTGCGACACAGAAATGCGTAGTAAACATAATTTGATGAACGTTAAGACATTAAGGAGAGTCTCTGCAGTTTGCAGCTCACAGTGAAAGGTTGCGGGGGTGGGGGGGAGCAGAGCAAAAATAGCATGTAAATCAGTCACTAGCCTCTTACGTATGATCTGCATATTTTTCATGACTATTAAAAATTTTTCAAGTTTAAAAATGCTTGGATTTTAACAAAAACATCTCTAAATTAAGTTTTATTACCACACTCACATTTAGTATGTGCTTCAGTTTATATTTAGAAAAAAATGTGTGCTGGTCAGGAGGCAGCCCAACAACTCTGATTTGTGCTAGTAGTGACACAAAAGTCCAAAGACCAACAGAGAAGATAAATATCCATCGGTTTTCCCCAATTACTTCATAAGCTCTAGAGGAAGTCTTAGTTACATCAGGAAGACAAACCAAATCTGACCCATGAAGGTCACATTGCTTTCAGGTATTAGTAGAGTATCTAAATGGTGGTTTGTCTTTTTTTTTTTTTTTTTTTTTTTTTTTAACTGCACACCTTGCAACTCTGAACTTGCATGAATTTAAGTATGGATTTTGAATAAATACAATAATAGTTACCTAGTGTGTGTCCCAGCCTTATCTGTTACTTTTTGCAGAATCCTCATTTTCCACTGTGCATGTTTATTTTCCCATATTGCTCCGGTTTTCTACAGATAGGTATTTAAACAGCCCTAAACTGCATACTAAAGGATTACTGTTTTGTAAACAGGTGCTCCACAAAAGCAAACAGGCTCATCAGTTACTTATGACTATGCTTCTGATTCCTGAAATGCCTTCTTGAAGAAGGCAAATTCATCTTTCAGGGAAATTTAAAACCAACAGACTAGGAATACACTATATTGGAGATAATTTAGGTGAAATAATCTGGTTTACAGGTTGAGGGTTTTTTTGGTTGGTTTTTTTACTCTCTTCAGATTAAGGAAAAAATTGCTTCCTCGCAGCAGTGGAGTTAAAACTATTTACAGTGTTATCACCAGGAGTTATTCTCAGGCACTCATTTAATGTCAAAGAAACGATCGAGTGCTCTTTTTACTAGGTCATGTAGTGACAGGACGAGAGGTAATGGTTTTAAACTGAAAGAGGGAAGATTTAGATCGGATATAAGGAAGAAATTCCCTACTGTGAGGGTGGTGAGACGCTGGCACCAGGTTGCCCAGAGAAGCTGTGGCTGCCCCCTCCCTGGCAGTGTTCAAGGCCAGGTTGGACGGGGCTTGGAGCAACCTGGTCTGGTGGAAGGTGTCCCTGCCCGTGGCAGGGGGGTTGGGACTAGATGGTTTTTAAGGTCCCTCCCAACACAAACCAGTCTGATTTTATGGTTAAATATTCCTGTGTCTAGAAGACATACTACTCAGAACACATACTATTCGGTTAATCACAGAATAACCCTTAAAAAAAAAAAAAAAAAAGATTCAAAATCCTCGGAGACATATTCTCAAGTAAAAAGCTGTAAAAATCTGGCATGGCGTCACAAGGCTGTACCAGCCCTAGGCAGTACAGTCACATACAACCCCTTCAGCCAGAGGTATTGGGCTCAGGGCTGCATTGTTCAGGGATCATACTTGGATGACACCATGACAGACGCTGGGGAAGTAAGAGTAGGAATAAATAATGCTTCAGTGCTAAGCAGAGGTATATCTTATCTTCAGAACACCCATGTCTGACTTCATCTTTGCCGAGTAAGACTCATACACACTGAATGAAACGAGTTTTTTGCTAGAGAGGAATCACTATCTTGTAATAAAAAGTCTGCTCATTTCCCAAAGATTTCTGATCTAGTAGAACATGATGATTTTAGAAATTTAGAATTACAATCTATCTGCCCAAGCAAGTTAACACATGGGACTTGCACAAGAGGAAGTCTTTTCAAATGAGTTGTCACTATATATGCTTGGAACCATTATTGGAAGTTTGATGTCCATGCCATTTTAATTAACAATTTTGAAACAACAACAACAAAAAAAATGAAGTCACACATATTATGGAATATTTACCTGCTAATTCTTTCATTGAAGCTGCTCCTGCATTACAAAAGCATAATAAAAATCCCCATACTGGTAAGAACTAGAAAACATTTTTCTTCATTTGCATAAACAAGAAAACCCAAACAAATTAAAAGGCCGAGGATTGTCCCTGGCCTGGAACTGGTTAAGCAGTTTGAAAGTGTGCTCAAGATTTCTTAAAAACATTTGTCTTTCAGCCAAACAATAATGTTAAAGAAAAGTGAATGCTTTGCTTTATAAATGTGCTTTTTCAGTTCACAGAGAACAGTAGTGTAAAAATAAGTCATCCATGAAGTATATTCTGATTTTTAATTTTATCCCTTGATAGATCAGTTGCTGCAAAATCCCTTAACAACCAAGGAAAAAAAGTTACAGGGTTCACATTTTAAAGATTGTCGATTGTGTAGACCAAATGTTGCTAACTCACAGAAAGATTTATGGGTGACGTAACCTGGATTCTATTAACGTGAAGTCAGTATCTTTATAGTAGTCTACAAGGTTGGTAAGGCATTTCATTGCTTTCTCACACCTTGCTTTTCTCTGGCAAAGCCAGCTGCGATCACTCAGCAGGTCCTAAAGAACTAAGTCTCAGAAAAGGAACAGATTTTATATTTCCAGGTGACAAGAATGAACAAATAACATGATTTGGGCAATCACTTAAAAACACATTAGTGCCGATTTCACTACACTTTACACTGGATGATCATGTTGCTTTAGGACTTAAAAATTAAACAACCCCAAACCTATCTGAAGGAGCTTAACAAGCCAAAGGCGGATGGGGGGAGGGATTCACAATGAGTTTTGAGTTTGGCAAAACAAACCTGCTTTACTATTCAGCTACACTGAACAGTAAAAATCAAAATGTATTCAGCACAAGGCTGATGATTTGATCATTTGCACACTACAATTAAACGTGCATTTTCATGGATATGCTCTGTTTTTAGGAGGTGGTGAGAGTTTGAATTTATTATTACGAAACCAAAACATTTCACTTAATTGTTTAACATGCGAGATTTTCATAAGGAAATGGTAACTTACATTTCCAACAAGATTTCAAAATTACATTTTGCCTATTCAGCTCTAAAAACTAAGCTGAATATAAGGCTAAAAAATTTAAAAGACTGATCAAAGTAACAGAAGTCAGAAAGACAATAACAATACAGCACCTAAAAATGGGTAATTCACACGTTTTTGACACCTGTGTCTTGCATAGACAAATACTCATTTTTTTCTCCCAAGATGACTCAGCTTCAGAAAATAAATCTTAAATCAACATAGTTACAATTAAATGCATGTGTTCCAATTTTTCAAAATACCAGGGTGTTTTGTTTTTTCGTTTAAGTGCTACAAGTCTAATGGTTTTATGAAACTATCACCCTTTGAAAAGGCTTTGTTTCATCCTTTGGGCTGTCAAGTTCATAAAGCCAGGAAGCTGAACTGCCTTCTAATTCTACCAGAAACAAACAGATATATTATTCATGCATTAAGTCTTTGTGGCCCTACTCCACTAGAATATCCATAAACCTGAAGCTACTTTTAAAGCACAGGAACCGGGAACTCTAATTCTGCAGCATAGGTCTGCTTTCTGGCCACATTTTGAACATCAAAACAGTATGTGGTGCACACCAGGTCAACATGAATTGCTGCTCTTCCAAGCCCTTCATCCACATCCTGGTTTCCACTGGAAGAAAACCTAGGTATGCAGGCAACAAAGTTGGAGGGTTCTACAACGGTTCCCACTAGTGATCAGGGACCAGAACAAGGAACTGATTCTCTTGCAGATAAGTGCAGCCCGACATGCAGCCTTACAGAGCTTCCCTGAGGTCAGCAGGACTCCACTTTGACCCAATATCCAGATTGAGGATCTCTCTGCAGAGCCAGAGCCATGCCTGTCAACTCTAAATGTTTTCCAACATGATTATTTCTTTGGAACAGTCATTTAAAAACACATCCTAATCGATTTTGAATTAATTTCCTAAAATGCAGTGTTTATCTAAAGTTACAGAACAGGAAATTGCCTTGCCTGTTACAGAAATGTTGGAAAAAATTGGACTGAGAACCCTGTTTTGGATTAATGACCAAGATTATGTTGAAAAAAAGTTTCAATAATCATAACTGCAGAAGAATTACACTGATGTTAAAAACAAATTAGTTCTATTGCATATGAATAGGACTTTAAGGGGGGGGGGAATTATACATGGGTTTAAAGTTAGTTTCCCTGTAAAGACTTTTTAAACTAACGTGAACATGTACCTTTCCTGAAGTACAGAAATCTTTCTTACACATCAAAACACTAAGGTCACTACTTTTTTTTTTTTTGTTTAAATCGTGAAAAGAACAAGTGTTTCTGTGCAGCTCATACCCACTACAGAATAAAAGAAAAGGTTTGAGTTCCATATGTTAAGCAATACATTTGATTGCACTGGTAAAGCCTTTTCAGTTTTAGGAATTCACATCCCTATGGTTTGCAGTTTCTGATGTGACAGTAAAACTATTCCATATTCCCCCCCTTTCACAGTAAATTTTGTCAACTTCACTTTCTAGGTATTGATAAACTAGCTGAAGACAAGGTTGCAAATGTTTCAGAAGAATAAAACTTCGTCTGCATGTAAGGTAGGGGGAATAAAAAAAAGCTAACCAGGTAAGAGTTTCTTTCTGCAAAATAAACTTCAGTAAGCTTGCAAACTCCGATGCCTAGTTGTTTCCAATTGAGTTCCAAGTGGCACATAAACCACATATTCCTGAACTCTCTTCCAGTCAGCTGTGTAGATCTTAAAAAAAGAGAGGGTATTAAAACAATTTAAGATCTCAGTTCTCATAGTCTTGAAGTGTGGGCAAATGCCCATTGCCCCGTTATCTCCAAACCACAGAAGTTTTGCCTGTTTTGGTTTACTCTTCCCTTCACTGCTGGCTACTTGCTAACCCAACAGTTCTGCCGGCTTAGCTGCTTTCTAGACTACCTTGAAGCAGGCTAGGGAAAGCTCTGCTGGTAGAACTGAGGCAGCATCAACTGGTCAGGGAGAAAAAGGAGATAGTGAGAAATGGCCTCTTCCTCCAACACAGGTTGATTTGGACAAGCAAGTATTTGTCCATAGGCCTGAAAAAGTAGACTATTCATCTGCCTACGTGCTAGAAATAAAGATTAATGAACTATTAAATATGAATAAGAGTAGCTAAATAAAAACTCCAAACAAACCAAAACGTATAACCCACTATATAATGGAAACTGTGGGGGTGATGAAGCACTTCGGAGTTAAATCAAAAACGACGACGAAAAAAGAAAAATACAGAATCTGTTTCTCAGTTCTAGTCATCTCAGGTATCCTTTATAGCAGCAGTACGTTGAATGTTTCCAAAGTAGCATGATCTGTACTTGATAGCTGTCTTTTTAAATGTTTTGGGGTCAAACTGGATTTGGCAATAGCTTTTGACATAATTCTGCTATATCAAAGCCTTCCTAATTACATCTTTCATTATTCATTTACTATGCTTTTTGACAAACATGGCATGTTAGTGGCAAAGCAGAGAAGTTAGAAGAAAACAAATTCATCAGAAATTACCACTCCAGCTGGAGTAGATCATTACAGTATTTGAACTAAGAAGCAAGATCTGCAGCCAGGAATAAGCAAAAGCCATAGCAGAAGCACCACTTGTGTTGAGTAAAAGCCAATGCCAATTTTTCAAAATAGCTACTAGTCGTTGAAAACTAGTATTATTCTCCATGTATGTCTGTATTCTCCATGTATGTATGCCAGCGCTACTGACCATACCAACTTACACTTGCCTTGGAAGAAAATCTTTAGAGACCAACTTCCAACCATCTGAGTATGTCAAAAAGTACACATGTTAATCCTGCTGAAATCAATGGGACCTAAGCACATGCCTGAGTGTTTTGTGAAGCAGAAATTAAGTATTCAGTTAAATACTTGCATCTGTCAAAGGCCTTTGTTCAAATACAATATCTGAAGATTCTAAAAGCTAACGTCTTCTTCCCTGTCATGTTAGAAATGCAACTAGATTTGGTCTAAATCAGAAGGAAGTTCTGGCTTTGATCTCATCCAACACTGTGACAAATGGACAGGGGGGAAAGAGGATGTTGATCATACCATGAGACTCTTGGAGTCTGCTATTTGTACTTAACAACGGGAACTACAAAGTTCCAAAAGTAAGTGTTCATGGATAGACAGACACAGACTCCAAACTTTGGGGGAAAAAAAAATTAACTGTTAGCATTTAAAAAAAAAAAAAAAAAGCCTTTTCATCACTAGCTTTTAGTTTTTAAATGACACACAAAAATTTTCTACTCTAATAAAGCCTGCTGTATATTCTGGTAGTGACCTTCAGATTTGAAGAAATTTTATATAAATCCGTAAGATATAGTCTTTTTGCATTAGGGGAAAATATTTCAAATGCAATAAAATAGCAGAATGATAGCAGAATTCATGACTGTATAGTAGGCAACTTTTCATTTTTCAGATGCAGTTGTATAAACTATAAACTGTTAAGCTTCTCTAATAACCGGAAAAGTTATGGGTATTTGAATTTACTTACCTGAATAGTCATTTAGCAAATATCTTCAGATACAAGTCTAGATACAGAGTTAATGTAATCTGAATATTAGTTTACACATAATATAAATCAATGTTTGACAATATCAAAATCCCATCGAACAGTGGGCCCTTCTTATGCTATTATCAAATATAGTATATCACTGTGGGATAGCTGAGAACCATAGAATGCTAGTGTAGGCTTGTTTATTAAATTTGGTCAGTTTTCAGACCTTCCAAATAGGAATACTAAACATTTATTTTTCCCCTCTGGAAATTTTTTTTTTTCCTCCTGCTTAATACAGTCGTCATCCCAATTCCTAGTGAATTTATAAAAATATTTTTTATCCAATAACCCCGGCAAGGTAAAAATAGGAGTTTTTATAGCAAATGATAAACAGGCTCACGGACTATGAGAGAAACTAAACTTATTTAAATTGCCATACATTCGCTACTGAATCACACATCAACATTTTCTTTTTATGTGTGTTGCTGTCCACCTCAGACTAGCAGTTTTTAAGGTGCAGAAGCATCTTTCAAATATATGCATCTAACTTAACCATCAAGTTCCACACACTAGTGTCACATGCTTTAAATTTACATCACCTGCCCATCAAGAGCTGTGTTAAATAACAGCACTAATTGAAACTGCGTAACTTTTTAGAAATTGCAGCACTTCCAATTCATAGAACAAAGGGGTGCTTATGTGGTTCTTTATATTACTAGATATAATTTTCTGAAGTAAGAAAAAGGAAAAGAAATGATAGAACAACACATTTGAAAGAAGTTGCTGCACCTGCAAAAACACTCTTTAAGCTTACTATGAAATACAAAAAAGTGCACCCTTCTATATCTACATATAAAACATATTAGAAATAAAACTTGTGTAAAATGTTTGCTGTGCAAACTATAAAAACAGTCAGTCAGTTCATTCTTTTTCCTAAACATTTTGTCACACTCTCTTGCTTCCTACTGCAGAGAATCGCTGTTATCCAAGACCAGCCCACTGATATTTGTTGTTGAGAGATCTCCTCCATCATCTTCACCGCTGTCTACAGACTCATCCTCACTTTGCCCTGCCATCATAACTTGCTGAACAGCCAAAGTAGCACCATCGGATGACAAAGACTGGAGACTGTCTACATTCATGTTGACTGGAGCTGTAATTGTAACAACAGCACCTGGAGAAGCATAATTGTAGTACTTTAGCACCCTTCTCGATTTCTAATCTTAAGTAATACATATTTATATATAACAGAGTTTGTTTCTAATCAACAGGAAGAAAACTTAAGGAGCTAAATGAAAATAAAAGCTATATAGGTTGTCAAACACTTAAATATCAGTAAATGCTAGAATTAATTTGTCCAGGAATTGTTAACTTAGCTGTGTTACGGACACCCATTACAGCAATTCTCCTATGAATTCATGACAAGCCCATTGCTGCAAAGTATTCCAGCTTAATTCACTGCAGAAAAATGGGAGTGTTCACAGAGATCTAAGGTGGTTTAAATGGATAAAACTGTTGTCAGATCCAGTGGAGGCTAAGGGAAAAGTTGCTACAAACCAGAAAGCAAAAAAGCAGCAGGTGGCAGGACAGAAAGGATGGTCCTGAGATTAAAGCTGTTACTTATCTTTCTGAAATTAAGTCAATTTGTTTGATCTGATGCTAAGAAAGTTACATCAGTCTAAACCCTTGGAGGCTCTATTACATTTCTCTGCTTCTCAGTGTTCAACTTGAAACACATGAGGCTTATATAGAATTGCAGAGGCTCAGTCCCTCCAGCAATAGCGAAAGAACACCAACAGGATGAGATGTCACAAAACTGAAATTGCAGTCCAATACTGCTAATCAAACAGAATGCTACTGACATGTGTACGCATACTAAGAAAACATAGTTGGCCCATCTAACCTTTGTTCTGTCAGTTCGGAACTTCTGAAACAAAAACAACAGTCTCTCAAATGAATTCAGTAAAATACCCCTCAAAACACAGAATGGTTTTTAAGAGGGAAAAACTGACACATTTCTGTCGCTTTTCCAGATTAAAACCACATTTATACTGAAATATCAAGAAGTTCCCCTCCCCCCAAATGCATCAAACCCTTCATTTCCCTGTTACAGAGGAATTAACTTCTTTATCTGTGGTTTAGCCAGTTCTCCTTACCATCTGACATCGTGAGCTCATTAGACTGCTGCTGAGCAACTCCTGAGGCAATGGAGTCAGGCCAGAACCTCTGAACTGGTCGGTTCTGAGCTGTTTTCTTCTTTGTTTTTGGAGTTTCAGAACAACTGGAATCCAGCATCGGCTGAAGAATTCGCCTTCTAGCATTGATAAACCTAAACACAATCAAAGGCAAGAAGTACTTATGACCAGTTGGCTGTAAATTCTCTCTCCCTCAGATTCACAAAGTATGCAGCAGGAAAAAAACAATTAAGAATATAAAATCTTCTCCCTACCAGCTTGGCTTGACACTCTTTCTAACACCTAAAACTGCTTCTAGAATACTGGCATCCTTTGATTTTGGCAAACTAGCTAGGAAAGTACTTCTATCCTTTTGCTGCTAGCAGTATTTCCCCCCCTCAACCTCAGAAGGGGAAATTCTTCAGACAGCATGACAGATGTACATTTCAAGATCTTATTAAGAACTAAGCACCAGAAAACTTGCTGACAGCACAGCTCAGAAAGCCGATACTCCTCTCATTAGGGTTCACCTAAAATCTAGCTCCTGCCTAACCTAGTTTGTTTAGTCTGGTTTCATTTACTTCCTTAAGCTCCCGTATTACTTATTTTATAGGCTCCCTGGCTTTACAAGGTCTGGTTCCTGATCCAGGAGACAATAGCAAACATATTTTTCAGATCCTTCCCAATTCCTTTTCGTTCCTTGATTTTCACTTGTTTATTGTGCATGCTAATTGCTGCCCTTCCCCTTTCTGCTAGTGAACAGGAAGAAGATACTTAAATCACACCTCACTTAGCTACAAGCAGTTAACTGAATCAGTGTCAATGTAGCCAGATGTGGCAAGGAGCTGTGACTGAGGATAGCATCCCTTGCTAAATCTGACAAAACATATTCAGGACCCCTCGTTACCTGCAGTGGAAGGAAGTAGGGTGCAGCTGGCAGGTCCACATGGTGTAATGCAATGCTTTGCAGAGACATTAGTCGGATCCCAGTACCACAGAGCTCCGTTACTACCGTGTCACACAGGCATAGTTACACTGTTCCACTTTTGGAATCAGTGTACTGCCACTATCTTGAGTATTTCCCCACCGGAGCCCCTCTGCAGCCATGCAGCCAGCGTCATCTTTGAAATCTGAGGAAGATCCCTGTTGGACTTAGCTGCAATAATTTTAGGAACCAACACCACAAGCAGAAGAGGATGCATGTCGGCACCCTCACTCTTCTCTTCTGCAGGGGCAGGTGTATTATCTTAAACCTCTAGTGAAGATAAGACATGCTAAAACATGTTGAGACCATGAACTAGAGTAGTTGAGTTATTGACACTCTCCATTTGGACATTACTGCTCAAAGTACCACCCTTTGATAGGAGAGCAGAATGCATATCTGTTGACAGTAACTTCTTAACATTTGCAACCATGATTACCAGAGAACACTTTTCAGATCTTCAGGTCACTAAACGCCTTTAAACTTCAATTTATTTACTTGCAGAAGAGACATGAGAGTACTTCCATCTCTTTCAGCAATAGAACAGAACGTAATTCCTTAATGTTGCAAAGTTTCTGGAGTCCTTATATAATTTAAAGGGCACAAGTATTATTAAACCTTACCATAAAAATAATATGCTTGTGTATCAGTGCGTAATTCTTGTATTTTTATATGTATTTTGTAACACAGGTAAGCCAGCAAATTTAACTCCAGATGTCCAGGTTATACTTTTAACTATTTCTCTATGTTATAAGCATGTGGAGACAGTGACAGACATTAAGTAAGAGTTTTTGCTCTTACCAGTTGTTAACCTGGAGTAGTGTCAAATTTGTTTGTGCTGCAATCTGTTTCTTTTCATCTTCTGTTGGATATGGATGCTAAATAGGACAAAAAAGCAGACAAAAAAGGCATAAGCTTGTTTCATCTCCTCATCAAAAATAAGGACTCCTTTATTACAACTGATTAAAGCTGCTAGATAGATTAAGACCATCTGACTTGTTAAAAACCAAACTTTAGAAACCTCACAAACTTTTATAGATAAAAATCATTTAACAAAGACTGCTTTACTAAATGAAACTGATTTTATCCTTAAAAGTGTATATGATTCCATTAAACTGCTGATGTGTAATTCGGAAGAAAAAGCTTCTCATGGCTGACAGTCTTTATTAAACAGCATGATCCCTGGGCAACACAGCATGTGACAAGATCTGATTAGTTATGCTGTCTAAAGGCAATGTCATATGAGGGTACTGACATACATTTTCTAGTTAAATAAAGCTACTCTGAACTAAATAGATGAAGAGAGCGTACGTAACATAAGAAGCGTACACGCAGTTTCCCTGTGTCATTTGTCTGTTGTAAAATGTTGTAAAAGACAGGATATCAATCAACTAAACATTGTGATAGAACTTGAGACTAATTTATCCTTTCAGGATAAGTATTTATGCAAAAGAAAGACATTCTGCTGAAAGGACAAGTAGACAGTAACACACTTGGTATGCATTAGAAGGACTGTTGGAAAAGGCGATAAAGCCAGAAAATTTGAAATTCTCCTCTACAAAAAAAATTCAACCAAAACCACAGATGGAACTATTTTCCCTTGTGCCATGAACCAGGGTGTAGCGAACATTAAGTCCTCAACACAATGATGAAAGATCCCATTTGAGATCACAAGGTACAAATGCAACTTACTTATTAAAATAAGAAAGTCGAGCAACGTTCGATTGTGGAATTACTCCAAATGACTTCAGGGAAAACTGAACTGAGATTATAGAAATGACAACAGAATAAATTCACCTTCTTTATGAAGTAAAATCATAAGAGACCACATAAAAGAGTTACATAAAAACCTGGGTCTCCTGACCACATTCAGTCCTTACCCCTATGTGCTGAAAAAGCCAAGATCTCATCACATTTGTGGCGTGCTTGGGAAGAACTCCTCTTTTATTTTTTGATGAGCCATCATCTTGATGCAAGATGCCAAGATCTTGGTTTAATTGCAACTGAAGCTGCACATATAATTTTAGCAGAAATAAGGCAGTTAACACAGTAATAGCAGTATTCTGTATCAATGTATGAATAACTCATTTATAGAAGGAATGAAAAGAAATTAGGCTTGAGGCATGCTGATTATAAAAAGCTACTTTATTTTCTAGGGAAGACTTACAATAGGAGCTCTCCTACAATAGCATTCTAAATGTCTTTATCCAGGGAAAATGTTGTATCAGATTTCTATAGTTTTCACATTTCATGTAACTTCTGTTTTAAGAATTACAGCTGTTATCAGGCTGTGTACGTGATCCTGTGACAACAGTCAAATGCTGATTTACTGTAATTTAGAATAAAATCCACCTACGTTAATGATCCTCTGTACAAATCTACACTATCCTGGGGATCCGTTTGCCTTGTCACTCTATGTGGTCATTTGCACATGTGAAGAGCAATTAAAAAATACAATGCTGAATATACTCACTGTGTGCAAACATAAGCAACTGAGAAAACAGTAAAACGGTACTGGATCTAAGACTGAAACGAAGGACTTAAGTAAAACTAATTATTATGCTAGAAGCTAGAGTTGCAAACAAAGACATAAAGGTCCTGCTAAATTAATGCATTTAAATTCTCAAAGATCAACAAGATATATATATATATGGTAGAACCCTTAATTCACCTTACAACACATTTACTATTTTCCTAAAGGTTTGTAGTTCTTTCTTACTTTTGCTTTCTTTTTCACTTCCTATGGATATATCAAATCATTTGCACATTGGTTATCTGAACATTAGGGAATATGTTCTTAAATGCTTATTCAGAGATAAGAAGAAACAGCTTATATATAAACTTCATATGAGATTATATTTCAGATAATTATAACTGAAATAATTCTAAATTAGTTTTTTCAGACTATGGAGCAATTTCTTCAAGCCAGTCATTATGTCTATGTCCTGTATAAAACAAGTTTTAAAATGAGGTTTAAGCTATCAAATTACAACAAATATATCTTTGGAGCACAGTTTTCTTTCCAATGTTTTGCATTCTAAATAATCTGCTTGTATACGGAGGCTTTATAATAAACTTTCAATAGCACCTCCACAGCATTCTGAAACGCTGAAAAAGAAGAATTTGAAGGATTTCCTATGGATGACAAGGGATACAGGTCCAAACCTATGCATAAATGGGTTTGGAGATTCCTAACAACATGAAGAGTAGCCACAGGTATATATAGGTCAAGTCTTTTTTTGTTTATAGGCATTGTTTTCCACTCAGCATTATATTTTTTAATCAGAGGCATAAAAAGCATTTTCCTTCAAAAACACAAGTCTAGGAGAGTAATTCTAAACATTTCTTTCTGAAAGGCATCTGAGGAGAGAACAGCATACATTCTAGGGAAGAATATGGGCAAGTACATGCATTCTACTGCCAATAAGAAGATAAGGATATTCCAAGCATGCTTTCTCGGTTGGAAGGTCAGAAGAAGAAAGAAGACAACACAGTGAGTCAGTGATTACCAACAGATTTTATGCTGTGAAGATGGTAACTCCTCATTCACCTTTTTAATTGACTCCAGATTCCTGAAAGATCTGATTTACCACTTCCTGCTCCAAGAGAAAGCTAGCAAGGTTTTCTGTAACTAAGATGGTCTAGTTTTCATGTTTCCTTTTCCTCAGTTGTTTCTTTGAGCTCTCCAGATTAAATTCTTTAAGAGTCTTCCCCACCCCACCCCCAAAAAAAAAAAAAAAAAAAAAGCCCTTATCTCATAGTCTTAACTGAATATTTTAAAGGTTTTAAGGCAAAATGCTTCTCAACATAAATTCTGAAATACATACAGTTTCACAGTACTAGTGGTTGCCATCGTGACAAAAAGTCAAACTTCTGACAACAGCAGTGTGGCACCATAATGCAATATAGTAATCTATCCAGCCATAAACCTAGTTCAACAATTAGATAAGTTGTATTAACTGAAAAAGTATCTATTTAATTCAGAGTGGGTTTTGGTTTGGTGTGGGGTTTTTTTGTTTGTTGGGTTTGGGGGTGATTTTTTGTTTGTTTGGTTTTTAAAATCCATGTACCTATACTTTTCTGCCATCAGTAAAACAAGATCTTTAACAAGTAGGAACTATGATGATTTGTCACGGCAAGGGAGATCTGTCTGGGACCTTATGACATGTTATACAACTTGTAACTCCTAGAGTAGTGATTGCATTAATTGATAGTCTGTCAAATTTAAACTAAAACTCTTAAGACCAGTGAGATTTATTTCAACCCAGAATACTAATCTGTGAAGCCCAGGAAACAAACCTGAGAGTTCTGGATCCGAATAGTCCCAGGTGACAGTGCTTGTGTCACCACTTGACCTTGTGGAGTGACCACAGTGACTGGCTGATACACTGTTCCCCCTTAAAATAAAACAGCAACAAAGATTATAGGTAGATAAAAGACCTCCAAATATTATTCTCTTTAAACACACAAACACATCAACACTGCAGACAGTACATCAACTATTCTTTTCTGGTAAGCATGCAAGATGTGCTCTATGCTATAGTAAAATTTTTTCCATCCACAAAAATCTGCATATGTTTCCCTGTATTTTAGGCATTCTAAATTTATTTTCAAATTAAATCTATACTATCACACTATAAAATAGTTCACCATTTTAATTGAGCTAACTCTTCAGCCAAAAAGGGTCACAACACCAAAACCACACCTCTGTGCATCAACTGATTAGGGCAGTCAGCTGGGTGACATCTAGACTTTCGGGTCAACTAAGGTGACAGAATCTTGGTGAATGGACACAGGGTCCTGGGACCAAGGCCACAAAGCACATATTGTGTCTTGGGATAACCTCTCTGGAAGTATACGCTGTGGGAGCAAACTGCATCGCTTTGTTGCATTTGTAGTCAAAGTTTTTTTCTGTTTGTTTGTTTTAAAACCTTGCTTAGAAGCAAGATAAAACATTTCAGTCCAAATGAATGCAATAACAGAACAACTTGGATATCAAAGATTTCACAGACATGCAGGTGTGGTTCCAAACTCCATTAAGCATGAGACAGCTAACAAGTGGAATTATTTTAGGTAATGCAATGATTTTGTCAAACAGAGGGAAAAAAAAAAGGAAGAGTAATACATCCCAGTCTCTGAAATGTATTTTAACAAAAGTAGTGTTGCGCAGAAAGATCTCTTATTATTATATATGTAACCTCCACTCACATACTTGGTACACATATAAATTAAATGAACATTCAGAAACCAGTAAGGCACTCGACTGTATTATAACAACTTTTCAAGTATTAAAGTTGAAACACATTTTAAAAACTATTTGTGTATTTTTGTAACAACTATAAAAGAAACCAAAATTAAGAGCAAAGTGCCAGTTTTTCTTTACGGTGTCATACCTGCTACTGTTGCCATAGTTACATTTCCCTGCTGCAATGCTGATGCTGGCACCATAATCCCTTGGGGACTGAGTGTGCCAGCAATGGCACTTGGAATTTGCTAGAAAAATAAAACAATTAGTTGCTTGCTTTTTTTTTTTTTTTTTCCCCCTTAAAATTTTTTTAAGGAGATAAAGCATACTTGTGTAGTTTTGGCTCTAAAAATACATTTGGAGTTTAATCATAGGATTAACTTCAAAAAGACTTCATTAGAGGTTCATCATTACCTACATTAACTTTCTCATTATCACCAACCATTACCTTTGAAAACCCTCATGAAAGCAACTGTTAGAAAAGATATAAAACTACCTTGAGAAATTTTAGGAGATAAATTATTCTCAGTATATAAACACTAAGAGAAAGAGTTTCCAAAGGCACAAGGGAAAAAGGACAGATGAAATGGACCCTTGATGCTCTCTTATTACAAGCATCAAAGCTTTAGAATTTTAGTTAATACCTTAATTCCTTCAGTTTCAAAATAATGTATATTTAACATGCCCAATATGTTTTACTCTGCTTAGGACAGTTATTACTCAGCCCTGACCATGCAAACCTTTACACATTCCTTAATATGTATGAATAATCTCTATTGTTAAAAAATGCAAAATTCAGTTGCTCCTGTCTCTACAGAAGACTGTAACAAATACAGAAAAAAAATCTTTTAAAAGTTGTTTTTATCTGATTTTAGACTCCCCTTTCTATGCTTCCAGACACCAAAACCGAAGGAGTCCAGATAGTGAAGTTCAAAGGTCATTATTTTCAGTGTACAGAGCATCGAACACATTTTAATAAGTCAGAGAAGAGCCCTCCCCTAAGACTCAGTATCTAGTAGGTACTCAGATGGCAGAGCTCACCTTCCAGCACCTAACAGCAGAAGTATCAACCATAACATACTAGCTGTTGTTAATTAACTGTTGTCAATTTACTACAAAAAATGCAGCTGGTTATTGCATTTAGGTAATGTCAACAATATATAAACTGAAGTTCCCATGTACAGAAATGGGTACTGTTCATAGATACACAGTCACCCCAAGTGACATGCAATGACATACATCTCAAATATTGCAACTACAATCCATTAGACATTGTCTATTTGTTCCAGAATACAGATTGTGTATAAAAAAGTATAAGTCATCTCAATATTTTAATGAGGCAGACCAGACTAAGGAGACCTTTTTAACAAGGATTTTTTTTCCCCCTCCTCCTTTGTTTATTCTGTTTCCCAGCCTCCTTCCAACAAAACAGCAAATCCAGGCTATTCAGAATATCTCCATTTGTTGAACTAAGGGAAAATCATAAAAGGAAGACAGACTAAAAAGGTAACTCTGTTCTGGCACATTTCAACATATGTCCATCAGATAGTGGCACACAGGTGTGCACAAAAAAATACATCCGTTTCTACTCAATAACAGATTTTGAGAAAGTGAAAGAAACTGTAGTACAAACTCTGTTTGCAAGCTAATAGCAACAGAAGTGTAGTTATAACTTCTTAAGGAAATTTAAGCAAAACCACACTTAACTATATTTGAAATATACCTGAGATTGCACAGGTGAATAAGGACTTCCAGGCTCTCCACTTAATAGAGTTTCACTGTTCATTTTTGTCTTCAGGCAGGCAATGTAACGACTACAGAAATCCTTGCAGAGTTCATTAACCTTTTCTAGCTCAAGCAGGTGGATACGTAGAACTTGTATTGCTTTTACCATCTAGGGACAGAATTGGGGAAAAAAAAGGAAACAAAATAACTGTTAATTTAAAAAATAGTTAATTCAAGATTTAAGCAAACACTACTTTCCAGTAAAAAAGGCCATCCAATTGAAGCAGAGTTACTATTTGCTAAGTGCTGACGAGCGTTCTCTAGCTCTGATCATTATGCTTCTGAAACATGACAGGAGCATGTCTATATGCAAAACCTGTATCATTCCACTTCATAAGTTAACTACCATCCAGGGGAAACAAAACATGACAACAACATAGTCTTTGTCTCTGGGACACATTAGAAAGACAGAGTATAGTTAAGCTGTACATGGAGTACAGAACGAGCCTTCATGTCCACATGATCTCTAGCCCCATCATACAACTCTAGGTCATATACCACACAAGACTGAAAGTGAAAGAAAGTAATCCTATCCACACATATTATTTGAGAAGCATGGTTGGAACAGGCTTGGAAAACAATAGCCATCTTGAACTACATATCAAAAACATCAGGTTCTGTTCCACATTACACCCTGACCCAAGCAAGCCAAAAGTGTACAGATGAATTTGAGATACACTGAGAAGATCCTTCTGGGACTTAGCACAAATTTGTCACATAGATCACTAGAGAGAGTGAAAGGTACAGTAAACAGCCTGCCATCTCAATATAACAAAACCACAATAGATTTAATTTTTCTATAAAAATCAGAATAAAGGAGGTCCCAATGTTTGTCACATTGTTCAACAAAGCTTAAAGTAATCAAACCGTTCTTCGGTTCTAGAGCTCTGAAGTTCCCCTGCAATTGTATGTCAAAGATTAATAAATCTGAGGTAAAATCTTGTGATAACTTTCAGGTGAGGAGACTGTTTCTGAAATAGAAACCATTAAATAAAAAACACTAAACCCAGTAACAAATCCATGTTTAAACAAAACTTGAAGCACAGGAGATATGTATGTGATGAGAATAATTAACCAAGCTTACTGCCAGAAAAAGACTTGTAAGCTTGGATAGCTAATGGTATTACATACAGCATAAAAATAGTTTAGGTGATTGTAAGGGTCATGGCAGAAGATCAAAAGCTAAAACCAAATCCAGATGGTCTAAATTTTCATGAAGCAGCAGGAAATTCAGGACATTCAAATATGTTCATAACACACTGGCAAAGTAATTAATTACTTTATTTTTCATACAGCATGCCATCCCCAACATGTACTTGCTATGCTAGATCTCCAAGAAAAATATCCTTCAGTTTTATGAAACTGAATAAATTATACTTTTGAAAAACAGTGCAGAGCCTGATTTTAGCATTTTTTTAAATAAATCTGTCCTATACGAAGGATCTTTTAACTGGACAAAGCACTGTGACCAGAAATGATAGCTTACTAAGTAATACACACATTACTTTGAGCTAAAGAAGCCAACTGCGAGCTGAAGTTGACTTTGTTCAAAGCACATGAAGGAAATCAAGGCAGGCAAACTTCTGGGTGTGTTCCCCCCTCAACTGTGACAGCTTTAGCTTTCATTGTGACAGATCTTTTCCCTGTTTTTTCAGTAGAAGGTATTCCAGTTGTATGACACTCACGCAGTGTAGACAATTGCATGTTAAAATAAACAAGAGGAAAAAAATGAAGTGATAACAAAAAAGGAAATCTTATCCCTTCTCAGGGCTAAAAAGAAAAAAAATCCAAGTATTATCTTTAAAAGCAGAACTGAAGAAAAATCAAAGAGCTGTAAACTTGAGGCAGTTGATCCAAATATCTGGTAACTCGTATGACCTCCGACACCAAAAGCCTTTGAAATAGTTAAGTACAATGACCCAGTGCTGGGGTCTATAAAACAGTCATCTTCTAAAACAGCCCTCAGCAGAGGCTGTTGTTTAAACTATATTTAAAGTACCTTTAAACACAACCAAGTTAAATGATGCAAATTTAACTAGATTTTAAACACAAAACAAATGTCATCTATGTTTAAAGATATTTTGCTGCTTTCAGAATTATTGATTGTTCTGTAATACTCCAATAGTCAGAGTTTCAGAGACAAAAACTTGAATTATAGAATATTTCATGTGTGCCAGACCAACAGCAAGCACATATATTAGTGAATGCCTTAAACATTTAGTTAAAACTGAGGTAACAAAAATATGCCTTTGAGTGCATAATATTTGATGGTATTAGTGATTAGTTTTGCTCAGTCAGCAGGACTTTTTTTCCTTAAACCATTACCCATGTTTATATTATGTACTTATCAGAATTTGTTTGGAGGAAGAATATAAGTCCTTCCTTCAGCTTGTATTTATTTTCAAATTGATACTTGAAGTGAATGTTGAATTAAAGTCAAAATTAGCTATAAACCAAGAATTAGTAACGCTACCCAGGTTTCTGCAGAGCCACACAGTCACACTACTCTTACAGGAAGCTACACTACTGTGGTTAGGAAGGCAAACAGAACTTTGTAAATACACTGTGCCTGTCACCAGAACCTATTTACTCATTTACAAGTACACTAATTGTGGCCATATGGCTCCTGCTCTCTTGCAGCATGGGTGGACCAAACTTAAATTTGTTGGCAGAATTTCACTTTCCTTGAAACTAAACTAAACTAAACTAAACTAAACTAAACTAAACTAAACTAAACTAAACTAAACTAAACTAAACTAAACTAAACTAAACCTAAACTAAACTAAACTAAACTAAACTAAACTAAACTAAACTAAAACTAAACTAAACTAAACTGTATCGAGAACTCCTGATACTGGACAAAGGTAATAGAAAGAAATGCTTCCAGACAGATCACAGCAGCAGTAATACTTCATTCCTGTGTTCTTAAAAGGCACACCTTAAAAATCTACAATAACCATGTTTTTGTTATGTAGTGCTACTGAGTAGAATATGTCACAGAACAATGAATTTTTATAACCCAATTGATTCAGCCTTTTCAGCTGTAGAAATAAACCTGGAGCATCACTTCAGAGAAACACACAAAGATGGAAGTAACCATGAGATGTATGTATATTTTTGAAACCATTGTAAATAAAGATAATGGTAAACTATTAAGCAGAGAAAGATTACTGAAAACTTCCAGTACTTGCTAAAACTGCTGTATTTATATGTTAATATTCTTTGGATATCATATACTAAATTTGGAAACATCTTTAGCCTTAAAAATGCTTTAGATTTGCCTGTGTCCTGTCTTTTCAGTGCCTTAAGCATATGATGCAAAGGGCACAGAACACACTATGCACTACTTTAGTCATAATCCCCAACTCACCTTTGTTTATCTAAAACACATACCCAGAATTTTTTACAGATTTCAGGGCTCATAGCATAAGCATAGAGCAAATGCATATGTGGACAACATACATGAAAGAATCTCCATATACTGACAAGTAATCTCACTCAAATGATCCTTCTCATTTGCAAAAGAACAATTAACATATGTACATTCACAGCTCACCTACCTTCCTGAGCAAATCCTTCCAGGGTGATTTAGGTCTTCAGAGGAAGAATACAAACTCTGGGAGAGGGAGTATTTTGTTTCCATTTGTTTTGACTTGATAAACTGTCTCCCCTATTTTGAGTCCCCAGATATGAGACATAGCTAGGAAAGGTATGGCTAAAGGTTTATGAGACAGTTTGCACATTACAATAGTAAGAACACTTTTCAGAAATGCAAAAGTATGGCTTGTTCAGTCAAGAATATTCAAATGACATCTGCTGGCTTCACCATCACTACAACTTTTCCTGGCACAACTAAAAATTCAGTAGGCTGGTCTTTGAGAAAAGGGTACTGAACCAAAAATCCTTACCCCAAATGAAACAAAAAACTCATGGGGGTCTTCAAAAAAGGCAGTGTCCTGTTCAAATACAAAAGCGAGAGTATATTTAACACCCCTTATTTTGCACTGTTTCTAGATTTGCTAAAGCCATAATTATCCTGCTCTGACTTCACAGCTGACACTACTCTGTCAAGGAGGTTGGACTACAGAACTTCTTGAGCTTGTAATCCAACCTGCATCATCCTGTGGCCCTATTAATGTGGGGAAATTTAAAAGGCCACTCATATATGAGAAGAGCTTACTCTGAAAAGAAGCTATACACAAGAGGTAGGAGCCATCCTAAGGCAACATGATGTTTCCCCAGTGTCTTGGCTAACAGTAAACAACAAAGAAGTGTTAAGTACTACTGCATGTCTTAAAACATAATGTAATCTGTGAAAGCTCTGAAATTATCTGCAAATACTCATGCTGAACAATTTCTTAGACATGGAGGAACCTGTCCATGTAAGTCCTAAGCACTAAAGGATACTAATGGAGAAGCTGGTTCATTCCAAGATCCATTTTATGTGTGAAAATGAGATAGAGATGGCAAAGGGTAAGGAGCTCCAACAGATGATACTCCATGTTATGGAGATGCAGCTGAGCATGATGCACTTGGGAACCTCTAGCTAGCAATACAGACTACCAAGATCTGGTTCTTAACAGCCAACACTTCTCTTCTGGTACTGATCTTGGATATAAGGACTAAAGTCAATGTAATGTAACAATCCAAAATGATATGGAGAACATCAAAGATCTGGGAAAGAAAGCACACGTCCAGTCTAGTAAGTAAAATGTAAGTACAACCTTCAGCTTCCACATCCTTCCCACAGGGATTAGGATTTGAAAAGGGAAAAGCTGCAGAACTTTTTGCAGCTAATCAGCATTTACAATCAATGGAGACACAGACAACATGAGTGACCAAGAATCACAAAGAGAGAACAAAATTGTTGAAAAACAGAAGAACCCTGTATAAGACATTCCAAGACAGAGGATAATTCTGGCTCAGATAGTATGCTGTGGCACAGATATATTCTATAAGAGCTCAATATTTACTGCAAAAAAATCATAAACTTGCACCTCTCTCTTTTACCTCCCTGAACAGTCTAACTTGTGTGGTCAGAGCCAGTGAAGTTGGAAGGGAAAAGTTTCAAAGTTCTGTTCGCAGCCAATAGTTCTTGAAGAGCAAACGACAGAAAAGCCCTTTTCTTTGTGTTTTTATTAGGATGTACTGGAACTTCTGGAAGAGTTTCAGTCCAAAGACAACTACCTCTTCTGACTGGAAGATGAACCTGCATTAAAAGTAAAGACATACCTAGAATGACAAGACTTCCTACATCTCAGAGCAAGCTGCTAAAATCTGTCCAGGAGCTAGCACTGAAGCTTCTAAGGTTTCTTTCAACAGATCTTAGAACTGAACTTTACATTTTCCTGTGATACGCTCTTCCTCGGAAGGAAAAGAGACATCTTATACACTTCTCAAACAAAGGAAGAGACAACAACAGAAACTTTATGCTTCAATGAAGAAATAACACAATTTTGTGGGTTTTTTAATGCTGCAGGTTTTGAACACAAACCATTGCCGACTATTACATGAATGCACATAGAGAAGAATAGCAACATAGTAATCGATCAAATAAAAATTATGCTTAATCCAGGTCGTTTCACAGAGTACCTTAAAAATACATTTAAGGAAAATAAAACTTCCACAAGAAAGTGCCATTTTTTCCAACTCTTTTCAAATTCTTACAATCTCTTCTGAGAAATTCTCACTCTTCTAAATATGCTGAAGCCTAATACCAAAGTTCTGACCTGATCCAGAAGCCATCAGTACTTCTACAAGCGTTCTCATCCATTTCACTGCAAACATCCTATTTTCAAAGAATCAAAGAATGGTTTGGGTTGGAAGGGACCTTAAAGATCATCTAGTTCCAGCCCCACCTGCCACAAGCAGGGACACCTTCCATCAGACCAGGTTGCTCCAAGCCCCGTCCAACCTGGCCTTGAACACTGCCAGGGAGGGGGCAGCCACAGCTTCTCTGAGCAACACATTCCAGTGTCTCACTCAGAGTGTTCTTTTTCAGATTATACTTAATCTGAATCTACCCTCTTTTAGTTTTCACAATGTGTCTGAAGAACTCAGACTTGGGAAAGACCCTGCAAAAACAAAAAGGCCTAGTAATACTGTTTCTGTGTTGATCATAACCCTTTGCCATGCCACTTCAAGATCACCAACTGACACTGTTGGAGTGGTTAACTAGAAAGAATGGAATCCCTCCATCTAGATAATAAAAAAGGACTGAAACTTGGTTTACAGACCAGGTTTAGCGATATATGGATATCCTTAAAATTAAATTTCAGGTCGATGCTGCCTGTATTTCCCACTGCTGAAATCCTTTATACTACTAAGGCAGGAAACCACAAATTAATTGAGAATGGGAACCATAATACCAAAGTAACAAGGTAATCTAGACCATAGTTTACTAAGAGATACTCAAGTTAGACCAACCATACACTGCTCTTAATGAACTTCCTTTCTGGTCAAACTCATCAAATGCCTGTGCTGTCCACATTAACAGTCTGTGGTCCTCAGGGTGAAATCCAGACTTTTCCTTTGGAATATTCATGGCATTCCAGGTGAGTGCACAGCGGGAAACATTGCCAGGATGCAAGAGGCCCTTCAGTCAGTATCTGTGACCCTTCACAATTTCTCTTATCTAGGCAACTAGCCTATAGGCAGCATGGAGCTTAAAATGGTATTCTGCTGTTTTGAAGCTGTTAGTTTAAGCTTATTCACAAACACTGTGCATTGTAGTTGAGTTCTACATGACACTTCCAAAAGAAGTAAAAGGAAAATGGTGAAACAGCTGAATCGGTGGCCAATTTCCTTACTGTAGGCAGGCCTGTGACTCTTTTTGGATAAGACTGGAATTTGTCTCTTAAGGTACTATAGTGGTCTCAGTTTAGCTTTGGCTCCAAATTGAATGACTGCTACCAAGCACGGTTTTACCACTTATTTGTTTGACTGATGGAGTCAGATAAGAGCACAGGCGGAAAGCAACCTGCTGTCTGGCCTACCTGCTCCACCCTTCTGGCTTGTTCTAATTAGCAGTCTTCACTAAACTTTTCCTTTCAAGTGAATGGTTCATTTAACATTGGAGTTAAAAAGGAAGAGAGAGCAAGAACATAAGACAAAGGTGCACAATATCTGAATCCCTCCCTACTAAAAAGAGATTTTTCATCTCTATAAAAATGTATATATTTATGTGACACAAGGCAGAAAAAACTGCCCAGCTACAGCCTTCTCTGTGCAAGCAGAAGTATTTCAAGCTGAAGAAGAGATTGAAAACCATACTAGCTATTTTGCAACTTGACAGAAACTCTTCTACTCATTGCCTCTGACAAAATTAACAGCTTGTCAGAATGTCAGCTGTTTAGAGTCCCCAACCTTCAGGACAGGCAGAGGACAAGTCACACTCAGATTTCATTTGGTATCTACTAATAGAAAGTCATAGCTAGCAATATGATTACAGAACAGGAGTTCACTGCCAAAGATTTTTGACTTTGCCATATGGTTCCAGTTTAAGACAGTACTGACAGCAACCACGCAAGGCAAGACAAATACTTCCCCATCCATCTCAAGCAAAATCAGCCAGATTTGTGCAGCCCATTAACAAAGACAAATACCACATGAACCAGAGACTTTGTCACCACTAAAATCAGAAACAGGTCAATTAGTAGGAAGGATTATTTGAACACAGCAGACCCATCTACAACCAAAGTAAGCTAGTTCTGAGAGGATGTTTGTGTACAAACAAAAGTATGTGAAGCAGATCAAAGCATGCAGGACCTTTGGGAAATCAATCTTTGAAAGCTCACAACACCCACATTATAGTTGAGGTTAGAAGGGACTCCTGGGATTGTTTAATCCATTAATCATTTAATCATTTTTGAGTAAAGTACTGGAGGCAAGCATATTCAAAAATGTTTCTGAAGAAGGAGTAATGGAAAATTTTGCTGGTGTCTTCAAATTCACAGCTGATGTGCAAGTAGCACTCTGGAGGTGTCACTGATAGCAGTGACAAAAACCTAAACATACTACAGAGTGAAACAGATAAAGAAAGAAGCAATTCCAAAATGATATGCATTCCTGGTATCCAACTTTCTGGATACCTGGGTCAAACCACAAGATCCTGAAACCAGTATGTTATTTGGGGAATTGTGTGTGCAATTCATTCTTTAACAACCAAAGGTCCCACAAGATTTTGTTACATGTACAAATTAGCATCTGTTACGAACTCAGGTTTTAGCCTGGATTTAGTCTTCCTCAGAACCTAATAACTCTTTAAAGTATTCATCTCCTTCTCCCTCAATAATGCACTTTCCTCTGCCCCTTCCTCCCCCAAATTTGCCTGAGTGCTTTTCTGTTCAAGAAAGATCAAGAATGTTGGTACTAGTGGCCCTCAATCTTCAAGGATTTCTCCACCCCAACAGCACAGCCATACTCTTCAGACAGACGATCTCATTGTAACCCTTCTAAAATACTTACTTCTGCTTACAAACATAAGACAATCATTATATTTTGCTATAAGTATTTAATAAATATTACACCACTCACATTTCAAATAAAAAGAACTTTTTAAAAAGGAAAGCACCCCACACCTCTGCTGCTCACACTAGAGCAGTAACTGAAGAAAATCATCATTTATGTCTCCTTGCCTTTATTTTTCTTCTTTCATATTCTATTTTTAATTCCTACAGTTGACAACAGTTATTCTGCTATAGGGTTTGTTCATGGAACTGTTTTAGTAGGTATGCCAATGATTCTTCCTACTTAGAAAACTAAGTCACTGTCTGTATCAGTACGTATTTCTCAGGTGAGCTGCATAAAAATTTGCTCACAAAGATCAAATGTTTAAAGTTATTAAATTGAGATTTTGGGTGTTCAATTCTGTTCTAGTTGTAACTTTGGTCAAAGTGGCCAATGCCTGTTCTTCAGTTCTTCATTTATAAACTGAGAATTTTCACACTAATACTGAGAGTATCATTATGCATAAGATTATGTGTCCTCCTTTAGCTGCTTTTGATTCATCCTGAAGGGCATTATTTTGGGTCACCTTCTAACACAAAAATGTTATTTGCGCCCCAAAATGTTTCCAAACTGAAAACAAAAGCTTCTGTAAGACAGCTCCACAGCCAAAGCTGTAAGAGAACTTTTTGAAAGCAGTCTTGCAGGTGGATTAGTGCAAAGTGCATTGTGTTAATTTGATTCATCCTTGAAGAAGATTTAATCTAAGGTGACTTTATATTTACATAGACTAGGATCGTTGACACAATGTATTAAGATATTACAGTCTTGTGCATTGTAACCTACAGCTAAAAGGACGTAACAAGTAGTCAAGAAGGTAACTTTTTATGACTCTTTGAACAGAGCTGTAAAAGCCTTCCTCACTCTAGAACATACTGTTTTCAGCCTTCTTTACTTTCACACTGGTCTAATTATATGTAGAGACACTTGTACCTTTATTTTCTATGATACTATTTAAATACTATCTTCCCAGAACTTAAGTACACTAACGACTGGTCATAAATTGCTTGGAAAGAAATCAAGTTACGTAAAATGACTATTTAGGCTGCTTGCAAAAGCAGCCAAAATTGACTTGGTTTTTGCTACAATATGTACCCCTCCTAACATGCTGTTCACTGCAATGGTCCTGCCAATTCTAAACAGCATCTCAGATTAATTTGTTGTTTAAGTCTTGGTTTTATTTAAGTTTTCTCTGCGTACATTACCTTCGTCTCCCACACAGGGTATTATTTACCCACATAAATCTTTCTATGTATCAGCTTCAAAACATTACCATTTCTGTTGTTTACAACCTCATATCAATTTAGTTTTGTTTGTGAACTTCCATACGGTAAGTATTTTTTTCTCCTATGAGGTAGACTCAAGGATGAATACTTGTTTTATTGACACAGCCCCCTTTAAGGAACAGGTTTTCAAAAATGAAACAGAACACTTGACCTCTGTAATTCTAACACTCTTGAATGTGATAACATCTAGTTGCAACATGACTTGAAAGAGATGAAGGCAGGTAGACATTTTAGAAATTAGCAGTATCTGGAGATGTGATTCAAGAAGAATAAGGGACTAGGGAAATCACAGCTTCATCACAGGAAGGACTTTCAGAAAGTCTAAAGGAGACAATGACACAAAGAAAAAATTTGTATATGACGAAGAGTTTCTAAGCTCATCTTGTAACAGCTCTTCTCCCACATTAACTAGATGAACCCCAATTAAAAAAAAAATGTTGGAAAACATTTAAATCAATTACGTGTTTTTGATAAATATGTTATACACTTGACACTCTTAAAACTGATTTGCACAGTCAACCTGTGGCAAGCATATGTTTCCGTTCATCTCTAATACACTGATCTCAGCCAGTTCAGAATGGGAAACAACTGTGAAGGGCCCAATGTAAGTTTACAGGTCAGAGGTAAAAGTGGAGTCAGAAGAAATTTTTAAAAAATGTTTCTCAGCGTTAACATGAAGAAGAATCTCTTGTAGGAAGAAAAACGTGAGGAGAAACTGTAAGTACCAGTTGAGATCAGAAGTTTGAAATAAGAGGCAAATGTGATGATTGTTTCAGCAATGAAATAGACAGCTTATACTTACCAAATTATCAGTTTCTGGATCTTCACAGAAAAAGGGTTTTCCTTCTTTCTCTTGCTTCCTTACAAAATTTTCAATATCTACATCAAAACTAGCAGAAGTTGTGCCTTCTGAGCCTTGTGTAGATTGTTCACATTTTTCAAATAATAGTGCTAACAAGGGAAATAGTGGGTGCCTAGAATAAAAGTTAAAATACATGAATAAGTATTTTCACTTATGTGTACACCATGGAAAAGTAACACATCTAGCTCACATAAGGTACAGTTACTCATGTAAGAAACAAAAAGACAAGTCCTGGAAGAGACTGCTATAGCAGAACATGATCAAAATTTGGTGTTGGTTTTTTTTTTGTTTGTTTTTAATTTTGATTTACCACATACTCTACAGGCAAGTAAAGCAGTAAAATATATATATACTTAAATGAACAGAACAATCACAAGCTAAAAAGTTATGCCATAGTATTTAATTCACTGTAACTGAGTGGAAAGAGATACATTTAGTATCATGCATTAGAAATGAGGATTAGTATTTACAAATAGGATGAATGCAGATTTAAACTATGAAATAAAGTCTGATAATATTAATTTATTTTTCAGTGTGGGCCCTATTTATACATCACAAATAACTTCACAGAACTGAGAATAGTATCCAGGCTGTATGCAAAGGCCTCCTATGAAATCATGCTCAGAGAAGACAATTTTGTTAGCACAAGTCTGTAAAATCCTTCTGCTTCAGGTTTTTGGTTTTATTTTTTTTAACCTGAAAACTAGTAATAATTATGTCTTTATACAGCACTGAAAGCGAAAGAACACTCAACGTCATCAAAACTGAGCATGCTGCTTAGCACAGCATGTAACTGGAAAAATCTCAAATTAGCACGTTTATACATCAACATTTAAACCAGTTTGAGCTAATTACTGTGCAACAGATTGTCATCCTTAAAGAAAAGGGAGTAAAGATTGGCCTAATTACAATAAAAATAAAATCTCACATTAAAGATAAAAACTACAGTATAACAAATAGTGACCACAGATCAACAGTCTGAGTAGCTTGCTAAATTTCACTTGTGCTTTAAAGGCAGCCACCTTTAGAATACCCATTAAACTATGCTGAAATTGAAGAATCCCACAATAAAGGGAATTTTTTTGTTTTTGACTGAAGACTGACAGTGAAGCTAATTTGATCTGATTCTTTCCCTGCAAACTACTGGGACAGTTAGCCAAGAGACCATCTGATTTTAGGCTACTTATTATTAATTTTTAAAAAAAAATTAAAAAATCTCTATTCTTTACCCGTCAAAAGACAGAACACGAGTCCATTACTACCTGTAAATGGCTTGCTTGTCTGCATCCATTGGAGTCTGAGATTCTACAGGGGCAGGACTCACCCCTTCTGCATCAGTTTCAGAGCAGTTGGGATCTTGTTCAGTTTTTAACTCTGTTACTACTTGCATCTGTAGAAAAAGAGTAAGTAAATCTCTATGCTTGACGTAAAATAAATGTACTGTTTTCTAAGGAAATAGCAATGCAAAAGGCCACTAAATTGCCAGAAGGTTGGTATGACTTGGCAGTTACACAAAAAGCCATAGCAATAACAAAACCCCTCTTTTAATCCTTGGCACTTTTTGATGGGTAGTGTAAAGCTCACTTCAAGTTTCCGCACTCAGCTTTAAAATGGTAATGACAGATATTAGTAAATTGTTAAAGCATTTTGTCTCTAAGGTGGCTATTTTTGGACTAGACTAGTAAAAAATAGGATTTTTTTTCTTCAAAAAATTTATGGGGATGTCTGCATAAAAAGCCTTTAGTATGAAAACAGAGAAAGGAAAGTTTCTCCTCTAAAGTTTTCTTTCTGATTTCTTACTGTACATTGTAGCAAGATACTGAAGAGATCCCCAAGCTTTTCCTGTCCATTAAAATGCACATTTTCTTACAACTGAAATATTCTGTGTCCCTCCAACCTTTCAATTATTGGACCATAATCTCCCCTGACCTTTACCAATCAAATTTACATACTGTAATAACGTATTATTTTAGGAATGTCAAGCTACTGGAGAAAAAAGCAGTAACTCTTTTATAAATCCATTTAACACACAATCTTCCACCACTGGAAAAACAACACAGAACCACAGCTTCCACTGAGCACCTCCTATATTGCCCTAGAGCTTGCTAATACCTTTAAGGTGCTTTGAAGGTGTTGAAAGTGGTTTTCCAATCACCTCAAACTAAATATCTTCCAAATTAAAAGGTCTTAAAGGAACCTGACCTCTGAAAGTCAGTTTCCACTCCCCCAACCCAAACTCCTTGTTTTTCTCCCGTTTGAGCACTGGGAACATCTGTACAAAGACAAGAAATGAAAGAAATGACTGCAATCTTTTTTTTTTTTTTTTCTCTTTCTACTTCAACCCTACCAAGTTTTATCTTAAGTAGAGGACAGACACTGTTCTAGGTATCAGTAGGCAGCCAAAACTGACACCTGCAGAAAGGCAGTGTACAGAATGCAATCCTCTGTCCTCTTTTCCCCATGAGATGTACTTATCACATCACCCACAGAAACCCTCCGAGATGAGAGCTGGCCTCCAGAAACTATTACAGAACTTCACTCTGACAGAATTTAATCAATTTCCACACAGCATAAGCAAAAGGAATTTATACTATTCCCAACAAGAAGTCTGGGAGAACCAAAAGGTTTGTGCTTTATTCTCTGTCAGGGCCAAGCCACCGCCCAGCAAAATCAGAAACTGAGAAAATGCCAGCATATCCTACCCAACAGAGCAGCCTGCCTTGCAAAAAGCTTCCTCAGCAAGCATAGTTTTTAAGCCACAATGCTTGTAAAAAAGATGCAACTAATAGACTAATTTATTGGCTAATACCAAGAAGGAGGAGCAAAATAAAAGGGGATGACTCATATAAGTGACTATAAATGTTGAACCATACATCTGCAGGGTTTGAAAGGGAAGAATATGTTCAGTTAGGGCTCTATCTCACTAAAAGGAGGATATAGCTCACTCAAAACTGCAAGCTATTTTCTGTGAGACATTTCCAAGCTACAAAGGCAGAAGACACCCAAATTACCTATCTTGGTCACTGAGAGCTTAAAATACAAAACAAATGGAAAGAAAATGCTCTCTCCCAATCCATTATTTAAAAAAAAAAAAAAAAAAGATTACTTTCATTGATCTGTCACAGGATGGCATATATTTGTTGGGGGAATAAAGTAAAAGATGTAAGGTAGGCGAGAGGAGAGAGAAATTAGAGTTGCAATAAAAGAAGCAAACAACAACAAAAAATCAATAACCCCAGATTGCATTCAGATAAATATCTTTTTTTTTATAAGAGTTGAGAAAAGTTGCTGGTTTTCTTCTGACTGTTCACCACTGTTGCCATCTGCTGACAGAAGTACTTGCATTTACTGCTTAGGGCTGATGCAGTAATGTAAAAATTTTGTTTGGGTTTTGGTTTTTTTTTTCATTAGTAAAAGTACAGGCCATGGCATGACTTGTCTCCAGTTAACAGGATTTTAATTTAGGAATTCAAATTGTTGCAATATACAGCCTGTTGTACAAAAAGGAAACATCATGACCAGACATCTCTGAGTATGTTTCATTAGTCTAGCTGTTTGTTAGCAGAAGTAAGAAACTGGAAGCCCACTGACCAGCTTTCTAACTAGCATTTCTAAACAATAATATCATTAAAATTAATTCAAGTATTTTACCAGTTTTCAGCCTGCAGCATAATTGCATCAAATGTAGTCAAAGTAACATGTAATTTTAGATAACTGAGTTTATCCTTCGCTTGGTCAAGACCAACAAGTCTGAGTAAATGTCATCAATCTATTGTAACTGTAAATATGTAAGAACACTGAAGCATTACATACACAAAACATTACAGATGCCCATTTGGTTTTCCTGAAAACAGGACCATTACAGAACACAGGTCATCTAGAGCAAATTCAGAAGAAGACTTATCTAACCATTCTTCCAGAAAGTAAGTGAAGTCATGCAAAGATTAGCTAAGCCTTTAATAAATATACAAGTATTAAAGAATAGTAGCTTATCACTTTAAAGATCTTGTTTTACAAACAAGAACAGACACTTAAATAATGCCAAAGCAATCATTAGGAAAAAGTCACTACCTTTTTTCACTTGCTAACTGTGTTTAGTTCATAGAGAAATAAAAACACACTTACCTGTTGTCCATCTTGATAGTTGTCTATACTTAATGTCTGTGTTGCCATCATGGTTAATAAAACACTAGTTATGTCAAACCATCATAAGTATGAACAAATATTCTTAAACAAACAAACAAACAAACAAACAAACAATTACAAAAGTGACTACTTAGAATTCAGTTCTAAATGATCAAAAAAGATACTATGCACACACCTCTGTCCAAAAGATAGGCAAGTTTATTGACAATGATAGTTATGTTCATTTTCTCAAAAAAAAAAATAAAATCACATTGGAAAATGCAACAGGTTTCATCAGCAGAAAGTTCATTATATCATTTTATATTTTAAAGTATGATTTTTAAGAAGCAGCTGAGGTTATTTTACATTCACAAGCTTCAAGTAAACTTTAGCATTTAGTTTTGTACTACTTAACTAACTAACACATAAAACGTAGAGACGAGCAAAAATTTATGTTTCTACTTTGAAAAGGCTAACAACACATCGAGCATTACTGTAAGTGAAAAAATAATAGCCTACAACCAATGAACCAAATATAAAAAGTGTTAAGGAAAACCCTATTTACTCACAAGTATGAATCCAGATTCTTAAGTTAGGGCCTGAAAATACATTTAGAAACCAAAGTCTCAAATCACTTCTGACATCAGGAATCTACCATTCAAGTCATTTAAGGCTCAACAAAGAATGGAACAATATCTAACAGCTTTTAAACAACTGTGCCTATGTGGTTATATAGTTTCAAAAGTGACCTTGGAATTCAGAAATCTCATTTCTGTAGTCATTTGATAATTTGGGAAATATTAATTTTAATAGGATAACACAAGTAAACTTATGTAAATTATTCCCTCTAAGCATTAGCCAGAGTTTAGTGCCCAGATGAGTCAAACTTTAAAAAAAAAAGTTGGACATCCAGTAATTAAAAAAAAAAATATTTTAGCATAGCAACACTACCAGATAAGAGATTATCCATCAAATTACTAATTTACATTTCATTTTCTTGTCAGAGTAGCAGCCATTACAACTGAAATCACATAATTCATTATGCTATTACCATTAAATATTACCATAGAACTTAATTTTCTTTGACACATTGGAGTCCTAATGTTTAGCTACTATAAAAAAATATTCCTATTAGAAGAGACAGAGCTCATGCCTTGAAAAATATTACATCCAGGTATTAATTCCAGCTCTTCTGTTCTCTTCCACCTGAATCAGCACTGAAGAACTAAGTTTTAGAATTTTCACCAGTTTGAGAGCTGAAACAAAACCTTTTTTTTTTTCTGTAACATGTTAAATCACTACAAATTTTTCAACTATTTTTAAAATCTTTCCTTCATCATTGCATATGACTACAGTATATGACCATTTTGAAGACCAATTTTTACATTTCTGGGTATTTTCCCCTACAGATTATAATAGTCTCAAGTAAATGTTTCATTTAGGAAACACAGGACAAATTTCAGGACTACCTCCTTTGTTTACTTAACAGTTTTAGGCACAGAGACAAACCTAAGCCCTCAGGACAAACCTCAAGCCTTACTTTGCATCAGGTTCTACTCAAAGTACAATTCCTAAACATTATTTCTTTTTTGTTTTTTTCCTTCTCCAGAGAAGTCACCAGGATGATGTAAGCATTATTTCCTTTACAAACTAGGTTACTGACTTTCACTCACTCATGCTTAAATGAAGCTGTTACTCTTTGGGAGTCTATGCTATTTTACACATACAAAAACATGCTGGGAAACACAAATGTGAGCAGACAGAGAAAATCTTGGTTCTGGCACTGGGTCACATGCTTGTAGAGCTGAACAAGTTTCTATCTGTAGACAAAATGCACATATCAACTTCAATAGTCTGTGGAAGACTAGCTAAAAGGTATGCTATAGTTTGGGAACTTCTATGCTAAAGTATGCTTTTCTTAAGAATACAATTTACAGAGGAAAAGAGTAAAGACTGTGTTTAAAGTTTTTCTGACAGCTTTAATGAAAGCATTTTTCTGGTTCTAGTTTGTCTGTCTGTCTTTATAGAATATCAGTATCTCTTTAAAACTCAAAAAAATTACTGATTTTTCCACCAAAAATAATTTTAAAAATTACATAAATGTTCTCACTGATGGAATTATTTCAGATTCTACATTTTTTAAATAGATATGAATAATTTAATGTTAAAGTTAAATCATCATTTGCCACAATAGCAAGATGAGATATCTTTCAAAATGCTTTAGGGGGACACATTCTAAAACATCAGCCCTGTAAGCATTTGCCTTAGATTTAAACATTTATTTTCTCTCAAAAACGGTAGCTTACAACCAAGGCATTAGTGTCTTTCTGTATTTATGGAGTGAAGGGGCACATACAAAATGCTGCTTTTCTTCTTCCTCAAAAGGCACACATTTCATTTCTGACTGTAAAACCCAAAGCACAGACCAGACTACCCTCAAAATAAAGTACAACAGTTGAAGAGATCAACAAAGGAAGTGTAAACACTGTTTAGTGATTCTCTTAGAAGAAGTTCCTTACAAAAAAACTGTTAAAGAAATTGTTTGGCTGTGGGAGAAATATGAAGTTTTTCGTCAGACATGAGGAAATAGGAGGTAAAAGAGTCATGGAAGAGGAAGAATGTCTTAAGGGTTAGCAAGGAAGTGAGATTGTATTAGTGACACAAAGATCAAGATGGAGAGAAGCAACAAAGATAACACATGTAAACTGGTGAAGACAATAGGACACAGCAAGAATTTCTGGAGAATCAGACAAGCTGGACCAACTCTTCCTTCCAGATTTCCATAAGGAAAAGACATTCCACATCTGGAAATCCCTGAAGCCACACAAAGGAAGAAAGAGGTGCAGAGCTTTGAGACAGATCCATAGATTATTTCATCAAGAAGGACTTTTGCCCTATTCTCTCACAGAACGTGTCTACATGGGTATGTCCTTTATTTCCCCTAAGAGCTTCCCCTCTGACTTATAATTACAGTAGAAGAAGATTAAGCTATTAGGCAAGATAGCAACTGATGAGATTTAGTGAAGACAACTACTGCAAATCAAGAAGAACAAATTGAGCTAATCGCATACTTAAACTGAGGCAATTAACTGAGGAATTACTTTGGTTCACTAAAGAGAAACATCTCTTCATTACTCAGTAGTGGTAAGAAACAAACTATGCTAAACTTTAAGAAAAATAACTGAAAAGGTATTTACACATTTGGCTTTTATAACCTCATTTAAGATACAGCATCCAGTTCTAGTTAGCAGATACACAGCCTAAGCAGATGTTCATTCTGCAAGCAACGATGCTAGATGAAGCTGGTATTGCTCCCAGATGTTTATCACTGCCACCCTGCCAGAGCTAATTACTTCCACAGCTCTACCACTGAGCTCGCAGAACACATGAATGATTTCTGATCCTTTTTACATGAAGTCAGCTAGGCTAGTTCAACCCGCTGTTAAAGGTGGCTATGATTTAAACCAGCTGACTTTGTCTGAAGCACATTGCTCTGCAATCATACAACCCCTGCTCTTGGCTGACCTATTAGTGTGGTAGTTTCTGGCTCATGTGTGGCGATTATCAACTCACAGCAGGACTATCTTTAACCAGCACAGCTATACCCAATACTATATGGCCTAAGGTATCTGAAGTGAGCCTAAGAACATATGACTTCTGGACAACTTAGCTTTAAAAATGCCAATTACTCTTTGTTAAAGAAATGGAGAGTAGAAGGAAAACCGTGCATTTGTGTTATATTCAAAGAGTTACAAATAACAAAAGTAACCCAAGGCTGAGAGAATTAGTCAGTCTGCTTCATGCAGAACAGCACTGATTATTTATTTTGAAAACAAAGTGTGAGGAAAACCCAAGGAAATGTTTTAAGGTCATGTAAACTGGAAGCTGATGCATGAACTGCAATCAGAAACTCCATTGATACATGTGGCAAAAGCATTGTGTTCTGTGAAACAAAGTGAAAGGAAAAAATGCAAACCTTTAATAAAATCAACTATGAAGGTAAAACATAGAGTAGAAAGAAAGCTAAATTAAGAGGGGTAATCATAATTAGAATTGTGGAGACTTTGTTCAAGTTAAGAAGTATTCAAGAGAAGAGATTAAAGGTGAGCTGAAGCATATATACAAAGTGATCACTTAACATACATCACTCCTCACTTGCTCTACTTACTCCTTCATAATTAAGAGCAAAGGGACCACCCAGAAACATTAACATAAGGTGCAAGTAAGCTGTTGGGAGTTCAGTAATATCACTTTTAACATATACAAGCTACAACAGATGTTTGTAAGAGATATAAATAGTTATGCTTCGGGGTATAAACTAACCACTAACTGTCTTAGGGTTGTGAAGAAACTACGCAACAGACTTGTTAACAAGTAATCGTTCCTTCTAATTTTCCCCTATACCCATTCCTTTGAAGTCCTTCACAGAGAAATGGAGAGATTGGCAGATTTAGCATGGCTATTTGCTCATTCTTATTTAACTTTAGTCCTGGCACTTGCTCTATAAATGTAAATCCTTATATTCACATACAAAATTAAAGGGAAACAAAAATCAAAACAGCAAGCCCCTTTGACACATGAAAAGCATCTAGAACTAGCTTTACTTTGCACCGAAATACATTATAATCTTTGCTTTCAGGGCACACTGCTTTCTAAAGGAGATAAAATATTGGCCATGAGAAAGCTGCTTACCCTTTTCCTTCAATGGGTTGAAGACAACATTATCTTGTTCCAGCAGAGTGATTCCACTGAAGTACAATGTAGAGGGCAGAAACCTAAAAACCAACAGGGAAACATTCAGAAAGAGACAACAACACAGAACATAGTTTCAGAGACTGAATATGATTAAAGAAAATATTTTGGTTTATTATGTGGTTCCCTCCCCAAGTTTAAAAAAAAACCTGACAGGATTTTTTTTTTGCATGTGTTAGAAAATTATTTTTGCATTTTTAATAATCTCTAATTGCACACACTATTCCATGCTATCACTTGAACTTTCCCTCATCTTATTCCATTCATTCTCCATATTTATCTTTGTCTCTGCCGACACTTCTAACAGAAGGCTACATTTGGACTGCTAACTTGCTTGCTGTTCAACCTTCATATTTTACTCTGTGGCTCAGCGTCTGCTTAGACTAGACAAGACACATCCCAAAAATAAAACTACAAAATGCAAATAGGAATAACTCTTGAGTGTTGTAAAAATTAAGCATGAAACCAAGAAAGGTGAAAGCCCTTTTAAAAATTTAAATCTTCTTTATAATCACGCTTTGATATTTCCATGGAATGTATTCTAAAACAGTTACGAGCAAGTAATCTGCTACACGATAAGACTATAGGAAGAAGCGCAAGCCATAGTTAGAATCGTTTGTTCTGTGAAGACAGGTTCTACTACAGGTTTATTCAGCAACTTTTAAAAGCTTTCAAAAATTACCACTTAAAATTACTTTAATTATATTTAATGCAATAGCACTTGTTTGATATATTAAAGCTACTTAAAAAAAGTAGTGATGATTGTGAAAGCAAAGATTGTGAAAATATATTTAGAAAACACAACTGCTGAAAAACATTTAAAAAAGGCTGCAAAACTCTCCCAGGGTAAATTCCAAACAGTAACATTGCACAAAGGCCATGTGAAATTATATGATGGCTAAAACACACAGCTGAGATCTTGAACCAGATTATCTGTTTCTCACACAGACGAGGTTCCTGTGTTCCCAGTTTTCCCAACTGTGTAAAAAAGTGGAATGAAAGTACTCAAACATTTTTGAAAGTGAGGTGAAGTTTGTATTTGAGAACCAAAAGTTATCCATGTGTAGTGTAGAAATAATGTTTTTCAGACAAATTCACAGAAAAACAAATTGGTAAGGGCCACTCAATACAGATGCCATCTTTGGTTCATGAAACCTAGTTCTAAAAGAGCAGGGAAGATACTCTGAGGAGTTATAAGGCGGCATAAGCTTCAGCCACTGGTTAGAGATGAAATATTTAGCTAGGAGTTTCAGTCCAACTGATACACCTGGCCTTGAAAGCCTCAAGGGGCAGATGTCACATTAGAAGTTTTTACACTTTCTCTTAAACTGTCCCCAAAGAATGGGCTTCTCATTTTTCCAACTTCTTAAATCTGTTCTGAGAAGACAGTATACCCTCTTATTCCTCTTAGCATGCTATTTATCTTCTATAATTTTGGTACTCATTTTCACCCACCGCAATTTACTGGGCTATTTTCAAATAGAGGATTTCTCATTATTCATAGCATCTTCTGAATCTAGGTCACTGCCAGATAAACTGGGATTATCTATTGCTTGTCTCTGCTCAGACATAAAGAAGGGCTACCTCATTATTGCAAATCTGAAAAACTCGCTCCCTTCATTCAGAAACAACTGCAGCAAAGAACTGATTGTGCCGCTGCTGCCAGATATGGTCAGACAAAATATTTCATGTTTCAAGGAGCAGCCCTTGCCTGCAAAGCCTTCAGCTGGAATTCTGGAAATAGGCAAGTTTTTCGACAGTGTACGAGATTATCAAGGGCAGGAAAAAAAAAAAAAAAAAGCACTGAAGAAATGCAGGTCCAGGTGAAAGATGCTGCAGAGGAAAAGGTTTGGCTGAGAAGGAGCCAGAGGACATTGCAGTCCTACTGTCTTCTTAATTGCTGTCAAGTGTTTTTTGGAAGATTAGAGTCTACCCTAAAACATATCAAACAAGAAAACAAGAGAGAGCTGAGCTTGCATATTATGTCCTTGCTATCTCAGTGGGGACAAGATCAGGGAGCAGATACACCTGTTAAAGGATGGAGACAACACCAAGGCATTGTGGAGCCTAAACTTGGAATTGCTACTGCCAATTTGTTTTTTCCTTTTATTCCTCTTGCAGACAAGCTTTAGTCATGTTATCATAACAAAGAAGATACTTAACTGCGTAACCAAAACCAAGGGCAACTTGCTTTATTCACTTAAAAAGTTTTTACTACAAAGCAAAATATGACCTTGTTCATTAAAGCACAGAAGAACCCTCTTTGCAAAATGAGACAATGACTGTATGTCAGCTAGTAAGAAACAAAGACCTGTTGCACACATTCACGTACACAAATATTAGCAGACATTAAGATCACGACACGTATTTTCATAGATTCAAATAATAATAAAGAAGCAATACATAGAGTATATATGACAACATGTCATCAAGGGATTCATTCTACCTTTGCTGCAGTGGTTATCTATCTCCATCAACTTGCCTACAAAGAGACGTTCAGTACAATTAAGACAAACAGATCAATATGAAGTTGATGCATACAAGTTTATTAAAACTGTGCTCAATGACAGTGTACTCCTTATTCATCAACAAGGTGGCTTCCATTTCCACTGTTTATGTACTTGCAAAGTATAGTAATTATTTAGAAAATGATACTTTTAGAAAGATTATGTTCCCGTTCAGGAATAAACTACCAGCCTCAGGGAGTTGCACTACACAGATACAGCTAAACAGTTATTACACAACAGCTATGCCGTCAATTGCCCTGGGAGACAAAACCTAAAAAGCCACAAACCCAATTTTTGGCTGCAGTAAAATGATATTTACTTTGTGTTACTTTTTCCCTTTATTGTTTGGTGGTGCAATAAAGCTATTTATATATTAATCTTAATCAATATGAGATTACATTAAAAAAACAAATGCATATTATACTTTAAGAAACTGAAAATTAAAAATAAATTAAAATCCACCATCCAGTTAAATTTATTCGGAAATACAGGCTACACTATATCATCAACCTGTGTTTTCTTGTAGAATTTTGAACATACATACTATCTAACACTGACTTTATTCAGCAAGGCCTCTCCAACACTATATACACTGCTTTGTTGTCCCATCAATCTCTCATAGCACCCTCCTTCTGCATCATCCCATTTCAGAATTTATCAAGCCATACAAACTATTTGTATCACAGACTATCATCCATGCATCACCACATGACGTCACACAGCACGACAAACAACATACAGTCTCATGCAGAGATCTGCGTTCCTTTAGTACTCTGTGTAAACTCTGCTTTCGAAATTCTAAAGGAATTCTTGGAATTCTCCTATCTGCAGGTACTAAGTATGAAAAAGGGTATTACAAAAAAAATGTGCCACTTTACAAGTTAAAATTGCACATGGAGTAACTGATAAAATGGGTATTACAGACGCATAAATTAACACCAATTTCTCAAGGCACAACAACACAGAAGGGCATCTGGGTCTTTCGAAAAACTTCCAGCTCCTTAATTCTGCATACATCCTTTGTCTTTATACTGGTGCATTTCTTGGGAAGCATGTATAATCATGGTTTATGTAATTCCCAATTTATCATAGTACTTCTTAACAACAAGGAAGAGAAAGATGAGTAATCCTATCCAATCTGGCCATAAAATGTCACCTCAGTATGCTAGTATCCTCCCTTCAGGTAGCTCTTGGTATTGCAGAAAGAAATCCTCAGGTTGCTCTCCTACCTTCTGCAAAATGAAAACCTCATTCTTCTATTAAAAGATTCTCAAATTCAAGAAACTTCTGGCAGCTTCTCAGTTTCTCCTACCCATTTCACACTGTAATTTGACCCCGCTTTATTAGCTCCATAAAGTAAGGAATTAAGGAGACTAAACAGAAAATTTGGTAAAAGGAAACCAAATCCGAGGGGAAAGGAAGCCTCCCTTCTTTAATTGCTCCAATTAGCAATTGGGATTAGGGTATGAGGGAGCATTAACTACCTACCATCACTCCTTCATCCATGCCTGATGTAAATGAAGATTCCTTTAGGGTTTTTTTCCTGTATTCTTAACACTGCAAACTTAAAATATGGTTCCTACTTGTGAATCCTGGTATACGCATCATGAATCCTCAAAGATATCTATTTGCCACAGGACACAGGAGTATTTTGTTCCTCTCAGTATTACCCAATGTGCTGTGATCATAATATTTCAGACCCAAAAATCAAGAAAACGGTGTAGTATCTGCCTTGCTGCTATCATGGTAAGAGGACTGCATTAGAAAGACTAACAAAACCCCCTTACATACCTGAGGACATGTACCAGCAATTCCACCGTTGGAACTGATTTTGGTATAACTTCCCTACTTAATGATATTTAATTACTTTTTCAAACACAATTTTATCTGAAAAAAAAGTAACTCCACCCTCCACATTTCTCCAGCATTCTGCATGGATAAACAACAGGTTTGCATATGTACTAGACTCAATGCTGTTCCATTGCCACTGAAGCCTCTGGAACATCCCCACAAGCGTGCAGTCACTGTTACTTCTGTAGACACTCATTTTATCATACCCTTCCAGGCGAATTAAAGCAAAGCAACAGGAAATCCCATTTTAATCATGAACCGTATCAGCACCCAGTAAACTATAACTGAAATTAATCTTCTTTTATGTATATACTTTGTGGTTTCATAAAAAAGACACAGAATAACTGCCAATCTCACTATGCCTTTATTGCTGTTGCATACAATGTTAAGCAAGCAGTTTATGTAAGCATATGTAAGTTTTCCAACATTTTTATTATAAAATCATAAAAGTTTCTAATGATTGTATGAATAACTGAATTCCTAATGCTACTGAAGTACAGCTAAAAAATGAAGAAGAGTTTTATTTAACTAATAACTGCATTTAAAATGGACTTGAGATGTTGAATGCCTAAGAAAATCCCCTCTACACACTTCTGGCATTTAAACACTTCATCAAGATTAAGATGTTCCACTGTCAATTATTAAATTTTTATGTCCTTTATGATTTCAGAAATAATGAGCCTGTCAGTGAACCAAGCATTAACTTGGATGAGCTGAATAAACTGAAGTGACACAAAATCCTGGTTCTGCAACCCTCTGTCAAATTTGGTTCCTATCAGTCAGTAACTTTTCCAGATTATTCCTTCTTTTGACTCATTTGATCAAACGTGAACAACTTTGGTTTGCTACTGAGTTTAGGCCCTAAAATGAACTGTTATTTTCTTTTCAAAATGGTAATTAAATAAAAATTCTTCCTTTCCTGCTCCACAACTCTTCAGTAACGATGAGCCAGAAGCAATCAGTTCAACTAGTTTTTGCAAGGAAGACGTGCTGTGTTCCAGCCTCTTCTGTTCCTGCTGCCAACACTCTTCATGCTTCCTTTCTATCCGTGTTCTTTCTGCTCTTCAGTCTCCTACTCACCTTCTCCATTGTTCCTTCCACAGCAGCATACAGCTTGTCCTTCTCACCTCTTGCCCTCTCTTGTTCCCCCCACTTCTGACAATTTCTAATTTTACTAGTACCATCCTTTCCAGATTCCTAGGCCTACTGCATTTTCACCAAGCTTCAATCTCTGTTCCCCACCTCTCCCCAAACACCAGTCTTCATCCCTCCATGAGTATAACTGCTGCCTAAGCATTCTGGGCTTGGGGGAGAAGCACAGGTAAAGAAAGACTATTTAGGATTAAACTTACCCATCACCTACTGCTGTGGGATGCATCATGCTTAACTACTTGGTCCAGATGATGACTGCACAGTCAGGTGACATGCAAGGACCAACAGACAGGAAGACACTCGTGTTACATGGAATATTCAGATAATTTAGTTAATAAATATTTGCCAAGTAACATGCATGAACCAGTTTTTCACAAGCTTATGATTTGTTGGAAATTTCTTGAGGAACCACCATACACGCCATGTGAGAGCTTACGCTCTGCAATGCTTAGTTCCAAAAACCATTGATATGCTCTTACATAAGGCAAACAGGCATCTCTGCGCCCCCCCCCCCCCCC
>NW_020799091.1:94144928-94147636 GCF_003259725.1 Athene cunicularia
CCCCCCCCGGAGACTTATAATTTGTAAACCTACAGACTCTTAACAAGCGAGACTGAAATAACCAGCTGCAAGAGAGAAGTAACATTTGTGGAATTTTAAATTTCACACACAAAAAAACCCTCAGTCTTACTTACACCAAACTAAAAATATTAACCTTCCTTATAGTAAGCTTTCACATGTGCCAGTTTTGCAGAGGTAACCTTTGGCTCCCAAACCACCACCTAAGATTCAGAAATACAGTTTGGACTACATGTCTTTTTATTCAGGACGTTAACAGAGCCATCAGACCAAGCAGTTCCATTATCACAGTGGTGGTTCTCGGGATAATTCACCCTTGGCCGTTAGTATAGGGCTTAGTAACAGCAGTGTTACTCTTTTCCAGGAAACTGAATTGCTCCTAAACACTTCTAAACTTGCTGTGGTAGCAATCAGAATTATTATGACTTTATTACAGCACTGCATTTACAGTACAGGGAAAAGCATGAGAAAAATACAGTCAGAAAGCAAAATTCTGGAAGTACAGCTTCCAGAAGACATAATCATTTTGTAAGACTGAAGTATTTAGAATAAATACGTACATTTAATTCATTTTAAACTCCTTTCAGCGGCACTAATGGAAGTCTGAAAGGACTGTGTTTTAAAATGTTACTTTTATATTCAAATGATAATCTTTAAAATCATATCTAGATTAAAAAATTTGAAGAATTCTGTTTTCCTGTTAGCACATAGGAAATGGTAACAAGGTAAATTCCAATCCAGCAAAGTACTTTAACTACACGATAAGACCCACTTCATATATGAGCCAGGTATTAGTATTCTATTTATGCAGAGAAGGATATATGGGCAGATAAAAAACCACACGCCCCAAAATCACTCAGGAGACCAATGAGAATGAACACTACTAGTCTTCAAAGTCTCAGTGCAGTACAACAGCCTCCACACTACCTATATTTACCCTGAAAATGAAGTAAATGGAGCTATGCCTTTTACCACTTAACTGAAGCTCCCATTAAGAAAACATAGTGAAACCCCCACTGAAGTTTTTCTGATGATACTTTAATCATAAAATGACAAGAAAATATGTGAAGTTGTAACAGTTAACAGTAAAAAAAACCCCCACATATACTTCATAAAATAAACCAAAAAAAAGAACATACATTAAAAAAAAAATCAGAATTACTTACTTTGGCTAGATTAAAAACAATGACATACCGAGAAGTGTGGAAGTGTTTCTTCAGACTGAATAAACGCAAAGCATTTGGGGCTTTTTCCTCACAAATTTCTGAAAACTTAATGATAATATATGGCTACACACAGACTCAGAGAATGATAATTCTGCAATTTTATTTTACAGAGCTATCTAGGAAATGCACTCAAAATGCATTTGCTGTTGGCTTGACACTCCAGCAATGACAAGGTCTGGAAATACATAGAAGAATTTCTGATACAATCACAATTTTTTTTTCTTGTTCAGTATAATCTGTAATAATTGTACATGCAGCTAACAGGGACTAACCAGGACTCATTCTTAAACAAGACTCCAGCACTTACACAGCGGCAAAAGCCCTATCACTTTAACTACACATATATAACTAAAGAGAAAGAACCCTATAGCACAAGCAGACCGTAAACAGTTTATATCCCATAGAGGAAAGGGAAAAGCCTGTAAGTGTATTCACAGTATGGAGAAGAGGGAGGTGCTTCAATTTCTTAAGCTACAGTTGTTATAATTCCCCATATCAAACAATCTACACTGGTGAAAACTCTGTGCAGAGCATGCTCTAGAATAAAATTATGAACAGCATTATGAACTAACAATATTAGCATGTTTTTGTAAAGACTAAGGAAAAATTCTTCATTAAAAAAAAAAAAATTAATTAGATGAGAGAGCTAGCATACACTGAAAATGATGTACACCCTCCTCCTGCCGTTCTCCATCGGATGCTGGTTCAACTGCTTTCCAGCATCCACAGACCAGAAAACATTGTCCATGCTCCCTATTCCTGCTATCGGTTTAATGGAATACACACATCCTATTCCAAATGGGGGCAAAGACAAAAAAAATTCAATCTTGTCTGGACAGCTCTTAACTGCATGTGCCAAAAAAAAAAAAAATTAATTGCATGTCATAAAAATTCACTTATTAGGGTATCATATTGGATCTAGAGTCTCATTCTCCCCCCCCGCCCCCAACACCATCCTAGTAATTTGCTTAGACATAAATGACAAAAAGGGGCCCCAAACTGCAGCAGATTAAAAAACCTCAAAACACCGTGACCGTGTCTCTAAAATTACATGCTATGTTGCCGTTTAGGACAACAGAAAATCTAAGAAATAATAAAAAGCTACAGCGGTAAGTTACACAGAGAAGTATCGCATAGACGTGTTAACTACTTATCCTGTTAACTGATGAACTCTGGGCCATACAGCTGGCGTTGTGGGAATGAGGGAAAGCTATTGACTACTCCACGGAGACCCGGGACATGTGGCTAATTGAGGCAATATTTCAGGATAAAACCAGCACTTGATTTATTATTGTTTACACACATCATAAGCAGGGCCTCTGGGCAATGTCAAGTTTCAGCTCCTAATTGCGGCTGTGTAAACACTCAGGAAGGCTCAGTCTAGGTGTCAAGAAGCCTCTCCTCATAACCGAGCCAAGAGACAATGAGGTCACATCAAAATAAATAAAAAAAAAAAAAAAAGAG
>NW_020799091.1:94147686-94176050 GCF_003259725.1 Athene cunicularia
TCCGCGGCTCTCCACGGAGCTCTCCCCGCGGGCCCCATGAGCCTCGAGTCCGGGAATCCGGGGGGGGGGTTTCTCAGTGGAGAAGGCTGTACAGGCCCGTGTCCCAGAAACTCGGGGGGGAACTCGTCCTCCGCCCTGTGCCTGGTGCAACTGCCAGACAAAACGGCTCAGCAGAAGGCCGTGAGCCTTCCTCCTCCAGACCTGCTCCCGTCTTGCTCCAAAGCCCAGTCCCACTGCAGGCTCTGAGTGAGGGCAGTGTCTCTGCAAGCAGCGTATCCCCAGGACCCGAGGATCCCACCCTGAGGTCCTCCCGTGACCTGAAACAAAGATGCGGGGTACTAGATGCCTTTTACTGAAAGGCGACTTCCTTTCTCCACTTGGAAGAAAACAGCATTATCCCAGCTCTTCTCTTGTGATTTACAACTGTTCAAATATGCCCTCTTTTCCCTAAACAGCTCTTAAGTAAGGAGCCGGAGAATTGGGGAAAAGGGGGTTCAGAGAGTTGTGTGCCTTGTGGCTTAGCCGTTTTGGTGTTGGGATATTAAAAAAATTTTCTCTCTTGTAGCTTCTCTGCTGTGCAAAAGGGCTTGGATGGACACCTTTTAGTTGGGTCACTGAGATGATCTGTCATTTCTACCTTGCTTCTCATTCTTAAGACATCTGAAAGATCATCTTAGCAACCTCTCTTAATTTGACAGCAAAGGTCATCAAGGCAGGGCAAAGAAGCTGATACATACAGAGCATATCTCATCTTAGGAAGCTCAGCTCGAAACCAAAGCAGGTTTAATTTCAGGTTTTGTAGTCCTGCAGAACAGCAGCTGGGAATCTACTAGATCATCATGTACCCGAGTAAACTGGGAAAGCCCAACATTTTTTCAAGGTCCATGCCACTTTTTCTGTTGGTTTAACAGTAGCATGCTGCCTAGTTTATTTTATATAGCATTTTCCTGGGCCAGGCCAGTTAAAGAAGATCTGGCAATAGAAATGACTTCCTGCAAGTCAGGGCTGCCTTCAGTCCTCTGAGCATAACTGCTGTGTCAAGACCCTGCTCAGCCAACACAGTTGCTCTCCGACTTCAGGAATCTAGTCACTCTGTGCACACTGCCACCATTTGTCCACTAACAAAACAGTCATTTCATCCTCTCGCTAGACTGCCTGGAGCCTTTGCAGGAGTTCGTTTTTGGGCCATTTTCCCTGTACAGCCAGAGCCACGTGGACATCGGGCTTGTGTACAGAGAAGGAACTTGTACGCCTAGCAGAGAGAGCAGCAGAGAAAATGAACTATGAGAATCCAGAGTGCTCAGATGTGTGAATCAGGTCTCAAAGTTCATGTGAATGACTTAAATAAACAAGATTTTAAAAAAAATAAAATACAACTCTCAGTCTGTCTTACTCACAAGAGCCTCTTTCTCTACTTCTGCTCTTGCATCGTGTAACAACATCTCTAACTGAGTTCCTGTGGCCAGGCTGGCTTCTTCTACCACAAGTTTCATCTCTCATTATCCCTGACACATTCATTAGTGACACATTCACTAAATAGAGCTTAAAATTAACTGGTTCCCATGCCCAGACCTGCCTCTTCTTCAAATTTGATTCTCCCTGCAAACCCTTTGTTCTCCTTCTTCTATGCCTGTACTTCTTTGGATAGGAGTTCACCAATTTCTTCAGAGAAAGTACCGATTAAATTCAAACTAATATAGTTTCTTTTTAATTTCTTCTCCCAGTGATCTTCAAAGCCTTTCCTGATCCCTTTCCAAACTTGAATTTTCCTTTCTCCTCCTGCTTCTCTTTGCTTTTCCCTCCCTTCCTGCCTGCCTGCCACTTTCTCTTCCCCAGATCCCCCCTCACACATGACAGGTGTAGAAATTTGTCATCTGCTATCTTCCCCTCACCCCAGTAATCCATCTCTTGGTCTCCTTTGTAATTAAGGGTACACCGTACATCTACTTTTCATGGTATCAGTAAAAGTTCTAACAGCTCCCTCGATCTCAAAGCACGTGATTCCCCAAGCACCAAAATTAAGAAAGCCTGTTTCCCCACACGTTTGTGCCTCATGGTTTGTTAACCTTAGGGTCTAAGGGGCAAGCTTTAACTGAAATCTGTTCCAAAACTGTGGTGTACGTAAGGTCTCTCTTTAATCTCAGTGGATGCTGTTGCCCAAAAGCTCCTGCTGCAGACTTTCTGTCATTCAGGGAGTACACGATACATCTTCCCTGCTCCACAACTGATTTTCATGAAAGTTACAGGAACTAAATTATTCTGACAGTTTTAATCCTATCTGGAGTAAGTCATTAGGTTCCAATGTTTTTAAACAACATGGATACGCTTCCAAATATACCTGTGCCTACATGACATGACCATATAAGAAAGTAACCTGAAAATCACCCTTGATCTAACTTGCGCCTTCCAGCTGCCCATCTCTTTCACTGAACGCACTGTTCCCAGACACTGTTGAGAGGCCCCCAATTTTCATTTACCTTCAGTTCTCTCTGATAAAGCCTCTGCAGGCTCAAAAGCTAAGCTTAGTTTTTAGTGTCACAGCTGAAGTGACTCCAGGAGATGAAGATTTAAGAAAAGCACTACAAATTACAAGGCTTTTGAGAGAAGCCTGAAATATTTGGAAAATAGGAGCTCAGAGGAGAGGAGCAGCAGGGGAAAAGAATGGAGAAGTAACTGCGATGAGTGATTCAAAGGCAGACCAAAAAAAAAAACCAACCACCCAACAAAAAGGGATAGTTACCCTTTTCTTTCTTTCTAATTGTCCAAACAGTGTTGTCCCTTATCAGTTCTACAAAAGGACAAGGGTCCAATACATAAGACGGAAGACAGCAATCATGAGGAAATCCTCCATACTACACATTTTATAAGAATTATTACACAACTGATGTAATCTTATGCTATGAACTTCCATCGGTATGGGTGTGCTCACTTATATGCGATGGTGAGAGGGATGATTTTTTTTCTAAAAAAGCAAAAGCTACATGCCAGGGTGAATGAAATGCCATTTTAATATTTTGTAATTGCAAATTACAAGTACATAAAAATGAGGTTCGGTAATATTTAGGCTTGTAACTGCAAATAACAGAATACTCAGATTTTTAAACCTCTGTTACTTTCTTCATATTGTACATATTAAGTACGCTGATTAAGTATAGCTCATTTCTTAAAGCATGCACAGATATGTTTGTAGGGTCAGGACCCTACTTAGTTACTGAGAACAGTCCCGGATATATAAGAGCATTCCTCACAGATGGACCAAATATTTGCAAACGCTAAGCTATGAAGGTCCCGTCTCACCAAATGAGAAAAGCACTCTCCCAAATCTAGTCTCTGAAACACGCTTTCAGTTGCAATTTAGTGACAGGATTGTGTAAATGGATTGGAGGGCAAAACTCTATCCTACATACAGTTGCTAGACAAATTAGGCTTACTCTGACATCCTCTAGTAATTTCCAAGTTCTAAATATTACAACTGTGTGCATAATGTAACATTCATATTCATTTAACCTATTCAGAAAAAGGAGACTTCTCATGGCTCTTGACTGTGTACTTTGTAATTCTTTCATAATTAAGATCTCAAAGGAAACATTTACATTGAGGTGAGGGGATGGGCTTCCATGCAGGTGGCAGTAATCTGTAGTCATAATTTATTGAATAAAGACTGTAATTGCAGTGATGAGATTGGAATAATCTAAACAGAACAGGGTTTTCCCCAGATTCCCATAAAAATCAGGTGAGTTTTTAAGTGCTGATCTCTAAACAATGGGAGGCCTCTGCAGCAAACCAGTTTCTTCTTTCATCATTCAAAGGGAAAAAAAGTATGTAATAAGACATGTCAATGACTTAGATGTCCTCTGGCTGTTTAGAGAGCATTTCAGAAAGCAACCTCTGTGTGCCCCGTTTGCAGGCACAGCACATTGACATCTGCAGCCACAACTTTACATGGTATAGGAGGAGCCTGGGAAAAATGTGTGACATTTTATAATGGATATGGCTTTTAAGATTTTAAAGCTGAAATTAATGAGTTAACTCAGTCTAAATAAATGTCAAGCTTTGCTTGAACTAGATCGTTGAGATCTGTGTAACTCAGCCGGGAACACTCCCTCTGGAGAAATTAAGCGCTTATGTCCCACAGCAGGACTTGGGCTCAGACTAAGAGCTGGCACTGCAGTGCAGTACTACTACTGCAAGGAGTTTCTGTGTGGGGATCAAGATGCCATCCTTTTGATGAGCTGTTATTGTCCTGTGTTTTTCTACCCTCTCTGTTCAGTAGAAAAGCCAACATACTTAAAACCTCCTTCAAAAAAAGAAAAAAATATAAATGTCTTATTCAACATTTCTCCTCTTATTAAACCAAATTTCAATTTCCAGAGCTGTACATTAGCTGAATCACTGGCTGCATACTACTCACTCCATCTGTTTATATGGTTGAGTCACTGCATTACCAATATCTTAACACGTTACTTGGAAAGAATTTTGGGCGATCTGGAGGATAAAACCCCAAAGCTCTATAAGATAATGTTCCCTCTGTATGTTCTGTAGTACCATACTCTACATTGCTCCCTTTCTGCTAATGGAGATGTTAATTTGAACAAACTCCGCTGTTATAGGAAAAAGAGCTTATCATAAAAGTACAGCTTCCATTTAAAAGCTGAAGATTGATCTGTGATGTAGAAATCCACTGTCACCTCCCCACGTGCAATGCTTTGCCCTGAGAACTGCATGAGGACTTCCACGGTGATGGAACAAACATCTTTCACAACCCAACGTATCGTTTTTCCACTCGAGATACTATTAACAGATTACCTTCTGAGGGAAAACTGTCTGCTTTTAATAATGCCAAAAGTTGAGAGTTAACCTGTTGTATGACTGCAAAGTTTCTTCAAAAATGTGTTATACTTAAAAGGACATTTTCATCTGCCTCATTGTGGGAGGGGGTGAAAAACAGGGCGGAGGGGCAGAAAAGCAGACTCAGAAGGACAGAGGTGGAATTATTACACATATTGATTTTTATTTTATGAAAAATGTAGAAAGATAATATTTTGTATGAATCTCACCATGGAGGACTATGAATGCATTCATGTTATTCTGGGAGTTGAGAGGCAGAAAGTGAAACCAACTGAAAGAAAAGAGAGCCAGTGAGACTAGTTTTACCTTCCAGACCAGGGGCTAGATCCAATTGCTCCAAGTCAGTGGAACAATTCCCACCGGCTCGAGTGGTATTTGGATTCGGCAAAGTGAAATGCAGAAAAAATAACCAGGAAGCATTAATGAGAGGTTTTCAAACACTGGTCTACAGAGCACTTTCCTCAGTCCATAGAGGCCTGTCTCTCCTCTCCATTACTCATTTACTTCCAGCTGCTTTTATGGGTTTCTGCATTTTGGAGCCTAGAAGAACCGAGAGGCGTTGGGAACAGGGAATGAGAATGGTCGGCCAGCCAGCCTGCTCCCGACACTGTTTTGCAAATGGAAGGGGAATGAATTCAATTGCTGAGCAAACAGAGAAAAAATAAAGAAGGGACTATCTGAAGGAGTAAAAGGCCATTAAGCTGAGAGGATTAGGTGGCCTTCAGTGAGGATTAGGTGCTTTGCTGCCTAATGCAACTGTCTAGCCAGGCACCTGAGCGCCTAGCACAAAGCAAAAGAAAAGCTGAGCTCCACACAGATGTCTGCACCGAGCTAAAAGCAAATAGGAAATGCCAAGGGCAGAAGTGTTCCACAAACATTCCCCTTCTCATCTCCGCCAAGTTGGGATTTGTGGAAACTACCATGCACACCCACCCCTGGGCTGGAAGTAGACAAGCCCGTCTCTGATGGTCCACACTGCAGTATTTACACCATATCCTCCAGGCCCATATCTACACTGTCACTCCAGATGTGACACACATTCCTACCACCACATCCAGCTGAAGCCATTCCTCTTTGGAGCAGTCAGGCATCTGGACCAGGCTCTTGATCAGCTGATGGCTGATGTTTGGGGCAGCATTCCTATTAATGCTTTCAGGCTCTTCCTCAAGATGAAGGACTGTTGTCATTCGAATACAAGGCTAACTCGTACACGAATGATAGCCTGGATGAACCTAGCTGGCACCCAGTTCTTGAATGCATGGCAATTGTTTCTTCCACATGTATGAGTGGGTTGAACTACCTTGAGTCCAGCAGTGGCCAGTAGTAAGTGCTTAGTGAAAGAGTGCAAGAAACATGAAAACAACGGTTGTATCTTAGGAGCTCCTGGGGTCAATAGTTTAGCACCTTTCTGATTCAGAAGTTGGAATCAGACCGTCATATTCAATGGCCACAGGCAGACTTCTCCATTAATTCCTCTCTTTCCTTTTTGAACCCATTTACGGATTGCAATTCTATAATGTCCTTTTGCCCACCAGTGAGTGTCCCCTGGAGTTAGACTATCTAAGTCAGACTTTCCTCACAAGAAAGAGGAGATACAGGAGACTTTTTGGACATTTTGTCTAAGATTTATTGCTGAGAAAACATTCTAGGCAAGAAAGGATATGTCAACAGCTTGCAGAGCAATAAGGTACAGGAGATCCCTATACTGGCTCTGCATGAAATAGCTTTGGATCTGGAAGCAGTAGAAGTAATACCAGCCTCATGCTGTGCCTAGGTTAGTTCGTGGGCTGAGAGGCAAGGCAAATTAGCTTGAGACTGAATGCTGTGCTAGCAAGGCAATACTGCTTCTGGGATCCCAGCATGTATCCTGGCCAAGGTCTGCTCCTTCCTCTGAGAAAGACTGGCCCATTCAGACCTGGACCGGGGATCTGCCACGCTGGCACATCCCAAGAGGCATGCTCCCAAAGCTTTGAATTGCCTGCCTGAGGATACAGACCCACCTCCTCGGTGGACCATCTAACCTGGAAGCTGCAGGGCAGTTATTTTCAGTTTGCAACATCCTGTTTGTATCCCAGAGCAGGTGCAGATTCACAGGGAGAGTCCTGAGCCTCCTCCCAGAGAAGGAGTGCATGAAACCTCACATATCTGCAGACCACATGCCTCATACCATTGCTATAGGACCTCCTGGGAGAGGAGCCACACCCAACCACTACTGTGATTCTTCCTCCACATGCAGTATTTACTGACCAGCACAGACGACAATAGAATGAGGTTCTGTAGGATTATTTAAGCCCATCTGATCCAGAACCAGACCAGAAATGAAGTCTGCCCTCTACCATGCCCTGAATGCTCTCATGCCCCATGTCCAAGCCGAGTCACCTCCCGCATCCATCAGAAAGACTCACACTTCACGTTGTGCCCTTAGGAAGGAGCTGAAGTGCAGCCGCTGAGGCAGGGTGAATTGTTTGGTGTGCCAACAGCTCACTGCTGTCACACACTGCTCCCCACTGATGGGACCTTGGTAAAGTTCTCCAGCAGAACGTGGTCCACTGACCAAGACTCGTCCAGACTAAAGGAGTAACCCTGGTCTAGTAAGCACCACACTTACCAGGGAGAGGGGAGACATAGGTCTCAGCTCACAGCCCCAACCAACAGCCAGTGCAGTGATGTTGGCTGGCTTTTTTTCTATTATCCAAGGAATTTTGAGCCCCACAGAAGAGAGCTATTAGCAACTCATTCCCTTTTACTCATGTAAGGCATAAATCACATCAATAAGGGCTGGAATTTTTGTTTTTCAAATCCACTAAATGAAGTTCATGTAGACTGCATCTCTTTTCTAATAATCTGTATATTTTGGTAGCTTTACTTTCATAAATACGGCATTGAACGGGTCAGAAAGAACACACTGGAATCAGCAGAGGCCTTTCAAAAAGTGCCAGAAACATTACTGCTTATGGCTTTGTAACTGTTCATAGAAAGCGAGAGTCAGCATTGCAGTCCATTTCATAACTAACCCATACACTCTGTAAGTAGTTTAAAGCATCAGAAAAGGCAGTGATGAAATCTGCTCTTCACTGAGAGGTGACTTGTTATGCTCCCTCACCATTTCAGAGATTTACAGTTCAGTTGTCTCTAGGGTTTGCTTCCCTCAGGACTACTTTCTGAATATTATCACCAGACCCTGTCAAAATTGTGCTTTTGTTTTGCACTGCCTTCTCCAATTCTCTTCTAAAAATGATCATGCCTCTGCTTTTCCAGTCACACAGAAGCCAAAAAGCTGTATCGAACCCATCATGTTTATCTCAGTATGGCATCCCACATATAAAATGTGTGCCTATTTTGGATGTCAATCTTTGTTATTTTCTTTACTTCAGTCAGACCTAGGAAAACAATCACAAAACATGCAGGGGATTTTTTTTTCTTTTCTTCCTCGGTACTATTTCAGAGTTCTGTATTGCATCCATAGGATGATGGCATTCCTTTGACTGCTAAGTAAGCATATTCCCTGACTGTACAGTCTCCAAAGGCAGAAAGTAGCTGAGCTCCCATGCTGCACAGTTTGCGCAACAGACTGCATTTGCATGGTGAGATTCAATTCTATCTGCTTGTAGGGACTGTAGTTTGCTGCTTTTTTTTAAAACTCAGGAGCAAAGTTCTATCTTATCAAAGGTTTGGTGTTTTGTATTGTATCCCCAATTAGTATAACATAAGCTGCATGTAGCCAGAATCTGTGGTGACTATAAATTCCAGCTGCTCCCCTGATAGACCACATAGTGGTAGGATGCTACTGATATAGTTAAACACAGAAAAAATGAAAGCTTTCAGAACCCCTATTTTCCTGTTGTACCTAGACCCAGCCTTGCCCCTTTCTCATACTCCAGTTCAGTTTTGTATCACCACCTCCACTGCTGACAATACTTTTTTCAATGGGAATATCAGAGCCGTAGCCACTGCCAGAATCTCTTGGCAAAGGAGCAGCTCTCTGAGTCAGAGCCTAATGCCATTACAAGGTCTGCAACAGCTGCAGCATTCATACATCTGCAAGTCATTTGAACATTTTATGATGAATAAAAACTATCCATTACATAGACCTATACATTATATATTAACCCTAATACTTATTCAGTTACACTAACAATAACCTTTTCCCTCTGCATGCTGTAAACTTCTTTGGCTACAGCATGTGTTAACAAAGATACTTAGAGCTCCGGTCCATGGTGGAGCAGTCCCTGTGTACATATTACCTAACTTATTCTACCTATTTAAACATGAAATGGGATGATGGAAAGAAAGAAAGTGAATGTAAAGCTATAAAAATTCATACCATACATAAGGAAACCATTTTTATATAATTGCATGAGACTGCATACACTCATACAAATAGAGAGGATACAAAACAATGAGAAATGCAGAGGGAGAATGAAAACATGGACTCAAAATATATAGTTAAGAGATTTGATTATGATATGCACAGGTCTCAAACCCATCCAGATGTCCCCAGCCGGCAACCTGATCCTCAAAACCATAGCCAAGATTTGGAATCTAAAAACTCAGAATGCTGAAGATGGGGTAGCAGAGCTTATGGAAAAAGAAATAGGAGTTGTGAGTAGTTAAAAACCTTTAAAATAATAATGATAATAAAGAAACATAAATGTGGTTTCATGAAGGAAATATATACACAGCCGCAAATTATGGAGTCAGCCCTTCAGGACATTACATTCCTCATACAAGTTGCTGAGCCCGCTCAACATCAATAGGTGGAAAATACACTCACCGGCTTAGTGACTTCAAGGATAGAGTCCCATATGTGATTCCCTACCAGTGAGTCTTCTACATATGTATACTTTTACAACAGTAAATGCGAACTCGGCAAGACATACCTCCCTGTGAGTTTCACCATAAGAGTTTTAAAGAGACAAGGCAAAAGTCTGGCATGACAGAAATCTATCACAATTTTTCTATGAGATTCACAAGCCAGAATTTTAATAGCAACCCATATGCATGTAAACACTATTTTATGTTCGTTCATTATCTACCATTTGCAAACTCTTTTTTGGATTCTCAGAAATACATCTCTGTTGCTTCCCATTCACTTTTATTCTGTATTTCATGCATCAGCTTAGTGCCCTTCATAATATCAGTTACCGCTTTGGAAGCAGAATGTCAATTAACTTGCACTTCCACACTGAGTTAAATGTGTGGATTAGTAAGCTATAAAAGAGTGTAGGTTTCAAATAAGAAGCAGCTATTAGAATAGTCTTACAGTTAGAGAAGTGACTTTTAGGAAACGTTTCCTTGACTTGATCTTCCTCTGTGCAGTCAGAGGCCAAACTGTTTATTTTACTGGCAATCCATCTTTATTGCTTGTGCTGGCTTTAATATTTCCATTCAAACAATCCACATATTAAAAATTAAAATTAAAATCCTAATAAGGTTACAAACAGTTCATTTAAAGCAGATTCAAAAGGCGTCCAGCAGAGATTTTTTTTTTTTAAGGGTCAGAAAAGCATTGCATTTCAGGACTGAAAAACTACCTTTCCATGAACGAATGGGACGCTTTACTTGACACAGCCAAATCCCCGTGGTCAATTTGTGGAGCACCTACCTCCCGCTTAAAAAAAAAAGGGAAAATCCTGGCCCTTCTGATTGCAAAGATAACTTACCAAGCGTGACGTGACGCAATGATGTCTTTCTAAGTCAGCAGCCAGCCAGCTGTCTCTTTGCTGCTGCTCCTAGTTTTCCCATGCTCCGGCAGAGCCGAGCTGAGCAGCCAGGCCAGTTGCACAGCCGCTATCGAGTCAAAGGGCAAGAGCAAAGCTTAGAATAAACACGCTGTTTTCACTCGCTTGCTTGAAGTGCTGCCAAATCTCTTAACGTTAGCACACATAAATCGGTGAGTATCATGAAGCCCGAGGCCCGAGCAGCTGGAATCTTGTAGTTGTTACCTGAAATCTTAACGTCAAAAAAAATAGCTTCCCCATTCCTCGAGGCTATGTGGAAAATCTCAAAAAACACAATCATAAAAGTACGACTAACATCAAGGAAAAGAGCTCCCCAATTATTTCTTTCTTTAGTTCTCTTTTTTTATAGTCATCTCAAATTTGCAGGGGTGGAGGGGGGGAATGGGGTGTCTTTCTCGAGATTTTCAAACATGCTGGTTTCCCAAGACTGCACAGAAGGAAGCACTCATTGATTCTAGAGGTAAATCCTAAAGTTATTCACAGGGAAGACTATGAAGATAAGCAGCTCAGGGCCCAGCAGTAAACAATTGTACAGCAGGAGCTAAGCAGCTGGAGGAAAGGTAGACTGGTTGATTTTTCTCTGCCCAACGGCGACCTTCAGGAGGTGGGAGTGGGGTAGAGTAGTGATGTTCCTCCTCTGGAGAATAGCTTTGAAACAGTTCCTCAGCAAGGACTTGAGAGAAAAAGCTCCTTCTCCACAACACGCTGCCAAGAGAAAAGGAGTTGAAAAACACCGAATCCTTATGGCTAATGGGAGTGTGATATAAAAGATGAAGTCTACTGACTGGTGTCCAGAGACAACAACCTGGTATGAATTCCAGCACCATTCCACTTCCCAGCAGCTGGATTTCTCACCAGGGTGGATTGCTGGTTTTGGACACCTCCCCATTTTTTCCCGTCTGTTAACAGTCTTCCACTAGTAAGTATTTGGAACAGTTGTAAAGCTTTTTTTGTATCTAAACAGCCTTGCCATTGCCTGAATGCAATTTCAAAATTGCTGGCATTTCTGTGCAGACTATCTGAAGTATATTTTTGTCATGCTGTTAATAAGCGTTGTGTCTCCTGGGAGAACCTCAGCTAGCTCAGAGTTTCTAAACGATGTGCATGCTTGACACAGAAAATGTAAGAAGAAAATCTTCCTCATTTTTTACTGGTTTTTATTCTGAGTTGCTCGCTAAATAGATGTGATGTACAAAGAGAAAGTTGGGACTATTAACTCCTCATCTATAGTAAGGATGAGAACCCAAGAAATTATGTGACTTGCCAACAGTTACACAGGCAGTCAGGGGTCTCACAAATGGTCCAGAGTCAGTCCAATACCTGAGTCATAAGGACCATCCTTGCTCTCAGTTCCTACATTATCCTTCTGGTTTTTATATTATGAATTTCTTTCTAGCTCCCCTCACATTTCTCTCAGTCCTCAAACAATAGAATATAGCTCACTTCTAGGGATACCCCAGGAGAACTAGAAAACATCAATACAGTTTAGAATGGCCTAGTCTGGCATGATTTTAAACTAAATTAAGCATAGGAGATGCTTTTTGGAAAAGGAGTGCATGAAAATGAGAAATGAAAGCATGAAAGGGTGATTTTTCAAGTCCCTTTCCAAGTCTCCAGGGAAAAGTAACTATCAGCCCCTTCTTTGATATAAGACATTAGTATTTGCATAGTAGAAGGTGTGTTGTGGTTTGCATCTTCCATCTGATGCTAGATAGATGCTGTCACAGATCCTGGAAACCAACTGTATCATCTCCAGTGTGCAAACAGCCAAACAGAATAGCAAGAGCCCCTTATAACCTTGGAGAGAGGTAAGACAGAAACAGAAAACTAATCAAACACTCAACCAACAAAAGGAGAAAGCATTAAGTAATCTTAATTAGCTCATTTTTTACATTACTTGATATTAACTGCTTTAGGAACTGTCTATCCAGACCTGATAAAACACACAGATTTGGAAAGGGGTACTGCCATTTGAACCACATGTCAGACTGGAGAAACAAAGATGACTACTGCTAAGAATTTTAGGCATAAATTTTAACTAAGACACATGTATGTGTTCTGTGAGTATGAGAAGCTAACATGCATACAGGCTATATTTGTAATACTACAGATTTACAGAACCATGTTCCTGTTAATAGATTTTGCAGTTAGAAGTTTGTTGAGAGTACAGAGGAGACCAAAATAAATTTTGAGAGCTAACCCACTGACTCCATACACTGATCCAAAGTTTGTGGGATACTTTATTATCATAGAATCATAGGATGGTTTGGGTTGGAAGGGACCTTAAAGATCATCTGATTCCAACGCCCCTGCCATGGGCAGGGACACTTTCCACCAGACCAGGTTGCTCCAAGCCCCGTCCAACCTGGCCTTGAACACTGCCAGGTAGGGGGCAGCCACAGCTTCTCTGGGCAACCTGGTGCCAGCGTCTCACCTCCCTCACAGCAAAGAACTTCTTCCTTATATCTAACCTAAATCTACTCTTAGTTTAAAACCATTACTCTTCATCCCATCACTAGATTCCCTGATAACGAGTCCCTCCTCATCTTTCCTGTAGCCCTCTTTAAGTACTGGAAGGTCGCTGTCAGGCCTCCCTGGAGCCTTCTCTTCTCCAGACTGAACAACCCCAACTCTCTCAGCCTGCCCTCACAGGGGAGGTGCTCCAGCCCCCTCAGCATCTTCGTGGCCTCCTCTGGACTTGCTCAAGCAGGTCCGTGCCCTTCTTATGTTGGCAGCCCCAGAGCTGGACACAGCACTGCAGGTGGGGTCTCACAAGAGCAGAGCAGAGGGGCAGAATCCCCTCCCTTGACCTGCTGGCCACACTTCTCTTGATGCAGCCCAGGGTACAGTTGGCTTTCTGGGCTGTGAGTGCACATTGCTGGCTCATAGTCAGTTTTCCATCCTCCAACAACCCCTTCTCCTCAGGGCTGCTCTCAATCCACTCATCCCCTGGCCTGTATTTGGGATTGGGATTGCCCTAATCCATGTGCAGGACCTTGCCCTTGTCTTTGTTGAACTTCATGAGGTTCACACAGTCCCACCTCTCCAGCCTGTCCAGGTCCCTCCGGATGGCCCATCCCTTCCCTCCAGCGTGTCGACCGCACCACACAGCTTGGTGTCATTGGCAAACCTGCTGAGGGTGCACTCGGTCCTACTGTCCATGTCACCAGCAAAGATGCTAAACAATTCCAATACTGACCTCTGAGGAACACCACTCATCACTGCTCTCCACTTGGAAATCAAACCGTTGACCACAAGTCTTTGAGTGTGACAATTCCTAATCCACTGAGTGGTCCATCTATTAAATCCATGTGTCTCCAATTTAGAGACAGGGATATAGTGCAGGAGAGTCTAAAAAACTTCACACAATTCCAGGTAGATGATAACAGTTGCTATTCCCTTATCCACCAACACTGTAATCCCGTCATAGAAGGCCACCAAATTTGTCAGGCATGATTTGCCCTTAGTGAAGCCATGTTGGCTGTCACCAATCACCTCCTTATTTTCCATGTGCTCTAGCATAGTTTCCAGGAGGATCCGCTCCATGATCTTGCCAGGCACAGAGGTGAGACTGACTGGCCTGTAGTTCCCTGGGTCTTCCTTTTTTCCCTGTTTAAAAATGGGGGTTATGTTTCCCCTTTTCCAGTCAGGGGAAACTTCACTGGACTGCCACAACTTCTCAAATACGATGGATAGTGGCTTCACCACATCATCTGCCAGTTTTCTCAGGACCTGCTAATGCATCTCATCAGGTCCCATGGACTTGTGCACCTTTAGGTTCCTTAGATAGACTTGAACATGATTTTCTCCTACAGTGGGTGGTTCTTCATTCTCCCAGTCTCTGCCTTTGCTTTCTGCAACTTGTGTGGTGTGGCTCAAGCACTTGATGCTGAAGGCTGAGGCAAAAAAGTCATTGAGTACCTCAGCCTTCTGCATATCACAGATAACCAGGTCTCCAGTTTCCTACTGGAGAGGGAAGGAATCTAGGGACATTTTCCCTAGTCTTCCTTTTATTACTTAGCTATAGAAGCTTTTCTTTTCACCCTTGACTTCCCTGGCAAGATTTAATTCTGTGGGGGCTTTGGCCTTCCTAACCTGATCCCTGGATGCTCAAATGGTATCTCTGTATCCCTCCCAGGCTACCTGTCCTTGCCTCCACCCTCTGTAGGCTTCCTTCTTGTATTTGAGTTTGTAAACATATATGCTTAAACTTATGTCCCTAACTATGCATTAACAGGGTCTTTTCTATCCCACAGCTGCCACATATCCTAAGACTTTCAGAGGTGGGTATAAGTTTCCAAATGTAATTGAGTATGTGTAGGTAGAAAAAAAGAACGGGGGAGCTCAAAAATAAGTGCAGATTATGTTTGGAGTGGTATCATCTTGAGATGAACACTGAGGATAATATGTAAGCATCAAAACAATAGAATCACAGAAAAAGATAAATAAGTATTTAGAATTCCATGAAATAGAACCACATGAGAGGAGAAGGATTATCTGGAAACTTGTCAGGAGTCCTAAGAGTTCAATTAAAATCATCCAGAGTTTAGAGGAGTTTCTCTCAAAGGATAAAATTAAAACAAATAAACGAACAAAGCCACAATACAAGAACTCATGGTTGTAGTCAGTCACTCAAACGTTCAAAGGACCTGTACTAAAGTGCCTGTATTACCCTCATGGTGTTAGCTCCTTTTGTCTAACTCTGTACGCAAACAACAGCATACAATACAGAATAGGAGGGTTGTAAAACACAGGCAGATAGCGAATACTTGGGCCAAGAACAATTCCAAGATTTTTTTGTTTGTTTTTAGAGCAGGACAGTGGGGACCTGAACTTGCCCTGCACTACTGTCACTGCATAGCATCTTGAGGAACAGGAGTCTCCCAGGTCCTTTCCCATTCACTGCAGAAGATTCCACACTAAAAATCAGGAAAATTAACATAACCCCCCTTCTAGCATGTTATACCTTGAAGCATAAACTATGGGGAGGAAGACAGTCAGAGACAACTTAGGCAACCTGCTTTGCTACAGAACAGAGTAGGATGCTCTGAAGGTGCACAGTGACCACACAGAGATGCAAATGGACCTGGAGTCTGTTGCACAAGATGAGCCTGAAGGAACAGAGTTATCTGTCCTGAAGAAAAGGGGGAGCTTCAGCTACCTCCATGGAGGTACAGAAAAGACAAAGCCAAGCTTGTCAGAGACCTGTAGTAAGGATCGGTGTCAGAAAACCAAAATTCCAATTAGATAACTGGTAAAGGATTCTTTGGGTTTTTTAAAATCATGAGAGTGTTCAAATGCTGGAGAAGGTTACCAGAGAGATTGTAGGATCTCCATCCTTGAAGACATTCAAAACTCAGCTGGACTAGGTCCAAGACAACCTGATCTAATTGCACCTGCTACAGAGCAGCAGACTGATCATCTCAAGACTTCTCTTCCAACCTTTATTTGCATAATTCTGATGTTATGATACTACAGGATACTGTGAGCATGCTTTCTACTCCCTCACTCACTGCACAATAGCCATTGATTAGACCCACCAGGAATTACAACTGTTTGGAACAGACAAGCGGCTGCTCTCACCACCTTCTCCTACTCTTCCTCCCAAATGCTGCGAGATCACAAGATCTCACCAAAGCACTTTATGAGCTACGGGATTTAGATCAGCGTAAAGTTGAGAAGTCCTGCTCTTCCACGGATCTTCAGCAGACTTGGACAGTCTGGTGACTTCTCAGCTCACTTCCCCATTACTGTGAGCAGCTGAAGGAAGAACTGCACGTCATCCCGAGATAGCCTTAAAACTTCTTACCATTTTTTCATCACATGTTAAGAGCAGACTCAGCATAATTGTACAAGTAGCTGAGATGATGGCATCTCTTGTGGCAGGTGGAAAGACTAAGGACAGCTTTTCATGGCTTATGTGTTTACATGAAACCAGAATGAGATGCACTGAATGTGTTTGGATCACTGAAACCTGGGGACATAGTGTGGAAGATCTGTAAGTGCACCCAGTTAAAAGTCTCATTTCCCATCTAAAGTAAATCTTGAAGATAGCCTTATAGATTGTAGTATTTATCATGACTGGATGCTGAAGGAAGCACCACGAGGACCAAAAAAGCAATCACCACAAACTCCGCTTGCATTGCTACTTCTGGACCTTGGGTTAGCAGGTTTTCGACTGCTGTCCAGAAACTTCTGGGCTCGTAAGTTACTTTTGAAGCTTCTAAGTGGAAGAAAATTATGAAAAGCAATTTTATTAGCAGTTTGCTACACTAAAAAAAAAAAAAAAAACCAACAAAAAAAAAACAACAAAGGACCTGAAGTTTGAAAACCACTCCCTTTGACAAGTAGTTGCTTCATCTTTTTAATGAGAAGTTAGTGAATTCCACTTGCCAAATTTTCATGTACTCCCACATAACACACTATTTACATTGAAAATCCCACTTTTGAAGTTTATGCTGATTTTAAAGAGCTGGTTTTCACAAAAACTAAGCTGACACTTAATTTCTTTCATATATGAGGTTTTCCAGGAATTATGTTAATATCCTGGATTATACATTCTTTAAAACAAGTCCCTGACTGTATGACAAGTACCTAGCACAGCAAGACAAAGTTACTAATGTTACAGAATCTGAGCATATTGTATCCCATCCTGATTGAAATTCAAATGCGAGCATATGACTCAAACAGATTAACATCTGGTAATAGCCCAGTACAAAAAAAATGAAGCCTTTTCCATTGAAGTGCAGGAAAACACAACAGTGGGAAAATATCTTGGTGCCCTTCCTCACATTATCTGACCTTCCTGGAGCAGACTGCTTCACTGAACAGAACAAACCTAAGACATGCACCATATGTAGCAGAACATTTATGAAGTTATTTGACTTCCAGCTTGATTTCAGAGAGGTGCAGAAAAGATCACCAGAAGATGCCGAGACAGAATTACACAGATAGGAAGGGCATTCACCATAAATTCTTGCTGCAATCGTGAAACAAGGGTAGCAAAATGCTTCGCCCAAATACCGATTAGAATCTCCTTAGCTAGAAATGCAGCTAAGGAAGTGCAGGAGTTGAAAGGAAGACACACGTCTGTTTCAACCCACTCCTCCTTAGCTGATTAAGTCAGTGTTTATAACACCAACCCTCCTAAGAAACAAAAACGGCACAAGGTGAACAAGTCGGACTCCAAACAGCTAACAGTCACAGCTACAGTGGGTAGATTTAGTAAATACATAAGCATATTAATGGACTACATTTAACTTCTACTGTTTACATTCTATCTAACAATTTGCAGCCTCCTCCTGTAATCACAAACCAGCTAGGAACACAGTTCAACACCAACACAGATCTAAGCTACAGGCTTCAGGTTAGAACAGTCTCAGTTAATAACAAAAGACAGCAGCTTTCCTGGGGCCCTACAGTGGGCCCTTAATAAAGGAAGACCCTTTTCCTTATTCTTTAATGTTAACAGAAAATTTATTTCCCTTTTACAAGTACAGTGTATGTGGTGCCACTGGTATCTCAAAGTGACTTTCTGCTCTTTATTCCTAAGCACATGGATTTATACATTTGCTGATTTTTAAATTTCAGTCAGTAACATGCTTTTTAGTTTTTACAGGACAATAAAATTGCTTGCCAGAGGTTTCCGAATTAAAATTCTACACAGCAGATTGATGTAGGCCTCTTGATCCTTCTTACCACATTTTTGCCAAGTTAGAGTATAAAATATCTGTTCTACTAATTGCACCCAGGGATTTACATCCAATATCCAGATAGACTCCTAAAGCTGACTCTGTTTTCCCTTTGATCTTGCGTATTCTGTTGCTTGAAAGAATACAGACAGGTGATGGAAAATGCTGGAGCTATTGCAAGCACAACTGCTCAAAGACCAATTAACTCAAAAAAACCCCCCCCAAAATGAACAAGAAGCCAAAATGGAACTAAACCCACAACAGCTGGTGGTCATCAAGGCAGTTTTCCCAGAGGGCAGAAGACTGTTACTAATAGGATGGAAATACAAAATTTACTGAGAGCAACTGTAACTGCTGATAACATGTATTGAAAAGTGCCTCATTTCTCACATTTTCTGCAGAGCAAGAGTGAAGCTGGACAGCAATCTTCTATTGTGGGGAAAAAAAAAAAAAGGGAACTGAAACACAGTCCCACTGAACAATTAGTACCAGGATCTGATTTTACCATAATGCTATTTTCATCATATTTAATAATAAGATTTAAGTGATTTTACTCATAGAAATACGCTACTTGTCAGAGTTTAATCACTGTAGTATAGTCCAGTAAGAACTGCCCACTGAGATTCTCTTACATTTAAACGATTTCAATTACTACAGAATGCTAGAACCCGCAACAGAAGATTAAATAAAGTTGGATGTTCTCCCTTTACAACAGCAGAGGTTCTGAGATGATTCAAGCACATTACAAACTTACATTCCTCTACTAACACAAAACATACACTCTTGCCACAGGAGACAAATACTTCTTATTGGTCTTTCCAGCCAATGATTTTAAGTTAAAATCCAGAGTAAACATAACCTCTTCAGAGCTAGGAACATGTTTGTGTGCAAGGAGAACAGCCTGGGGCATTACAGCAGTAATGATATCTATTAAAATCATGGCATATACTGAACAGGCACATGCACAAGGGCCATTATGGCACAGTAGTGACAGAATGGTCAGTTTCAACAGTTTGGAGACACTGAGAAGTCAGGACTTTTTTTTACACTATCACCAAAAAATATATACTAAGAGGTAGAAAAGCTATTTTGTTTTAGTGATGATTCATCTGCAGCTCATTCATATAAGCCAAGAAGTGAGGAACTCCATGAAGCAAGAACTTATCACGCATTTATTTATTATCTGATTTATAATACAAAGCAACAGTGCTAAATAGAACTATTTATCATTCTGCCTGGGCATTTGTTTGAAATGTAGTTCTTTCAATGCCTTGGTGATGGTCTTCCAGAAGATGGCTGAGGCTGCCTGAATTTTGAGAGCGCCGCAACAGAATCAACAAAGGTATAAATGTTATATTCATGATGCTGAAGGTTCTTGTAGGTAGAATTATCAAATTCTTCTGGAGGAGGCTCAGCAGCTGCTGTGGTCTCTGAAAACAAACAGTAACAGGTAACTATAAAGATGACACACCAGAGGACAATATTCTTAATTACCAAGCCAGCTTTCATATACTGCCATGAAGATGATAAGGGGGCTGGAGCACCTCCCCTGTGAGCACAGGCTGAGAGTGTTGGAGTTGTTCAGCCTGGAGAAGAGAAGGCTCCAGGGAGATCGTGTAGCAGCCTTCCAGTACTTAAAGGAGGCTACAGGAAAGATGGGGAAGGACTCTTTTATCAGTGAGTGTAGGGATAGGACGAGCAGTAACAGTTTTAAACTGAAAGAGGGAAGATTTAGATTAGATATAAGGAAGAAATTATTTACTGAGAGGGTGGTGAGACACAGGAACAGGCTGCCCAGAGAAGCTGTGGCTGCCCCCTCCCTGGCAGTGTTCAAGGCCAGGTTGGATAGAGCTTTGAGCAACCTGGTCTAGTGGAAGGTGTCCCCTGACCACGGCAGGGGCGTTGGAACTAGGTGATCTTTAAACCATTCTGTGATTCTATGATCCCTCTTCCAGTCAACATTAAAAAAAAGAGGTCAGTAACTATAACCAAAGGGTAAGTTTGCCAAGTTCTGCTGGTACCTTGTTTGGTCCTAAAGCAGCACATTAGTATGCAGGAGGGGTACAGAAATCAGTACAAGTAATCTAATACAGCACAGGTTTTAAAATTCAACCTACCACCTAATGCGGGGGGTGGACAGGACAGAACATTTCATTTATATTTTGAAGACATATGTCTGCATTTCCTTGCTTTTTCAGAGTTGCCTTGGTTTTCACTCCAGCCAGAACAGTAGGTGAAATTCTTAGCAAGCCAGGAGAGGCAAAGAGGCAGTACAAATGATGTATCATCATGTCAGACCATGAGATACAGCTATTAGAACTACTTTGCAGATTGAATCTTTTCCATGGGAATAAATGATGGAATTAAGATCTCCATAGTTTAATTTCAAATGTGGTTATGCTCAACAGTAATATGCCAAGAGCCTTTGATATAAATTTCCTTTCTTCTAAACATAATCTTCTGAACTTTGTATCAGCTCTTCTACCTAAAAGAATAACCTAATAAGGTTATTCAGAACTCCTTACTTCACATTAAATCCAGCATTAATTCTTAAACTTTTAGAATATTGTGCAAACTGAGGCAGTACCATTTACGTAAAAGGTTCCTATTACAGGCTGATTTTACAACCAAGGAAATTGCAAGAAATAAACCTTTACTCCCAATATTAATTTATTCTCATATATCCAGAGTTTTAACAGTAGGAAAAGCATCAGCATAATCTAGTGAAAAGCTGTCATATAAATTTGCATGTAGCGGTTCAGGTTAGATTGTGTTAAGCTTCGTTTAGTAATACAACCGTCTACAATAAAAATACAAGAAATCAAGCAACTGAACACCAGAATTTCCCTTTAATTATGACATAATTATTGCAACGTAACGCTGTTTAAGAGCATATATCCATAACATTTAGCAAGACTTGCTTATAAAATGCAATGTATTAAGCCATGGTTTCAGCAAAACAACACACACCACCTATGAAAAGAAATATCCCTGTGACTACTGCTCAGTTCCTACTGAGACAGCCCACAGGAGACAACACTACAGATATAAAAGCCAGATGATGCAGTCTTTGCTACAAATAGCCCCAAGAACAGGCAAGCGTAGGCAAGTGTACATTCAACCTGCAAGAGACAGTTGTTCCAAATTAAGAGACAGATGCTCAGGAAGAAAAGCAGATGGAGTCTCATTTTTCCTGCCCAAATACACTGTACTTGGCTTCTCGAATGAAAAATTTATCCCTGAGTTCATCCTCCCCATACTTCAGACTTCAGCTATGCTTTCTCTCTTAAAGAGCAAGCATTTCACAAGATGTTCTTCCAAAATGAATCAGAGGTATATTTCTGAGTTACCATGCTACTATTTTGCTACTTGCTTAGCAGTTGAAGTCAGCAGTTTCTGCTGACTGCTTAGCATGCCTGCTTTACAAAGTGGATGACATCACCTTAACATCCAGGTTTGTAATGGGAAAAACTGCTTTTACATCTTCAGTGTGCTGGCTGCAGTTTGCAGATGAACAAAAGAACAGAGGAACAGGACAGAAGGACAGATTACAGAAGGTATCACTAACTGTGATCATTAAACATGGAAAAGCAGTAGCTGTTCTCAAAGAAGGCTTCAAAAGGAAGAGAGAACAAGATATGCCTGGAGATACCAGGGAGACTCTTGAACACAGTGTAGCTAGGTTTGACTCTCCACTACCCTCTGGCACCCAAAGACATTATACCAGCAGTAAAGTGGTGTGAACTTGCCTTTACTAACCCCCACCACTCCTACAGCCACTGCAGCAGAGCCCTCTAGCATGTACCCAACAGAAACTCTCCCTGCTGTCACAGCCTTACCACCTCCACAGAGCAAGAGGAGCTCAACAGCAAAAGTGACATTTTTAAAGCCAGATCCTACCAAAAGGGGTTTGCTGATGTGGTGATGATGATGATGGGTCTGAGGCACAGTGGTACTACTGCCTCACCGATACAGATCTGCAGGAAAAGTTTGTCACATGGATTTAACCTTATTCTGAATTTGCAGCATCAGAGTAGAGGCTGTTTCATAGATCTGTCATGTGTCATAATCTTCACCTTGAATCATTAGCACATTTTAAGACCAAGACCTTCCTCTCATACTTGAAGTTAACTTGTTTTTTGGGTCTTCATATCAGCTTCAATGAGGAAAAAAAATAGCAATACTTGTGCATCTAGAACTCCACTGTGAATGAATGGGGAAAAAAGCATCATCTGTAGGTAAGTACAAATAGCCTTTTTTTTTTTTTTTTTTTTTTTTTTTTTTAAAGCAAGCCTCTGCTGCTGACTGCAAGGAGGAACATGTAAACGAAGATGTCACTTGCAAACAGTGCTGCATTTTACCATTTGAGTTGCAGTCATGGAAGAAGGTAAGCTTAGCGTCTAACTTACATCAAATTATGAGTCAACTAACCCCTTAAAACAGAAAGCAGGTCTTTCACTCAGCACTGTATTGTGGAAACTGATGGACAAAAGCAATTCTTTGTCAGTTAACCTGGTTAGACATTTCACAATGTTACAGAATGGCTGAGGTTGGAAGACACCTCTGGAGGTCATCTGGCTCAGCCCTAAATGCTCATGCAGGGTTAGCTAAAGCAGGCTGTCCAGGATCACGTCTAGACAGCTTGTTTGAATGTCTCCAAGGATGGAGACTCCACCACCAATCTGGGCAACCTGTGCCGGTGCTCCATCACTCTCACAGTAATTTAAAAAAAAAAAAAAAAAAAAAAAAGGCAAAACCCTGTGTCTCTGTTTGCACCTACTGCCTCCTGTCCTGTCACCAGGTTCCACTGAAGAGTCTTCCCTCTGTCATCTTTGCACCGTCCCTTCAGGTATTTACAGACATTGATGAGATCCCCCCTGAGCTTTCTCTTCTCCAAGCTGAACATTCCCAGCTCTCCCAGCCTTTCCTCACAGGAGAGGTACTTCATAATCTTAGCTGCACTTCACTACTCTCTCCAGTAGCTCCACATCTCCTTTGCACTGGGGAGAGCAGAACCGAACACAGCACTTCAGGTGCATCTCACCAGGGAAGGATCATTTCCCTCAGCCTCTCGCAACACTCCTCCTAATGCAGCCCAGGTTACCACTGATGGTCTTTGCTGCAAGGGCATACTGCTGGCTCATGTTCAACTTGGTGTCCACCCGGACACCCAGGGCCTTTCCTGAAAGGATGACATCCAAGCAGCTTTACAATTATATGCTGCTTCTACTTCCAAGTAGGCAAATTCTTTAATTCAGGAACCAGATTGGGGGGTTCCTTAAGAATGGTATGCTGCCTAAGTTGAAAGGCAGGAATGGTAAGCCACCACAGATCAGGACAGAGGGGCATTTGCTATTGAAATACACAGAATGAGATCAGTACCTAGTTAACAGGACTGGCAGTACAGAACAAGGGTTAAGTTTGATAGCAAAGTATAGCTAGGAAAGTGATAATATGATACACAATGCTCTTTCTTAAAGTTTATCACCATCTTCTCCCCAACTCACTACCAAAACTGGGTTGTAAGGTCAACTCTGTGCTATTTCAATACAACTCGCTTACAACCTACCGATCTCAGAATCAGTACCTGTTTCTGGCATTACACTGTGATTTCTTGAATTCTACCAAAATCTGAAACACTGTAAGATTTTTTTTTTTAAAAAAAAGAAAGAGAAAAGACAAGATTAAAGCAAAAATCTGATGGCATTAAATTTGTCTCAGGAGAAAAGCAGTGACCAAATCCTTCTGAGAAGAGAGAAGAGGGAAAACAAGTTTTGTCACATAAACCCCATGATTTTGCTCACAGTGGAAACAATCTTGTTTTAATTTTATAAGTAACTGGCTTATGAAACTATAAATACAGTGAAATAAAGACCACTTCCTCTCACAGCATAACTGGAAACTGAGCATTACTGAGCACATATAACAATTAGCAATGAACAAGAGTTTATCTTCCAGAAAGTCACTGCTACACAGCTTCAGTATAAAGATCAGATAATCATGAAGATTTAAAAACCCTCTAAAAAAAGTTAAACCCTAGCCCAGATGAATCAATACAGTTCAAACAATTTAAAGTTGTACCCTCTATTGTGCTTCTTTCTCCCGCTTGGACTCCTGCTTCCTGAATGGTCTCCTCCTCTGCTGCAGTGCCCATCACCAACACTGTGCTTCCAGAAACCTCTTCTAGTTTAGGAGCAGTTACTACTTCTGCTTCTGACTCCTGTGCCTCCTTCACCTTTTTTTCTTCTCCTCTGGATAACAGTTTTTGCTTTTTCTCTTCCCGAGTCACTGATGAAGGTTTCAGCTGAAGAGCTGCTACTTGGGTTCCAATGGACTTTTCCTCCAAATAATCAGATTTATGAGTGATATCAGTCAGGTCTTGGCTTTCAACCACATGTGGTTCTAAGACCAGCTTCTGCTGATCTGCCACTTTTGGAGCTGATTTTACTCTGGGGTTTCTTGCTTTGGATTTTGATGTTTCACGACTGAGTGATGTTTTAGAAAATGCAACTTGCTTGATAGGAGACACATCTGTTTCTGGTTTGCATGGTTTCTTCCTAGCTATGTAAACTTTGTGGGATTTTTGGGACAAGTTCTCTTTTGCTAGTATTGATGCCTTTACTGCTATGTTCTCAGAAAAGATGGAATCTTGTCTAGGAAACTCAACTTTGGTTTTAATAGCAACTTCTGAATCATCATCATCCTTTTCTTCCTCAGAATCTGAGCTAGAATCTGAGCTCGATGAAGACGAAGTTTCTTCCTCAACTAACTCTTTCCTCAAGCCTCCTTCTGTTGCAGGTGTAGTGAGGTTTTCCTCCTCAAGAGGAGAAACAACTCCTCGCTGAGGAAATGCGACCACTGTTTTTCTTGACATGAACATCCTCATGTCTTCAGCAGGTTTTGAAGCTTCCTTGAGGTTAGTACTAGATGTGCTCTCACCTTTGTTTTCAGATACTAGGAGAGAGCTAGAAGACAACATTTTAGGAAATTCAGCTGGTGCCTTGATGGCTAGCAGCTTGGTGCTTCCCTGTGGTGCCACTACATCTAGGAAACGGCATAAAAAGGATTATCATCATTATATCCGACACCACTGTTAATTACTGATCTCAGTCATACAATTTTAACTCTTTGAGATTTAACTCTCTGGTACAGAAACCAAATGGAAAAAAGTTATTATACTAAATACAGGCATCATGAAGCAGAAGTTTTAAGACATTTTAAGTTAAAGAAACTAGAGTTCTAGCTAGCACTTAACAGTTTTTGCTGCTGCAATGCTGAAACTCATGAGATAATGCTTTTTCCTCCTTGCTTTGCCAGACTCCTCATAAGAGCAGTTTTTCTCTGTGCTTCAATTCTGCATCACTGAAAATGGTTTACAGACATCTTCCTATCTCAGATGAGCATAAAGATAGCTTGTTAGCTGAGGCCTTCAAATATGCTGCTACAGAAATAACAGTTGCCCGTGCCCTTGCCAGTGAAGCAGAAGACATAGTAAACAGATATAGCAATAGCCAGCCTCTTGCGATAGTTGTATTTAAAGTAGTAGGGAGGGATGACTCCCAAGAGACAAAGTAACAGAATAAGAGATACCTGAGGCCATACATTACAGTATTACTTGTTCATGTGTCCATGTGACCTACCAACTGAATTGTGTCTAAGACAGTTTAACATTATTTCCCCAAGACCTTATCTCCTCCAGTCTTCACCATCACCATTTCCTATTTTTGGTTTGAGACTTCTTTGTAAAGAAAGTCTTAGAAGATCTCCTAATGCTTCATGCCAGCCTGCCTTCATTTCTTCTCCCTCATGGATATTCATTAAGCTAAATTCTCCAGACAAGGAGACAACAGTTGGAGAGAAAGTAACAACTTTCAAGTCCTTTCAAAGAATACCAAATACCCCCTGGATGCTTGTGCCAATGATATCCTCAAGAGGCTCATCAACAGTGAATACTGTTGTGGTTACAACAGGAAGACAAAGAGGACTAGAAGCACATTAGGAAGATACACCACAGCGGAAATTTGCTATAGCAAAGCCAACTCCATTAAGATTTGCACCACTCCCAACCAGCAGTGTAGTTCAACAGATTTCCAGTCTATGTACAGATTTATCTGCACAGTTTCGAAATCCAGATCTACTTTACAAGACCATAAACTATACAGAATTTCCCCCCTCACTAATTTAACAGTAATACTTTGTATGATCCAAGGAGTTAGTATAATTAGTTTTGAATAGAAGGAAGTCTTTAGCAATGTCCAAATGAAAATGTCACAGAAGAGACAGAGACATGAATTTAAAAGCAAAGTATTTAAGAAATAAATACAGAGTTCTTAACACAAGTACAAATGAAAAAAGTATCAGTTTACTATACAAGTAATACTTTTGAATAATTTCAAGCACAAAATTCTCTCTGACAGACAGAAGGTGCGGGGCAAGGAGGGAAAATTTCTTCAAAGAAGCGTACAGGAAGGTCAAACTAATACAAGGATGCCCAAAGGGATGACAGACAGCTGAGCAAAACTAGAAGCAATATTCATGTTAAGACATCCTAAGAAACCAAGGTGGCAGGTAACATTCAACTTGACCATTAACAGTAAGCATTACTGGAAAAATACTTTGAACTAATATTTGAATATGTGAAAAAGGTATGTTTCAGCTTTTAATCATAAAGTCTAATACGACTGGTACCAAGTGCTTCAATCTTTGTACCACCTGATCTGTATTTGCACTGCTTTACCAAAAGGACAACAGATTCAACTCAATAATATTATTCTCAGATACATTCTTACTGATGCTTGTAACATCAGTATCATTACTGGAATGTGTTTAAAACATGTTCAGGCTTAGGCTTAGAAAGATGGCTTGCATAAATTTCAGGTCAATTCCCCATCACTGACTTCATAAGCAAACATGGCCATTTTATCAAAGCACACTCTGTTCCAGTTACAATCTGAAAAAGAAAGCTACATCGTATACATCTTAACCATTTGCAGGGGAAAACAGCAGCCTGAAAGAGGTGGCCTAAGCAGCCTGAAAGAGGTGGCCTAAGCAGCCTGAAAGAGGTGGCCTAAGCAGCCTGAAAGAGGTGGCCTAAGCAGCCTGAAAGAGGTGGCCTAAGCAGCCTGAAAGAGGTGGCCTAAGCAGCCTGAAAGAGGTGGCCTAAGCAGCCTGAAAGAGGTGGCCTAAGCAGCCTGAAAGAGGTGGCCTAAGCAGCCTGAAAGAGGTGGCCTAAGCAGCCTGAAAGAGGTGGCCTAAGCAGCCTGAAAGAGGTGGCCTAAGCAGCCTGAAAGAGGTGGCCTAAGCAGCCTGAAAGAGGTGGCCTAAGCAGCCTGAAAGAGGTGGCCTAAGCAGCCTGAAAGAGGTGGCCTAAGCAGCCTGAAAGAGGTGGCCTAAGCAGCCTGAAAGAGGTGGCCTAAGCAGCCTGAAAGAGGTGGCCTAAGCAGCCTGAAAGAGGTGGCCTAAGCAGCCTGAAAGAGGTGGCCTAAGCAGCCTGAAAGAGGTGGCCTAAGCAGCCTGAAAGAGGTGGCCTAAGCAGCCTGAAAGAGGTGGCCTAAGCAGCCTGAAAGAGGTGGCCTAAGCAGCCTGAAAGAGGTGGCCTAAGCAGCCTGAAAGAGGTGGCCTAAGCAGCCTGAAAGAGGTGGCCTAAGCAGCCTGAAAGAGGTGGCCTAAGCAGCCTGAAAGAGGTGGCCTAAGCAGCCTGAAAGAGGTGGCCTAAGCAGCCTGAAAGAGGTGGCCTAAGCAGCCTGAAAGAGGTGGCCTAAGCAGCCTGAAAGAGGTGGCCTAAGCAGCCTGAAAGAGGTGGCCTAAGCAGCCTGAAAGAGGTGGCCTAAGCAGCCTGAAAGAGGTGGCCTAAGCAGCCTGAAAGAGGTGGCCTAAGCAGCCTGAAAGAGGTGGCCTAAGCAGCCTGAAAGAGGTGGCCTAAGCAGCCTGAAAGAGGTGGCCTAAGCAGCCTGAAAGAGGTGGCCTAAGCAGCCTGAAAGAGGTGGCCTAAGCAGCCTGAAAGAGGTGGCCTAAGCAGCCTGAAAGAGGTGGCCTAAGCAGCCTGAAAGAGGTGGCCTAAGCAGCCTGAAAGAGGTGGCCTAAG
>NW_020799091.1:94176100-94241900 GCF_003259725.1 Athene cunicularia
CTGTGGCTGTTGCCGGCAGTGGCGGAGCCCTCCCTGCCGGGGCTGGGCCGCGGGGAGGTGGTGGGTGCGAGCGGCACTGGGTACATGCTGGTGACAAATAACGTCGAGTCCGACAAAAGCAAAATATATGCTGAATACATGGTTACTTTGCCAACACATGACGATTTCATTTTTTTTGGCATATATGTACAATCCAAGGTTTTAAACTTCTGCTACATCTGTAGCACTTTGGGAGCTTGTTTGGGAGGGATGGTTCCTCGAGATAGGGGTCAGTTCCGCAAATAACCGCGAAATAATAGTATGTTACAAAAGAGTTGATACTCTCGGTGGTTAAGCTCGTGGATGTTGCAGTTCCAGTGGTTTTAGCGTGTTGGTTTTTGTTTGCAGAGATGATAGTCTCTTCGTGTACGATTGCATCAATGCGGAGAAGACGACCTTAGGAAATAAAGGGTGAGAAAATCTGCTTGGGCAATCTGCTGTTTTCCTAGAATGTGCGTCTCCTCCTGAGGGTATGTGGCAGTGAGGATCATAAAAGAAAGTGACGAGATGACTCCTTGATCAGGTGATGACTGGGTTGGTTTTGCTAAACCTGCTGGATTTATATGTATGTATCTTTTTGTTTCTGTTTCATCCCAGAGGGGAGATTAGGCCTTTTTCTTTGTTAGAGAAACCCCAGTAGTATAATCATTGATTCTGTGTGACTTTTCTTGTTCAAGATGTTTACAGAAGAATGCTGCATTTTTTATTAGACCATCTAAGACAGCTAGAAAAAAAATCCACAAACCAGTTATATAAGTCCTTCAGGTCTATTCTCATAAGTCATGAGATTTCAAAATCTGAAAAAGTACTCTTTTTAGCTCAAATTCAGCCACTGGACATTGTTGTACCTATAGCCAATTTTACCTTTTTCCCCTAAATTTGTATCAAGGTTTACTAGGACAAACCCTAGCATTCTGGGGTTGTTATTTTGTTGGTGTTTGTTTTTTTTTTTTTTAAAGCAGGCAGTGATACAGACTTAGATGTTATATCTGTTTCCTTTTTCTTGACTTGTTTCTCTTCATTAATGTTCAAGTTGGTTCAGTGTTTTAAGTGCAAATAAAACTTATGGTGTTGTACTTTGTTCTCCATGCTCCTTCTTGGTGGTGTGAGAATGACCTTCTCTTCTTGAGGATTTCAGTTAACTCGCACATTGTGAACTGTTGTTCCCCTTCTCTCTATTAGGCAGGATGGAAAACCGACAGATAAAGGAAGTGATGACATTTTAGCTTTTGCCTTCTCACCATCAGGAGATTATTTTGCCTTGACAGATGACAGCAAACGTCTGGTTCTGTTCCATACAAAGCCTTCTTGGGAATGTGTTAGCATCAGGTAAGGAAGCAGGATGTTACATGTCACTTTGTTATGGAGCTGTGGCTGATTAATTTAGAGTTATAAAATAGTAGTACTTGGAATGTTGCCATTTGTTATTACTAAGCTTCCTCCTTTTAATTTTGTTTTCCCTTGTACTTGCTCAAACAAATATAATGTTACTAGGAATTAAAAGATATTTGTCAAGATGTGTTGTGTCCCTCACACCAAAAAGAGGAGTGTAGATGTTTTTATCATTGGCCAAGGAAGGGATAATCTAATTTCTTATTCCAAAAGACAGTATTTGCGTCTTTAAGAACTGAAACTTTGTCCATTCCTAGTGAACACTAAGGTTGGGCCTGTAAGAGGGATACTGAGCAGTTGAGTGCACTGTCTGTCCCAGTTGATTTGGGGAAGGAGATGTTTTGGGGAGCTTGTGAACTCTCTTCAAAGCATGTCTTTTAGAGATGCTGCCAACTGTTTCCCTTCTGTATTATGGTCCTCTTGAGAAAACAATCTGTAGCTGTCCACCAGAGGTCCTCCAGTTACAAGTTTTCTGCTCCTGCTTGTGACAATTGTCTGTGAAAAAGGACCATGGAGGACTTAATGAGAAAGTACCTCAGCTTGTGACGTCTCTGCTTCTGGTGGTCTCTGACAAATGTGAGACCCTGGTTGCAAACCAAAATGGAGTCTCTGTCAGCTTGGCTGTGTGTGTAGCATACGTGATGGACCTTTGGTGGGTTAACCAGTGTTGTAGTAAGTAATCACTTGCAAAACCAGAAATATCAAATTCTGTTCGTTCTACATTCTGTCTTCCCTGCTGCCCTGCCCGGTATGTCTTGTCCATAGTATGCCATTGGACAATTGTTTGATGTTTCAGTTTTCTGCTAAAAGGTCAACTAGGACCACAGCTGGATTTTTTTTGAGAGTGTCACTACCTCCTGTTAGGAAACTGAGAATACAAGCAAAAGGTCTCTGCACAAGAAAAAGCTTGCCAAAGTTGAGCTATGTAACTTGCATTGGTGTTTTGTGGCAAGCTGTATAAAAGGTTTCACGTGGTGCTGGCTTTTGTAGTGAGCTCATTTTAGACACAGGGAACTTTTGAATCTTTGTGTTTAAGATCAAAGGCAGTACAATGAACTTGGAGCAAGACTTTTTCTTGTTGGCAAGGTAACCTGTTTTGAAACTGTTCTGCCTGAGCCTGCAGTGTGTTAGTAGGCATTCTTGTCTTATACATTTTCCCATTGTTACAATGTTCCTTTAAACAGTCACTAAAAAGCATTAGAATTTCTATCTTCCTAGCTGAAGGACAGTATATTGTTCTTTTTCCTCCAGACAGTTACCAGATTTCAGAGTATGTGAATAGAAATGTCAATTCCCTATGATCCCTGGTGTCCACAGTCCTATGTTAACACACAAGGCATAGAGGGGTTTGGAAAAGAGGTATTGTGAAAAGAATAGCGGTAATAACAATAGCTGTTATGTTGCAGAAGCTTTCTCCAGACGAAATGATTAAACCTTTTTTAAAACTTGTTTTCTGACATACATGGTCCTTAGTTTATCTAAAAAGTTGTAAGAAAACCGTTAGCTGCTACACAGGCAACTGGAACTATAATGTACTGGCAGATGATGAGGGAAGGTCAGAGTTCAGTTTCAGGGCTTTGCCTAGACAAGGTACCCTGAGACTGTGGCTCTCTGGTTCTGGATGTGAGGAGGAAGAGTCCTTGAGGCTCACAAGGAAGGACTTCTTTTTACAGTATGAAGAGGCAACTGGAGAAATAGTTTTAACACAGGTTTTAGCTGTGTTGCTGCAAAGAACTGCTACTAGTTCTTTGTCTTCTCTTTGCTATGTATTTAGCTTGTATTTTTATTATGGAGAGTGCAAGAAAGTCTACTGTCTTTCTTTAGAATACTGGCAGGCTGCCTAGGCAAAATGTTCAGTTGAGAGGGTACCTAAGCAAAATGCAGGCATGCAGCTTTCATGGTCTGTCCTTTTTTTTCCTCCCACCCCTCAGATGTTTACTATTGCATAGTTTAGTTATTTCATAGGTCTCAAAAGTGCTATTTTGCCCAATACTGTCTCTTAACATTATTATCATTGCTGCCATTTCAAGAATGTTGCATCTGAGAGCTTTTTGTCCAGTCTCTTGGTCTGTTTAACTGGGTCTGAATCCCAGACTTACTGAAGCTGCCATCCAGAGCTGTTCAAACTATGCTGTTTTTCTTTCAGGTCTGTGAACAGGCGAGGCACTTCCCTGATTATTACAGCTGCAGAGGATAAGATTCTGGTTGCAGACAAGTCTGGCGATGTCTATTCTTACTCAATAACAGAACCCCAAGCAGAAGGAAAACTTGAGCTGGGTCACTTGTCTTTGCTATTGGATGTGGCAAGTATATGCCTCCGTGTAGTTAGTGTACAAACCTGCATTCCTGCTTGCGTTTGGGTCTTTCGCTGTTGCATGTCCCAGATTTGGGAGTTCTCTTTTCTATAAAATGAAGTATGTGGTCTGGATTTCCTCCTACTGAGTTTATGTCTGCAGAGTTTGGTGAGGAAACCATCTTACCGAAGGGTTATCTATGCTGGGACTGTGAGTGTTCACAAAGCTTTAGTATTACAGTCACAGAAGACTTGGAATGTATATGGGAATTCACCCAGTCTGTCACACCGGTTTTGCTTTTCAGTGTGATATTTCTTTCTTTTTAAGATTCAGTGGGACTTCTGCTCAGTGGCTTTCACTGGACCCAGCAGGCAATGTCTCTTGTCTTAGTGAGCAAGAAAGTTACTATCATAAAGATTTGTGCTTCCATTATTGGTGGAAAAGTGTGGCTTATTGCTTGTACCTGCCATTCAGAGTCAGGAGAAACAGATAGTTTACTGCTTATCTTTTTTTTTCCCTCCTGATTAGGAAGAATTTTATTAAAACAAACGTTGAACGACTGGGCACTAAAACTTTCTTTACCGACAGGCACTGAGTCCTGATGACCAGTATATCCTAACTGCAGACAGAGATGAGAAGATCAGAGTCAGCTTGGCAAAGGCTCCTCATTATATTGTATCCTACTGTCTGGGACACAAAGAGTAAGTCCGTTGTGTGCAAAAGTTATTGTGCGCAGCTTTTCACTGTGCCTTTTCACTGTGGATGAAATGATTGTCTTCTCAAATCATATTAAACAACAGTTAGGTCTATGTTTAGAATCATAGAGTTGTGGAATGGTTTGGGTTGCAAGGGACCTTTAAAGATCATCTAGTCCAACTCTCCTGCAGTGAGCAGGGACATCTGCAACTAGATCAGGTTGCTCAGAGCCCCATCCAACCTGGCCTTGAATGTTTCCAGGGATGGGGCATCTACCACCTATCTAGGCAACCCTTTTTCCTTCCCCAGGTGAAGATCCGTCTGGTTACAGTGATCTGTAGAGTGGAAGGCAACAGAGCAATCTGCTAGCTGTACCGATGTGATTTGGATGTGCTCTGACTTAATACAAGACCAGTAGTTCTGGTATAGGAGTAGGGGTTGTCTTCTAGCCAGTTAATCAGGGCTTCTTTTTCAGCCTACAAGAGGGGCTGTACTTTCCCTTTTCTTCTCAGTAGTTCTTTCCCATGAGGAAGACTCAAAGGGTAAATAGACTTTTAAGAGACATTTCCCTCTACTGCTTAAAATGTCTGTCAGTTGTGGTATTTTCAAAGTCTCTTGAGTTTGCCTCCTATCTCTCTATATGGTTTTGTGGGCTTTTGGAGGTTTTTTGTTGTCAGTTGCTAGGGGTTTTGAGTAGGCTAAGGGGGGTGTGCAAGATTTTTTGTGTGGCCACTGCTATATTTTGAAGTTCACGGTGACAAGGTGGCAGAGACCCTGCATAGGGCAGAGGACACACTTGATTCTGCTTGTCTGGCCACTGAGTTACCTGGGGATAACAACACCCTTCCAGGCACATTCTTCCATAAGATGATGCAACGTGGTGCAGTGAACTCACTATATCAGAAACAAGTTAAAGAAATATGGTGTGACAGGGGAACTTGACATATGGTTAGCAACCTGTCTAAACTTACCCAACAAGAGCATTTAGGACACAGATTCATTTGGAGTGTCAGTCTGATGTTAATAACATAATTTGTTGGTCTAACCTGTGTAGAACTGGCATAGTATAAAAGCAAGAGACTACTCATGTTAAAGATCTAAGTAGCCTTTTATAAGGTTGGTTTTTATAGCATGTTTACAGAGCCATGTCTGATGTTTACAGCTACTGTGTATCAGTTGTACTTTGTAATGTATAGAACTTGATGGTCAGAAAGACACTTTTAGACAGGGGCTGTTGTGTCTGCATAAATAGCTCATTAGTGACTGCAGAGTGGAATGGCACTTAGGGTAAATTGATTGAAATATATTTAAAAATTGAGTATTTAAATTAGGAATGAATACACAAAGGATTACATAAAGCAGCTCTAACTGTTGTTTCATACTCCTGGGTTTTCATCTTTCAGTGGGGTGCATGGTGATAGTTGCTGGATCCGTTATGCCTGCATGCACCTGCCATTACTGCTTTGTCATGAAAGCTTGTATTACAGTGACCAGATATCTTCTATTTTTTTCTTTTCTCTTTCTTTTTTTTTTTAATTGCCATAAAGTTATGCCCGTTTTCAAAAGCAAGGCTGTCCCACTCAGATAACATTTTGCTCAGGTCACTACATCTTAAGTTGCTGAGTGCTAAGATATAGTAACAAACTCCAAAAGTTCAGGTCCTCGTTACTCAGCAAAGGCAAGTCATGATACAGATAGCAGTATTACATACTTCTGAAAAACAAGGTTTCTGACTGAATGTCAACACTGATGGGAAATTGCCACATGCTTGTTTTAAAATTTTGTGAAGATTGCTTTTGATTGATCCCCAGCTGTGGTGGGAGAGATGTGGTACTCTGAAAGCTGAGTCGTCACTGTTGCTGTGTTTTAAAAGCATCTGCTGATTAATCTTTCAAATGTGCATCATGAATTAAGAAGGTGGAACATGCTACCTGGGTAAATCTGTATCCATTGGTGTTTTTTGGTCTAAATGGCAGTGTTCTCAGTCAGAAGGAAGTTAATAGAATTCCTTGAATGCAGGTGGGGAAATAGTTTAATAGTTTTTTTCTATTAAGTAGAAGGTCAGTAGTTTGTGTAGTGTGTATATATACTATTTTAAGTACTGTAGACATATTTTTTCTTCCTCCTCATTGGCTTAATGTGGAGAATCTTTTTGGTTATTATAAGGCTCTCTTTAAAATCAGTGTTTTCTCTTACTGTGTGTGTTTAAAGACCAAAGTGTCATGCAAAAGAGTTCAACTTTTGACTGCTTTCCCTTTAGGTTTGTAAGCAAAATACTTGTAATACCCAACTATCCTGATCTGCTGTTGTCAGCTTCTGGGGTATGTATTGAAATTTCTTCAAAAAAGTACTTGAAAATTTAGACTTTAAAACCATTGTGTTTCCCACAAGTTCTTTGGGATACTTGGAATAATCTCTTGTGGTTTCCTGCATACCCTCTCTCTCTCTCCTTATGCAGCTTTCTCAGCTTTCTGTTCAGCGTTCAGCCATACTGTTGCTAGATCCTTTAAGAGACACTGACTGTGTAGCAAGCCTAGCTTCTTAAGATCTTCAGGATGGAGAAATCACAAAGTCCTCAGTATTTCTTCATCATGAACTTTTGCTTTAGAGCACAAACTTCAATCACTGGACTATTAACTTTGAAGCGAATGGGTATTATGCCACCCTGTAATGATAATGAGAATGTGTTGCCTCAGAATTGCAGATCTCACATGAGAATGTCTTGAGAATGAGTTGCTTTAGAATCGCAGATCTTTTTAGAGCTTTTAAGATGAAAAAAACCTGTTCCCTCTGCACTCTTGCACTTACTTTCCCCTGTGAGACTGGTTCTGAATTATGTCTTTGTGTCCCCATAGTACATCCAGTGCATGTTGTGTAGAGATTGCAGTGCAGTGCAGTGCTATACAATGCTTGGATGAGGACTGAAGTAATTTTTCCTCCTTTCCCTCCCTGCCAGCCCTTCTCTTAAACTGATAGCCTCCTGCTGTCCTATCAGACCTGGACAGACTATGTACATGGAGTTGGTCTAAAAGAAGGGAAACAATATTCTTTGTTTCCCAGACTACCAAAACTGCTTAGGAAACAAATAATGTTTTCTGTGACGATACAAAGATGGTAGTAATTTTTAGCACTTGCTTTCAGCTGCCGGTCTTGTTTCCCTAAGGCTCTTGTCTCTTGTTCCTCTAATTCTTTAAGCAACTCTAGCATTAGTGCTGTGTGCGGGTGTGTTTAATTCTTAGCAAATGCTCTTTGATGACTCTGTTTTTCCAGAAGAGTGTTTAGTTTCTCTCCAGGAGGTTACTAAATCAAATGAGAATTTGGATAATAACAAGAGTAGGGGTGGAGAAGGGCAACCTGAAAGAATTGCCATTAAAATGCTGAGCATGTGTATTACTGTGCTGTTTGAGACAGACTTGAAATGCACTCCTCCAGCTACCCAATTTCCACTTCAAAAGGAGAATTAAAGTTAGCATGATTGAATAATTTAGAATGGAGGGGGGAAAATTATGTTAATTAAAATGCTCTATCTGCAATTTGAGGTCTTAACTAAGTGACTATTTAGCAGCTTCTGTGGGAAGTTCTTCAGGGAAACAGGATTTAGCTGAAGGCCACGAGTGGCCTCTCTTTACCTGAGGTGCTGTTAGTAATAGACTTGTGTCGTTTTCCATCTGCCTAGGACTCGACTCTGAGACTTTGGGAGTACAAAAGTGGAGAAGAAGTGTACTGCTGTCATCTAAGTAGCATCTGTGGGCCTGAGACAACCAAAACGGACCAGGTATGCCCATGTCTGCTATCCTCCTGATCCTTGTGACTCCCAAACATGTTTGTTGCATTTTGTTAGGAGTGCCTCCCTTCTGTCTGTGGGTTTGGAAGTTATGGGAGACCTAGAAACTGTTAAAATGGCCTGAGATTTCAGGAGAGGAAGAAAGTCCCTGAAATCCATTCCTGTGTCTTGCGTGCGTTTCTGGAAAGTGCCAAGCAGTGACCAAAAGAAGATGTTTGTAATTCTTCCCAAATATAAGTTCTGCACACTGGATAAAGGCTTCACTTGATAATTTTTCCAGAAGTCTCTTAGCCAGAAAATACCTTGTAACACTGGAAAGATCTAAAATTTCACTTGTTTTTTTTAAAATAGGCAGAATTGCAAGTGTTAAAATTGGGATTTATCTGAGCAAAAAGAATCTTTGTAACATTAATAATGAGTCAGGTGCAGTAGTACTGCCCTGTGAAGTCAGAACACTGGGCTTGTTCCTTTGGGTTGTTCTGAACCTGGACAGTGTCCAGAATTAAAATATGAGTTCTACATGAAAACTGAATGTTCCAGGAGCTCTCCTTAGCTTGCAGCTTGTACACGAATGGGGTCATACATGCGCATTTGGAGTGCTACTCTGATTTGGGGTGCTAATATGATGTGAGCAGTTCTTCTGGTAGTACTTGATCTCTGGTTTTGTTCTTGTCATGTGAATTGGCACACAACCTAATAGCAGTGAAGTAGCACTCATTCTTGTCCCTGCTGTGTACATCATATTAAGCCAGCTGCTAATCTGTTGGGTCGTTAAATAGTTGTTCATTTTACCAGCCATCCTGCTGGGTGTGTTTTTCATGTGAATCTCTAAAAACGCTTCTTTCTCTGGAGACCCCAGCAGTCTCCTAGTTGTTAGGTGACTGGGAGGCCTGTAGCTATGCATAGCTCTTGAGGCAAATTCACTGCAGAATTCATATCCAAGCTGAAATTAAATTGAAAACTTCTGTCTTCCCTCCCTTGTGTTCTATTGTGGTTTTGGTTAGTCTGAGTATGTTGTGCTTGGCCTCTCCCAGCAGTCAGGAGCCATATCTGGGGATCTCTCAGAGATTCTTTGCTGTCTGTGTAGGTCTGGCCTGATCGTGTTAGTAAGATTGCCAGTTACTGAAATGGGAGCACAACCCATGGAAGGACCAAGCTCCTAGGGATAGACCTGACAATTCAAGGATTTTTGTGCAGAAGGCATCAGCAAGTTGTTCTTTGTGTTGGAGTAATAATACACAACTTTGGGTCTGTACATAAGCCAAGGGAGGCAGCCACTTGCACACAGCATTCAGACCTTAGATACTGGACATCCTGGTTTTGGCCTAGAGTTCCTGTTAGCAGGAATTCAGGGTAGTATCTATATGGACAATTTAACCTACTCTTGAACTTGAAAGTATACTTCAAAGCACACCTGAACCAGAGACCTCTTGTACACATTCACAAGGTCTCTGGCTCATTTCAGCTTGAGCCTAGCATTTGAAATGTTTGAAGTAGCTATTGCTGGGTTTTTTCACAAGCAAAAAATGGGTGTACCAAATTAGGTGACGAGCCCACCTATCTGATATCCTCTTAACAGTCTGGGTGCAGCAGAATTTGAGTGAAGAAGGGAGAATTAAGATTGAGGCAAATCTACAAAATTACTTTACCATGTATAGCCTCCTGGAAGTGTGTGTCTTGGGGAGTTTCAAAGCCAACATCTTTGTGTTCAGAAGTAGCTAATGAGAGTGCTTTGTTGAAACAATGTGTTTTAATAGTCATCAAATCCATGTCTGTAGCAATGTTGCAGGGCATTTCTTTTGGAGGGAAGAATGATTTTGTTTTAAAATACTTTGCCTTCTGGCTTTACTGGATCTTTGAAGACTAGTAAGCTACTAGCTCTGAAGTGGGGATCCTATTAATAATTTAAAAAATGCTACCTGTTGCTTAGACTGGCTTAGCATTTAGTAAGATTGTAAATTAAGTAAAGTTTGTAAGTAAATTAATGGTGCTTGATCTCACACCGAATCTTAACTCCATTACTTACAAATAAGTTTATAAAAAAAATGTTAGCATTAGAAAAACTAACAAACGTTACAGGAAAAAAACTTGTTCCTGCAAGCAGGAACTGATTTTAAAAATTATCTCCAACTCTCTTAGAATGTTTTTGAATGTAGGTTAGTAATACTTGCCTTGTCTCCTAACACACCTGATAAGACCTTTCCATAGGATACTCTTTATGCTGATGGAGTCTCTCAGGAGAAACTTGGGTTGCCCTTTGACTGAGGTGTCTCTGTTCAGCTTCTTTACCTTGCTGTGAGTAAGCAATGACAGAAAGGGAAAACCCACAAACTGTGGGTTAATAAATATAACACAGCAATTAATAAACTGTATTGCTGCAGCATTTGCACTTCTATCCACTGTGATATCTGTCTCCTAACAGTGGTCTTGGAAGACTCAGGCTGGCCTCTTCCTTGAATCTGAAATTCTGCTTACTGTCCACTTTTACAGGCAATTTAAAAATCTGTCTTTGATAACACTAGATTTGCATGATGCTTGAGGGGTGCAGAAGACTCATCTGTCTTTGTACACACTTGGAACGGTGATCAGGCAGCATCCCAGTGATTACAGACAGATAAAAGACAGATTTAAACCTTAATGTGGTGCACTGCCATCTCTGCTGTATTGCTACACAGCTGTCAATCTGTACTTCTCGCAGAACAGTTACTATCTTGATGGCCAGCAGGACCAAATGGGAAAGAAGACTTGTGTTTTGCTGGCATCATAGTGCTAGAAATACCAGAGATGATGTCTGGTGGTAGCACTTAGTTGTGCTGTGGATCCAGGTGTATCAAAGATCATCTTCACCATCTATTGTGACATTTATAGGGTAAATCTAAAGGAATAAACTCTTGAGTCAGCACTTTGTATGTTGCAACTAGCATGCTGTCTGCAGACAACTCTGGCAATCGAAGATCAGATGGGATATAAGTATTTTTCTTCTATTCTTTCACATTGCATTTCATTTTTACTGTTGATAACCACTGTGAATGCACTGAAGCTTGAAACACAGCTTGAAGACAATGATAATGGAATCATCAGTAATGATGGGTCATGTGAGCACATAAATGTGGGCTTATTTTGCTTGGCAGATGATGAATATATGTCTGTTTTGGGAATGTAGGAGTGGTTTTGAGCAGTGTAGCACTGGTTTCAGCTGGTGGGTTGCAGATCCTCAGTTCATTTTCCCACTAGAATGGGAGTAATTCTCTAATTTTGTAGTGCTATATAAATATTTTTCCTGCTTCAGAGCTGTCACCTCATCTGATCCTCTTGACAGCAGAAGCTTGTTTAAAGTCCAGAACATGAATTACACAACTCTACCCCAGTGCTCCAGTACATTAATTTTTCATAGAGTCACCTTTTCTCACAGGTGACATCAAAAGTTAATTTTAAGGTATTGGCAGGCTGATGACAGTGTCATATAAATGCTGAATTAAGTTCAGAGAGTATCAAGTGAACATCTGTTTATCACAGACTGCTCTTGTAGCTCTCCTTTATGTTGTTATTTCATAGTCTTGTCCCTGAACTAGATACTACTTTGGGGGTTACATTCACTTTGCTGATTGTTCACTTAACCACACATGGAAAGGAAAGAGCTTGCAAAGAAGATGTATTTTTTTGTCTCTGTCAAGCTGGGAATAACACTTGGTTCAAATCAGAAAATCTTCCTCCTCCCTCCCCCAGTGAGGGTGGGGAAGAGCTGCTGCATGCTTCAAGTTCACAGAACCCTTTGTCTCTCTGACAAAGCATGCAGCTGTGTAGGTGGGCACTTCCCATCGCTGCACTTGCCCCACATGTTTGTCATGAGACAGGCAGAGAGGCAGAGCTTTGTTATTAGAAATAAATTTCACATGTTTGGGTTTTTTTTTAATATATATATAAATCTCTCTATTGGCTTGTTCCCTTAAATGTCTAAGGAATCCACTGATGGTTTACAATAGAAGCTGCCAGTTCTACTCTAAAGCTGTAGTGTAAAAGGCTCCATACTGCAATAACTACATTTAGACGTATTAGCTGCAGAGAACCTTTCTGATTGAGCCCACTCATCCTACCTGGTATTTGGACCCATAAGCATTTTTTATGTCCCCATGAAACAAGGGTCCTGGGTCCCAGTGCTAAATGTATACTAACAACTTAGTATTTTTGCAGAGTAGCAAGATATTAGTCTCATCTGTTCCTAAGAATTATAAAACATATCATCCTTTGATAATCTTATTTATAAAGTGCTCCTTTTCTGTCCAAACAGGCAATTGAGTATGTGAGTGAAAAGCATGTGCATGCTGTTCTTGCTTCCCCTCCATGAACTTGTATCACACAATGGATTTTATTTTTTTGTGTTGTGTGCTGGAGATGCACTGTGTAACCCTGGTTTTCAGCTATAGTTATAGCATTAATTAACTTTCTCTCCCGGAGTTAGTTTATCTTTTAGTAGTTGCATCATGTACTGTTGACAAAATAACTTCTGGTGTTAAACTTACTGACTTGAATGTTTGGAAGCTGTACAGCTTGTTTTGCTTTCCTACATTGATTGCAAAATTCCAAAACAAGCACCCTGACAGTGCCTATATATCAGCCTGTAGCTCAAAGGGTAAAATCCTGTGGTTACTCCCAAATTCAGTTTAATCTGGTGAACCAGAGGTTCTGTCTAGTGTCCAGTGTCATGTTATCAAGAAGGGTGAAGGCTGGAAAGAGGGTAAAAGGAACGAGGACTTGACACTGCTGGCAGAACTCAGATGCATCCTCAAGAAGATGTATTTTCCCTGCCCTAAAGGGCTTAACTCACTAGTAGGAAGGTTTTATCAATCAGAAGTGCTGACGTTACTGCTACTTACAAAATATACCTGAGAACCAGCCTTTTGCCTTTGCAGTTTCATCTTTCCCATTATATAAAAGATACTTTTGAAAAAGCACCCTCAGGCATCTTCTTGCAGTTTCTCTGCTCCTCCCAAGTTCTTATTTTCCACTCAAGGAGCATCAAATCAGTTGTTATATCTTTCAAGTAGTATAGTTTGTGCAGCAAAGGTATTTCTCTGATTCTCTCTGATAAAACTGTGTATCATCTAAATTAGGAGTGTGATGTGGAGTGTTTTTGTTGTTGGATGTGGGATTTTTTTTTTGTTTGGGATTGTTTGTTTGTTTGTTTGTTTTAATGAGGAAAATGGCCTCAGGCAGTCTTGCCTTGTTCTTCAGAACACATTTTCTGTTAAGCAGTATGATTTTACCCAGACGCAGGTTGAAAACAGAGACAGTGCAGCAAGGATATTAGCTATGCATCACCATCTTTTTTTAACAAACATAATAGCAGCTAATGGCTTGTGTTTATAATCTCTAAGATGCTAGTGTGATATCCTGGCTGAGCAGGCTTAATGTTGATATTTTTGCCATTAGTGTTGCAGGAGAGAATGTTTGAAGGTGGTGTACTTTTCCTTCATCTGCTAGTTTGTCTATTAAGAGTAGTTCACTAAAACCTTTACATTTGATCTCTGTTTGGATGGCTGTGAAGGGAGAAGTTTGGAGAACTTCATAAAACAGCAAACACTGATACAAAAATATACTTGACTACAGTTTAAAGGTAATTAAATTGCTTGACTTACTGTAAATTAAGACATCTGCTAAATTTTACAGGCTAAGACATGAAATGGAATGTGAATTTTCTGCCCATAAATGGTCTTAACTTACAAGGATGCTTCTTTTTCTTTTCCTAATAGAAATACCCTGTGTCAAGAATAACCTACTGCTGTCAAGGTGGTTATGTTGCCATTCTTTGTGACTGGTAAGAATAAGTGGAATAATGGCTAAAATCATCACAGCTCCTGCAAAGGCAAGAGCAGCTTTCCCTGCTGGCTGTCCTAACTTTGCTCTAGCCTGAAGTACTTGGTAGTGTGGATCTTCGAGCGTCTCAGGCATGTCTGTGGCCTCACAGGGAGCCTCTGAATCCTTTCTGTACTTGGTCTGAGTGCAGAGGTGAGTGCAAGGGTTACCCAGCTTAGTTTTGCAGAATTTGTGGTGCCTTTTCCTTATGGGAGGAAACACAAGGCTAGGATGTGAGAGCTCTGCTCAATGCTGAGGATGTCTCCCTAAATTGCTGTGCCTGACCCATGTGTTTAGGGTCCCGTTTTGCTCAAGGTGCTGTGGCAATGGAGCACCCAGACTTCTGTTACTGTATCCTGCTCCTGTTAATGGGTTCAGCTGTTCTGTTTAAAACCACAGCATTGCTTCAGTTCAAAACAGGGGGGGGGAGGCTGTCTTGTCTTTTGGCTTCAAACATAAGTGTTTGCATAAGGAGAGAGCCCTCGGGACCTGAAGGTCTCAAGCACTGAGGAACCTTACAGGTCCAGCCAGCAGGGGAGTGTCTTGCAGGGGTGGACAAGCCCTCTTCCCCTCTCATTCCTGACAAAAGCTTGCCAACAGGACAGGGAGAGATTGCCAGAGCTGCCTGTACAGTGAAATCGGCCCCCTGTACCCTCAGTGGACTTGCTCTTTGCCAGAGCAAGGAGCCTTAGCTATTTCCCCATCATGCCTTCTGTGTGGACATCCAAACTGGGCCTGGAAGCGGAAGCCATGTCAGCTGAGGGCTGTGCCCCAGTCACTTAGCCCAGGGGCTGCACTGTGCTCCGCATCAGCTTTTATTTCCAGTTCCATAGCCCAGCGTTTCTGAACAGTGCTGTCATGTGGGTCTGGTAGGCAACCCTGTCCAAAGGTGGTTAGGAACCTCTGCACGTAGAGGCTGTGGCTGTTAGAGGAGTGAGTGTGTGCTGATGGGAGAGGTGGAGATCAGTGCAGTGCCAGAGTCCTGTTCTTCAGCCATGTCAAGATTTCCTATTGCTCTCATTCCCTCCTCTCCTCCCCGGCATGTAGTTCCTTTCCTGGTTTATTTAGACTGGTGCTCAGCTACATGTTCCTTGAAGGGAAGCCTTGTAGGCCAGTGTGCTGTGATGCAACACTCCTTATATAAATCCTTAGTAATCCTTATGAAATTCCCTTTACTACCTTTTAAAGAAAAGGCAGTGTTGACTGCTTTTTCTTTCATATAACACTTGAAAAGCCATTTTACGTGTTAGGTATTTACAGCCTCTGCCTCAGATCATGTAAGCAAACTGCACTTGAAGTGCTAGAGTATTTTTGGCAATTCCTAATGACTTTGCTTTGGATCTGTTTGGAATTGAAGTGGGTGTTTGTAGTTTGCTGTACAAGTGGTGGCTGTAGGTGGATTTGGTAATAATGGTAATTAAGTTTTTCCTCTCAAAAGTATTCCCACAGTCTACATCTTTCAGCTTGATGCCACTGCCCAGCAGCTAGTTTACAGACAGAAAATCTCTTTGACACATAAAATCTGGGACATTGCATTTGAGGAAACAGGAGATCTATGGATTTTGGAGGAAAACAGTGAAGCTCCTCTTCAATTGTACAGACCATGTGATGGACAGTGGAAGGTAGATACTTTTGTTATGCTAATGTCCTGAATGTTTTGTGTTGTCTTGAGGCCATAGCAAAAATGAAGTAAACTATGTTTGCTGAAAGCTAAATGGCACACTTTGCTATGTCTGGAGACCGGGTGAAATTCATATATACACATCTCATTCTACTCCTCTCACCTGTGTATAATGCAAAGCTGCTGAGAGCTTGTTACCAATACCAGTCTCTTTGGTAAAGCTAACATCTGGCGTAGCGGGATCAAGTGAAGTGGCTGTCAGCTGTTGCACTTGGTACTTTAAACCATTCCCTGTGCTTTCTGTGTGCTACACTTGATTATTTAAAAGCCCCACAAAACAACAAAATCCCTTTGTGCTTTGCTCAGGAATGCTTTCCATGCAGCCCTCTCTGTGCCTGCCTCTGAGGGATCCTTTGGGGGACAAGGCATTCTGGAAGCATTAGGGGATTATTTTCTTTGAGAATAGGGGGTCAAATTTGAGGGATGTGCTATCAAGTTCTCTGTAATAGTCTGTTAAACAATGGGAAACTCGCTGGTTATCCCTGTAAGTCCCCAGCTAATTATGGTATAGTACTGAAGTGGTTTTAAATGAAACTTATTTGACCCTTACATGTTCCTTGTGATATTCCTTTTCCTCACAGATTAGTAAGAGGGAATCCATTTTCTTTTCCTTCAAGCTGCAAAGCTTCCCTAGCAGAACACATGATCTTGGGCCAGGTTTCTATAGCAGTCCTGGAAAAAAGGAGCCTGAAAGACATCACAGAGGGCTTACACTCATACTCCTTTCACTGTATCCATCTGAGAGCTGTTGCATTTTTCAGTGTGCTGTGAAACACGAGATTGTTTATTATTCCCAAAATATCATGCAGTGTTCCTTCTTTTCCCAGCCTGTAATTGATGACAAAGGATTACAGAAAATGTCAAAATATCTTCAAGACAACTGGACAGTGTTTGAAGGTGAGAAATTTGACCTAAAGGCCCAGGAAATGCAATTTTTACAGCTAAAGCATAAGATACAGGAGGAAAATTGTAGTTCACATCAGTTCAGCTGGCTGTTAAAGTCATTTAATCTTTCAGTTTTCTCAGTTTCATCACTCCATATGGTATGGAAGTTAGTGTAGATCATGAAGTGCATTTGGGTTACTGTTTCCACAAAATGATGTAGTTATTTAAGATATGAATTATAGCATTATAACTGTTTCACGTAGGCACCTTATCACAGGGATGTATCAAAACACCCTATGACGGGGCTGCTGCAGTCTGTCTTACTGCTGTGATACTGAATACTGTTGTACTTACCTGGGCGTGATGCTTGGAAGTGCGGTGGAGACAGTAAGAATAGAGTAGCCATGGGAGGAGCAGTTTTGCTGTAAAGATGAGCCATTTGGGTCCACCTTGGCTAGGCAGATTATGTGGAGCTTGCTGTGGCTGTAGGGTGTGACCCTGGATTGTATCATCAGGGATGAAATCAATTGGTTTCAGGATTGGTTCATTTTGTTCTTGATTTCTGCTCCACCTCCAGTCTCTGGCAGAAAAATAATTCATGGTTTACTAGTTCAGAAGCACCCTATGTCTCAAGGATTTTTTATATTTAAAAAACACCCAGCTTTGTTTACAGGCTGAAATTATGGCTGCAGGGTAGAGAAGGGTATGTGTTAGTGGATATCTCATTTTGTATTGAGAGATGATTAATTGAAATCTTTTTCCTGTACTTTGCTGGGAGATTGGGAACTTTTTTGCTTAAAAAAGGTGTTACAGTGTTTTCTTGGTCTGTTCTTGGTGGTCATACATAAAGGTGATTCACCCATATAGATGGAAGAGTTGCAGGAATGTGCAGTCTAATGTAAAGTCTCCTTAACAGAAATCTGCTTCTTTAGAAGGGAGAGTATTTGCATGTGGATGTTGCAGACTTGATAGTTACAGCCAGGCACATAATTAGAAGTATGAGGTCTGAGTGAAAATGAGCAACAGAGAAGTAAAAAGAGCAGGCAGGGGAAGAGATTCTCAGCATAATTAGCTAGCATAGCAAATTACTGTGGCACACGGTAGCCGGCTGCATCTGCAGCTGGGAAAGGAGGACTGCTCAGATGACAGGGTCTATTATTGTTAATTAGTAAGGGGAGGCACACTAGATGAGCACTTATTCCAGAGCATAATTAGTGCCTGAAAAGGTAGTTACTTCTTTTAAAAAAGGTGATCATTATGTTGTTTAAACTCAAGTCTTAATGCCTGCATATCATCCTTTTATAAACTTGTTTCATCTGATCAATGATTCTGTAGGATTTAACTGACAGCACGCAATTTCTCCCAGGGCCAAAAGCCAAAAAATCGGTTACTGTGCGAGTGCAAGACCCTGAAAGTAAAGGCATGCGCTTTGCTGAGTACCAGTGAGGGAAAGTTGTTTTGTTTATGTACCAACAAACAAGGGGATTCTGTATGTACATTACTGTGGAGCAGCACACTAATTTCAGGACCAAACCCAAGCAAATACTGGATTTCCTTGCATTTAAGATCCTTTAAGATCAAGAACTTTTGGAAGTGGGAAAAGGTAGGAATACAAAGAGAACTAGAGATAACTGGCTTTGTCAGGTACCTCTCTTAACAAATTTTAGAAATGTGGACTTCTACAGAACCAATTTGATTGGGGTTTTTTGGATGGTAGTTAGTTCCCTGTTAAACTTGTCTAAATTTACAGTCTTGGAGATGGTGTGAGCTTCTTTTAAGTTACTACTGTAGGGGACAAGTCAGCTAAGGACAGTTAGGTAGCAGATGCCCTTTGCAGTGCTTCAGTCTTGGAGAACAACTCCAACGGGGTTGTTTAACAATGAGTGGTAACAGTGGTCATTTTAGAAGAGGAGCCTTGAAGCTCTGCAAGTGTTCAACATGTAAGGAGAGCTGCGTGCCCTCTTTGCTTGAATGTCAGGTGCTTGCCTCTGTGCAAATTTTTTAGCCTAGAAATGGAGGTTATGCTTGGCTGTGTGAATGCAGAACAGATGCTTACCGACACAAATCAGGCTTACGCACTGTAAATGCTGATATTTAATAAAGTGGATAGGACCACAGTGGATGAGTTAAAATGCACTATCTAGAATTACAGTGCCAGAAGTAATTGGTGAGACTGCTAAGGGAATTAATACCTGTCTTGTGTTCTTGCTTTGCCCAATTGCAGGCTTTGTTGGCGCAGAGAGCCACTACAGCTGTCTCTACAAGGCTTCATTTGATAACATGGCTGCCTACCTACAGAGGAAAGAGGAAAGGTTAAAGCAGCAGAAAAAGAAAAGGCAGGATCTGCAACATGGTTCGAATGGACAAACAAAAAAGATGAAGACTGAAGAATCATCGCTATGACACTGTTGTTAGTTTGTAACTTTTGCCTTGCTGAAAGGAACTGATCTGACTGTGGACTGGTTTTAAATGCAAAATGAATTGTAGTAGACGACTGATACGAACTTTTGTTCAGTTTCAGGTTTTCAGGTAGCCTGATACGAAAATATCCTCCTTGTATCAGATAATACAATTACAATATCCCTAAGCTTCTAGCAGTATGCAGGTCTTAGCGGTTCAGTCCTAGGAATCTCTAATGCATGATACATGAATATTGGAGAAGATATTTTCCTTGAAACAGGATTTTCTTTTTGCCTACTGTGTTCAGGCTTTCATCTTCAGGTGGAAGTGCACAGATTAAAGTTGATGTGATTTGTTTGTTTCTTTTGGTTTGTTGATTGGGGTTTTTTTTAAACTTTTTTTTAAAAGGTTGTTAGTTAATATAACTAACTTAGTGTACCTGGGTATAGGAAAGGGAATGTAGTAGAATTCTTGCTGTATATGAAAGGTTTTAGCTGAGACTTCACCATCTCTGTTTTTACCCTTTGCCTTCAGTTTATATGGTAGGGATTCTGCCTAGCTTCTAATCCATTGTTTCTTACTTGTGGCATATTTCTATAGGATTAAATGCAAAAATAGATTTTATACACTGGAAAGTAAAAGTAATATGTGTCAGTCAACTTTGTGTAATTGGAATATCCTTCTATTGAAATATGATCCCTAGTGTGTCTGAAAATTATTTGAGAGCCTTATGTGCAAAACTTGGGATGCATTCTACTTCCTTTAACAAGAACTCTTTCATGTTGCAATTAGACAAGAAATACATCTTTTTAAGAGTTATAAGTGAGAGCCTTATGGGATCACTTGTTGCTTTGTCACAGGGCAGAAGATACATGTTCATCTACCAGATGGCATCATGTCTATTTGGAATATAATGTAATTCATAAAACCAGGTGTAGAAATCTGTACAATCCATTAAAAGTATTCAGAATTAGCCCATGAACCATGAGTAGTTCTCTAGGTCTCTTTATATAGCTGTCCTCTTTAGAGTATCTGGACACTTAAAATTTTTGCACTCAAATTTTAGTTGCACTGATGTATAAGACATTGTTGAGATGTAGCTTGTTTTGAGAACAGCAGGTATTCAGCAGTGAAGCAGAACTTGCTGCTTATGTCTGCTCATAATTGCAGTCTTGTCCTTATCGTGTGTCCCAGAGGCCATGAGTCTTTCTTGTGCTGTAGGATATCATACAGATTTTCATATTCCTTCTCTTTGGAAGTGCCTCCTTAAGCATAGAGCATTGCCTGCATTAGTACAGAGCCAGTCCTTTGCCTCCAGGGTCTTGATTTCTTTTGGTGATTACTTCTAAGTAAAGAACTTCCTGCCTTGGCAGCGGTCTCTTTGGACAACAATTGTGAAGTGTCAAGGGTGGTATTGTCTGTTCTGTTTAAAAGTCTTAATTCTGGCAGGAGCTGTGTTGGTGCAAATAAAATGTGAATTAGTTTCTACTATGTGTGCAGTTGCATGACGTAAGAATGCAGTGTCATGTCCACAAAGATTAATGGTCTTGTGTAGCAATTCAGCCCCCTCTATCCAATATTCACAGAGGTCTGAAGCGTCTTGTCTGGATATCACTAGATCATTCGAGTGCTCCTGGATTACATGGGGTCTTGGACAAAGAAGTGGTAGGTAAGTATGTTTGGGCTTGAGGAGGAGTTCTACCCCTCAGGTGCAATAACCCTTTTATTAGAGAGTCTGCTGAGATAAACAGGTGTGACTTTACATAATCTGGAGCAAACACTTTTGCGCTGATGTGTTTTGCCATCTTTCCAGTGAGTGCCTTGAACCACCAGGTTGGCCACTGGCTCTCATGGCAAAGAGCTGGCCTAGTGTGGAGGCCCACCCCTAGGACAGGGTTACTGTCAAGAGCGCCCAAGTGCCCGAAAGCTTTAATGGCAAGGACTCCATAGCACTTCCTAGAAGTTGGCTTGGGTAGTTTCTTGGTTTGTACTGTTGACTGGTGAGGATCACATTCTCATACACACGGTGCCCTCCCTGCTCTGGGAAGGTGATGTCTGTCCTTAGACACACTGTATTAGAAGTAATTATTTATGCAGTGCATCACTGCATATGTGATGTCATATAAATGGAGCAAAGACTTTCCTATATTTAGGTTGGGAATGTGGTAAAAAGCTTATTAAACATAAAGCTCAAATGCAGATATGAGGTCCAGCTGCTTGATTTGTGGACAGTTTGTAGCCTCTAGTGGAAGAGGTTGAACATCAGTAGCGGAGCTTGATAACAGGCAGGGAAACTTCCTGGTAGTTTGCCTACATCCCATGCTGATGAGAGGCTAGGATTGAGAAACCCTGTAATTTCAGTCTTCTGAAGGGCAGCTGCATGTGCGAAGTAAAAACCTTTGACTATATCTGGAGCAGTAAATACATTTGTATGACACTGGTGATGCATATTTTTCTTGGTCCTCAAGAAAGGGTTAGAAATTGCCATCCAAAGTGCTTGATCTTATGGTGGGAATGGTGACTTGGAGACTTGAGATACCTGCTGTGTGATGGTGGCTATTAAAACTGTGTAGTTCTCGTATTAATCTAAGTTAAGAAGGGGACCTAGGGAAAGCAGTTGGGGAAACAATTAAGGAAACTCCAGCCCCAGGGTGTAGCTTTGTGATTGTTCAGATCTGGGGTTTGGTCATGCACAGATTCAGGAGTATGATCTTAATAGAAATGGGCCAGTACTCACACTACTTGTGAACAAGACAAGACAGGAGGTAGAAACACGGAATAGTTGTTGTTTTTTTTTTCTAGCTGTTGATGAAGAAGCAATTCTTTACCAAGCATGAAGCCTGCTGATGCAAAGCAAAATGCAGCATTTTTGAACAAATTTGAATCTGCAGCAGGAGTCTGTATTGGATTGTTTCTGCTTGTCACTAGGTAATACTATTTTTGAGATGGTGGTGTGAGCTAAAGGCAGGTCTTTTTTGTGTCATCAAACCATTATTTTATCCAGGTCTTCTGAGATAGTGAGGGCTGGTCCCAAGACTTGCTCTGATGCTTTTACCTGAGCATGGGAGAGATGCAGGTATGTTGGAGGCTGTGAGCATGCAGGGCTCTCCTGCAGGGGCTGAGAGGGCAGGTCACCCCTTCTCTGACATTCCTGCTCACCAGAGGTTTCTGCCCAACCCTACGTTCTCTTTCACAGCTTTGATGTTGAGGGTTATGATTCCATGTGCATAAACAAAACCATTTACTCATACAGGAGGAAAATCTTGTGAGTACGCAGGTGACTGAAAGCAGTTGGTCGCAGATCCCATAGGGGGTTTCAGCATGAACATCGGTATTCTTACACTTCTAAAGGATAAGGGACTGCCATGCTGGCAATTCCTGTTCCTAAGGGTATTTTTCCTCAGCCATTTTCTCAGCACAGGATAGACCTCAGCAGTGATCTTCACTGGCTGTGTGTGGGGTGCTCTTGTGATCCTCACCCTGCCTGCTATCCTGGAAGAAACCCAAAATTTCTTCCAACACTTGAACTCGTGATGGATTGCGGCATGTGGGAGTGACATGAGATGTGTTATCTGGCAGATGATTCAGGCCTTTTTGTTCTTTTTCCTGCAAATTTTCCTTTCCTTTCTTATATCATTTCATGTTTCCTTTTCTGCACACAACAGTTCCTGAGCCGTGTGTGTCTGTGGACTGCTTTGAAAGGGTCTGTGAAAAGTGATCAGAGAAGGGAAACTTGCTGGAAGGTCTAAGTCCACTGTAGTGTGCCTACAGCTTGAATGGAGAATGATTAGACACCCGCAAAACATTAAAAAGGAGTGAATACCACTTCTACAGAGTGAGACAACACTCCTCTCCCTGGTATTTGAACTATTTATTTCTAGTGGTTAAACCTGATGTCTCTTGCTTGTATTTATTTTCTGAAGTTGAACCAAAGCATGTATGTATGCCTAGCAAAAAGGGGATGGGGTCAGCTAGGGTGTAGATTTACAGCAGAACTGGGAACCTTCAAACCATTGTCAGGCGTATTTGTGGGCCATGGAAGTTCACCCCACACTGTGTTAGACTTTTTGTGGTGACTGTGTGACTCTCCTGCTTCTCTCCTGAGCACTGACAATCTAAGGAGCATTTAAAAATGCAGGTAGAGTGAAAGTTGAAGCAATAATGAGTTTCTTTTCCTTAGTATTTTAAACCAAAACATATGCTTCCTACTCCTGTTGCTGGGATTTCACTGAAACCCCTTCAGCAACACGTTGTTGAACAGAGTGTCCTTTCATCTGTCTTAGGAAGGAATCCTAATCAAATGCAGGCCAGTAGCATGCTTTAGAACAGTCCTTACATTTTTAACAAAACTTCAAAAGCAAAATTTACTCTGTAAACAAAAATGTTCCTTTCTTAAAAAAAAAATAATCCCAATACAATACAGTTGCTTTACCTTCAGGCTAATAAGTTGCTGCCAGTTCTGATACACTCCAAAGTATGCTTCAGTTTTCTTTGCTCTTTGCTGAAATATTTTGTATGAAGTGCTTTCATCTGAAAAGGAGAAACCCTACAGGCATAACTCTTACTGGTTGTGCTTGCTGCCATTAGTCCTGGTGATGTGGTGTGAACAAGGCCAGGATGACTCAGCCGAGTGTGGCAGTTCACAAATGAGAAAAACCAGGCTGGACTTGATTGGTCAATAGTTGTAGATGCAGAGGCTGGAAAGAAAAGTGGCTAGAGAATTGAATGGCTGACAGATCTCAATTTCCAGTGAGTTAGCACAAGTTACTGTGCACCTCTCAACACTGGAGTTCTGGAAAGTCCTGCAAGAACTTGAAGTAAAAAGATTCCCTGCTCCTGAAGGGGATCATTGCTTGATAGCCCCCCCATCAGCACTTTTAAACCCAGCAACCTTCTGCACATCCCCTTCCCTCAGACAGGTCAATGTTGGGGTAGAAATTTTATGGAAAAAACCTCTCGGGGACTAACATGACTCTGGAAGGCAAATGAGCAGCTGAGGGATAAACCAAGGGCATCAAGGAGGTGAAATGTCTCTGTAGAAGGTAGGGACTTGTGTGTGAAGGCCACAGCTGAGGGCATACCTGCATGCACATGTGGGTAGCAAGCTCTTGCAAGTCAGTGCTGACTGACCTGGCATGTGGCAGCTTTGAGCAGAAGAGTGAGGTGCAGAGCACAGCCCTGCAGCAGTCCACGCTTACACTAATCTCCACCCCTGACACTCAAAACAAGAACACTCAGGCTTTTTGCTCTGCACTATGATTAGTTTTGTCTTCACTTTTCTCCCCAGCATCAACCCCCCTGGCAGGGGCTGTGGCAATGGCAGTTCTTCTCCTGGGCATCTTTAAGCACAAGCCCCGTTTGGGTGCTGGGGTCCCCAAGCAGAAGCATTGCGACTTGCTGCCAGAGCTGGGAATGCCAGGCCCAGCATGCAGGCAAGTATGTAATCACCACTGGTGGCAAGGCGCAAGTCTCGTGTGGTGTGTGACATTTGGCAAACCTATGATGCAAGGCCACCGCGTCCTGCAGGGATTAGCAGCTAAAAATCTATCAGAGCTCATCTCCAAACTGAGCTACCCTGGCTATGGGTGCCTTGGAGGCTGGATCATGGCTGTAATAACCATTAACATGCACGAAGGATGTGCTGTGTGACCTGAGGTTTGTGTTCAAGAAAGCTCACAGCATCAGCAACATATTTCTCCTAATACTAATTTTTTCCTCCTCTCCCTGTTCTGTTAATAGCAATAATGGCTGCATTTGCACATGTATAAGACAGATGTTCCTGTGTGTGTAACCTGAACATCCAGGACTGGCTACCCCCCATTTTCTAATCAGCGCTTACAGCCTCGAGTCTCAATGACATTTGGTAAGTTAATTAGTCAGTGGCACTGATGTTCAGTGGATATAGAAGTACTGTTGGTTGTTTAATTCAACTTTTAATTCAAACAGTACATTATATGTAGGTGGATGTATTAGCTCCAGAGAATTAGCACGAAGCAAACACAGGTAGAAGGAAATAATGACATTATTGCAGTCATGGAGCTCCCCTGCCTCTATTAACAGCAAGGCTCAAGCTCTCAATGGAAAAGCTTTGCACACTTGCTCACTGGTCTGAGATTGACCAGATTTCCATCTACAAGCAGGGTATAGTATTTCTGCATGTTACCTATAGGGATACAAAGAAGAATTTAATAGTCTCATTTGGAATGGAAATTTTGATTTTGAGCTGTCAAACCTAGTCATATATAACTATAAATATAAAATTATATTTATATATATATATGTGTATATATATATATATAGATATATATATAGATATATATATAAAACATAACAAACAAAAAACCCCAACCATTGGTAGGAGACCCAAACTGCTTTCTAACACGAAATAAGGAAACACTCACCCTGTGTTCTATCTTGCTGTCATCCTTTGGCTCAAACTTCACTTGTACATGGGAAGAGAATGACATTGCTTGTGGCCCTCACCTCTCTCGACCACCATGGGAGGGAGGAGAAGGGGACAATCTAAATCCTGTATGATGGCCAGGGATCACTATGTGTTGGCACTTGAGTTTTCTATGCCTTGTGTTAAGGAAAAGAAAGTACAGTGTAAGCAAGTAGCTGTTTCTGTTAATCCTTTCTGAAATCACTACCAGGGGAAGGAGTTATGAAATGCAATATTCACTGTGAAAAACACCAATTAAAACATCCATTTCAGCATTCCGTCTGTTTTTTAGGCGTGTATCTGGATTTAACTGCCTTTACAGCTGTGTTGCAACCCACCAGGGTTTTGTGCTTTTAAATACAAACTTTGTTACTGTATTTTCTCATCAGCATGTTGTCAAGATGGCAGCATCCAATATAAATTCTAGTTAGTTTTCTGCAATGCTTGGAGCCTTGGATTTATCCACTGACTTTTCCCCTTTATAATTGCAGTATTTCATATTGCAGTGTTTCCTTTGCTTTCTAGTATTCCTAAGCTCAAGAAAGGAGGATGAGACACACCAGCTATTTTAAATTAAAAGCAACATTGATCTGATTTTTTTCCTATTTCCTGGTCTGTGGAAGAACTAATGTTATTATCTCTGTACCATTTAGATTTACCTGAAATAATAATTCATCATCGTATCTAAGGCCAACAGTATTCAGCAAATAAACCAGTCATTAGCAAGTGAAGGCTTCTTATCTTCAGGGAAATAATAATGGGAATAATTAGTCACTGTCTTAAGATATGCATGTTGCATTTCCAGAATGCTTTACCAAGAAATTCTGTTTCACAAACAAGGCAGAATTTTTTTGTCAGGCAACTTCTAGTAAGAACAATAAAAACCAGCCAGTACTTCTCAGTTTTCCTTTAAAGAGAGTTTCTTCAAATAAGAGTAGTTTCTACCTGCTTGTTTTAATACAAAGACATAGGAACTTTTATCATTGTGCCATAAGACTGAGTTTTCAGCCTTTTCCAACTCTTGCCACTGCCTTCATTAAAAAATATAAAAAACAACTCTCCAAAATGAAAAAAAATAACCAAACAAAAGCCCCACAGCCAAATTAGGACAGGAGACCCCAGTGATCCATCTGCTCAGTGTAAAGCCAGCTCTATAAGATTTCAAATTTTTTGTCAAAAACAGTCATATCAAACCTGGTTCTCTCCCTTCTCTGCTGTACTCTCCATGGTAAAGCCAGGAGGAAGTTTCAGCCACTCTTTCTTTTGGTTTAGTTTTGTAACCCAGCATAGGTATGATCTACAGTAAAAAAGAAAGAAAATGAGAAAATTCCTCCTGACTGTTTCACTTTTGCAGCTATAGAAATTCCTTTGCATAAAAGGTTAATTGCTTAAAACTCATAGTGCTTGTTGGTCAGATGCAGCAGCCCAGGCAACAGTTGGGATATAGCAGCTCCATTTGCTTGTGTCAGGTACCAGCACAGAAAAGCTGCTGCTGCAGGTTTTGATTCCTGTTAATAAGCACTGGGTATATTTAGGAAGGGACTGAAAATAGGTTGAATAAATCACCCTATTTGCTTTTTTTTTTTTTTTTTTTTTTTTTTTTTTTTTTTTTTTTTTAATGCTTGCTGGAAAGCCAACAGCATTATCTAAATAGCATAGGGGAAATTCATGCATGTATTAGTCACAACTACTGTAATTCTTAGGAGGTTCCCAGTTCTCTTATTGCCCTGTGGCCTCACGTGGGGCTTTGCTGACATTGCATAGGCAATGCCCTGTCTCGCTCCTTGCCTGCCTTGTGCCACCCTGCCCTGGCAGCCGTCTTTCCCCACGCTGGTACAGAGGTGGCAAGGTAGAGAGACCCAGCCTGTCACTGGGCCCCTTGCTATGTCCCCTTCTGGGAACACATGACATGGTGAGAGCTGATCTCCTCATCTGCTGAGTAGGGGAAGGTGGCTCATGTGCCTGCTGGGGGATGCAGGACTGCATGAGCCATCAGAGCCCTATTTCCATCTCTCCCTCTGGCCTGATGTGTCTTCTCCTCTGCTTGATCCCCCTTCCTGCATGCCACTTGTGCTTTGGTACAGTGCTCAGTGCTCCTGCTCCAGTCTGGTTTCTGACATCTTGTGTCACGGTGACAGAAGTGACCAGTGTCAGGCTCTCCCCACAGATGTCACTGGCGTAATATATCTTGCTGAGGAAGGTATGGAATTGTACCAAATAGTTCAGTAACGGGAAACAGAGAAGTCACTCTCCTGTTAGGGCTCTCTGTAAAGTACCATTGTCTTCCCATTCACCTGCTGCTCTGTGAGAGATGCCACGTTTTTTTCTGCAGGCATAGTCAGCCTGCATACCTTGCATGCATCTTGGCTATTTCTGTAATTGTCACTGAGAATCCAATAGATCTTACTTGCCTGAAAACAATTAACGTGCACAAAGTGTATTTAAAAAGCATTTTAAAAAATTGAATTATTTTTTAAAACAGATCACACCGAATTTACAAGAGATGAAGAAAGGGTCAGGAAATGGTGCTCCCTGGTAAGCAATGAAATGGCAGTGTGAGTGTGGCTGCCACTTTATTCCAGAGTGGGAGATGTTAGGGCTGAGAAGGTGTTTCACCATTCCACCTGCTGCTCTGGCCGATCAGCTCCCCTTCATAACAGCAGCCCTGTGGGAGTGATCTGCTTTGTGAGTGAGTGAGCAACCACTCTGTGACATGCCGGCAAGCTGCAGGAGCTGGCTGTGACTGGCCGTCATGAGGACAGAGAGAGAATGAAGTGTTGTGACTGTTTCTAGCTTGCTTTTGCCATCTTTTCCTGATCTTGAGCTGTGGGCGGGAGAGGCAAGTGGGCAGATAGTGTCACTGAGTCTGGGAGCTGATCCCACCCTGGCCAGCTCTGAGCCGTGGAGGACTTCTAAGGAAGTAGATGACAGAAAAGCCAACCTGCACTTGAGCTTTACTGGCTGTGCTTCTCCTCAGCTGGCCCACCCAGTTCACAGCACCATGCTATCTACAGCTGCACAGCCACTGCCTACACTCGCCCGACACAGGGCTGGACAGAGCAAGCTCCTCTCTGCCTGCAATGTCTCACATAGGCTCTGGCTGAATGAGGGCCCTCAGGGCCTCAAACCAAAGGGAGTTTACTCCTAGTGAGCACTGACCACTCATTTTTAGCGCTGGCAAGAGGAAAGGCCACTCCTTTTTGAAGAGACAGAGCTGCACCACCCCTGCAGCGGGTGGTACTTTAATAAGCCCTTACTCACCCAGAGGGTGGTAAAGTGTCTGAGTGTCACCCTGCAATGACATTTTTGCCCTGCTCCCCAGACAGTAGTAGTCACTGATTCCAGCTCACATGCCTGTGGTTAGTCAAGTACACCCCCATTTACAGGAAAAGTCTTTCTGGGGAAGGACAAAGGCAGCCTGTTTTCTGCCCCAGTGTGCTTTGCTTTGTCCCTGTGAGTTTAGTAGGCTCTTTGCACTTAGCTTAGCTGAGCACAGTGTTCCTAACTCAGCTCATCCACTTACAATAAAATTACGTAATTCAGGAGGAAAGCATATCTATATTATCCTGATTTAAAATCAAGAGATAAGCTGAACATGCAGGAGTAGCACGAGGCCCAGCAAGATCTAGGGCAGGTGGGGAATGTTGTTCTGATCCAAGCTTTCAGCCAAGCTCCTCTGAGAAGTGCATAGAGATCACCTCTGTACAGAGTTATCTAGGAGGTTTCTGTCCAGGTGTAAGGGAGCTGCCTCAGCCCCTGCTTGTGCTGTCATGGGTTGGATTGGTGCAGTCAGCAAATCTTTCCTCAACTACAGTTGAAATAAACACAGCAGTAGAAACATGCTGTGACCATCACTGCCACAAGCCAAGCAAGAAACTTCAGCTGAAAAAATGCAAATGGGTTTGTTGTGGCAGCTTCATTTTGGAGAAATGTAATTAGTGTTTTACTGATTGGGTTCCACATCCCTATGACTTTCCTGACTAGATCAAGAAAGATCTCAGATCTCTTGGTGGCCAAAGATGGCATCAGTGCTCTGTTCACACAGAGGTTGAAGAGTAGGGCCTACATGAGGAATGAGGGCAGGAGGGGTCGTCTTCTGTCCCTGCAGAACATTGAGCATCATCAGAGCACTGCCATCATCTGCTCACTCACCCTAGGCTGTGTATTGCACCATTTGAATTCATTTAAACGTCATTTTGGATTATGCTGTCATTGAGGTAGAGAACATGTTTCTCTTTACATTTGCAAACTGCCCAGCAATTCAGGGCTACCACAGTATGAAGTCTTCTTTCAGCAGAAAGTGGTATGTGGGATTAGAAGTGGAAAGAGAACTAATGACATCTACTCCACCCTCATGTAGGCAGGGGAGACGCCTGTTTCCATTTTATCCTTACAGAAGTCTGTTTCCTGGTGGAACATTGTTGTCCCTGGAGAAAGCTGGATGGCCTTTAAACTGAGTGGCTTCCAGTGAAACATTGCTGTTTTACATGTTACCCATGTGGATAACCACTGTAGAATTGTCTTTATTAGAGTAAACTGAAGAATCACTTAGATTTGGTAGATACAGTCTAAGATTTGAGGTCAGGGTTACAACTGAGCCAAATCCATTTGGAATGATTTGCATTGGAGACCCTCACTAGGATCTGTGATTACTGTAAAATTGCCTACTGGTTAATCTCAACTTGATCTAGAGGAAGACAATACTGGAAAAAATTCATGGTAGTCTCAGTGTTGAGAGGGTAAGCGTTGGCTCCATCTTTAACTGTTGTGCTTTTAGTGGCCATGCAGCTTGCTAGTCTTTGTGGGGAGCTGCACCTAAGGGACCACTCAGAGCTGGAGCCTACAGATGGCTGATGCACATTACTTACAGAATCATATACCTGGCAGAGACTTTTGAAGTGATCAGGGGCTCTTACAGACATATGATAGTTACAAAAGTTATTGCCAGCACCATGTAATCACTGAGAATAGTGGCTATTATCCTCCCCAACTGCGAACTCCTTAAGAATCAGAAAATGTAAAAATTTTGCCTAATTTTCTCTGCTGATCCTCCCTTGGCAGTTCTTTAACACAGTGGTTGTTCAGTTAGGAATAAGGAGACTGATGTGGGTGTCATCCAAGGGATTTCAACATGTTTTGCAAAAGGGTAATGAAACAGCCTGCTCGGTGCAACACACTTCCAAAGATGGAGAGTCCTTTAAATTACTAGTCCCCTTGACCTGTGAAAAGACAGACATCATTAATATTCTTTAGGACATTTTGAACAGTAAGTACCAGCATGAAAAGAAATGTCAGACTCCTGTATGGTCCCTTGTTATTATGCTGCTTTTATGTACATGAGAGTGAGTTTAGGTGGGCTAAAAAGGGGCTCTTAACAGAGTAGAGTAGATAATAGTATAATTCTCAAAAAATTCTCAAAAAATGAGAAACTGGAGAAGATAAAAGGTTTCAGATTTGGACAATGAGGGAAATGGATGGAGCTGATAGAAGCTAATGAATCCGTATTTGGGCAGAAGAGGGTATAATCATGTCTGATGTAAACATCACAGCTATCATGTAACGTAAAATGGTACACCTGTTAGGCCTGCACATCTGCCATTCTCGTATGCACTGAATGCTTAATTGGAATTTTGTCTAATGAGGCTGGTATGCAAATATAACTGCCAAACCTTCTTTGTTAAATGCTGTATTGCAACTTGAAACACACACCAACAGCATGAGGGTATTTACCTCTTTGTGTCCAGGTGACCAGTGCTTCTTATTTTCTGCGTTGGTTACTTGGCAGTAGTGTCCAGCACATTGTTCTTTAGTTAGGGCCAGCACAGTCCTCAATTTTATTTTTTAAACGCAAAGCCCAGATAAGGGGTGCCAGTGTCCCATCTCCCTCAGACTTTGCAGAGCCAACTCTTACCTCCGCTACCATAGGAGGTACACGTTGCACGGACCCCATGCAACAGGAGGTCCTCATCATGGCTCTGCTGCCCATCCTAAGCCCGATACCCCCTGGTCTTAGCAGCTTGGGTGGAGCAGATGTGTGCAGCCTCAAACCTGCGACCTTTTCCCCTCCAGGAAAGTTGGGGGTGAAGGTGGGGCCATGACATGGGGATTTTGAGGGTGCCAGGTTGGCTGTTCCTTTTGCTATAGCTGCATCTCTGCTGCGGGGGCTAACCCAGCCCTGGCAGCTGCCAGCTTCTCTACGTGTTAGTGTTGACGGCAAAGTCACAGCCACGCTGCCATCCCTAGTGGTATTGTACCTTGGTCATTGCCATGTCTGCTACCTGAAAAAAGGTGAACTGTGCAGCTATGGTGCTTCAAGGGGGCTGGCCTTGCTGGGAGTGCAGATTTGGAGCATGAGCTCCCTTTCTTGCAGACCAAAATGCTCCTGCTGTGCACTGAGGGAAATAGTAATAGGGTCTGGCTGCAGATCACCCTCTAATGCCTACTATGATACCTCTCCCCCTCCTCTGGGCAAGGAAAGAACGGGGAGTGCCACAGCACAGAACATCCATGGATATGCTGCCAGTCGTTTGGTGGTAAAAATACAGCAACAGCTGGGGTAGTAGGGTAAGGGCAGCATGTGCACACCCAGGGCTAATCCAGGCACTTTTATCTGCTCTTGATTATCGGGCTTGTTTATAGAGAAGCTGATTTTCCAGGCAACTAGTTGGAGGCATCTACCCACAGCTTCAGGAAGACTACTGTGTAAATGCACATTCAGTGGGTGAATTCTGGTGTAATTTATAGTGGTGAAACGAAGTTTTTACTGAGCTCTAAACAAGACAGTGCTCAAAGGAGAAATTTAAAAAAAACAGGCAAACCCTACTGGGCAAAGAGGCTTTGATTTTGACCCCACTGTATGGAGAGCAATTCCTCCTGTTCAGCACAGCGCAGAATTCACCTCTTTTTTTGAAAGAATGTCCCAGGGGTTGTTACTCTCTTTAACTGTCTTTTACAGTCTGCAAACACCATTCTTACTCTGCAAACTTTGAGTTCCTCTTGTAAGTCACGCCACTGAATCCCCCTCCATGTGCAATGCGTCTTTCAAGATGATTATTGTCTCCCTAGTTAAATTTTAACAACTGGGATGAGAAAAGACCTTTGTCCTAGAGATAAATTCAGAGGTGTTACAGGGTTATTACACTGGATGGAAATAAAGGATTTAATCTCAGTTTTGAAAAAAGTAAGCTTCCTGAGTTAGCCTGCATAGTTGATGTTTGAAAGAAAGGGCTCTACTATACTAATTGCTGCAAACTTTTTATATTAATTGGCTTGTAAGCTTTTCAATTTAATTTTATGTATTTTCATGTAAAAGGCACATGTTAAGCCTCAATTCTGTACAACACCTAAATGAAGCTATATGAATGCCTATAATTCATTACAAAACTGTGGGTGCCACTATCTGTGTGTGCACAGTTTTCTCCTTAGTCAAAGCAGGTACATAAATACATAAAATAAAATAAGATGTATACATAGGAATGCATTTTTGCTGCTTTTTAAATGTACTTGGCAGCAGATGATGCAGGATGACCTGTCATAACCCAGTCTCTCATGAACGTGCTTAGCACTGCGCAGAGATCGGGCTGCAGCTGTTGCTTTCTGCATCGGTGGAAATGGCAATGTGAAGCACAGGTCAATGAATACATCACTGTACAGGATGAATAAATGAAACAGCTGGTAGGGTAAAATGAAATGCTATAAATAAAGTGGAGATTCCTGTACTTTTTGTCCACCAAATCCTACAAGCCAGGATCTTCCTGAATGGGTGCTTCCTTGCAGGTGGAGATGAAACTCACTGCCCTTCTCTGGCAGAGTGTGGTCAGCCTCTGGCTGCTCTAGATGATGCAGCCTTGGCTCATCTTCCCTAAAATGGGTGGTGTGTTCTCTGCAAGCACAGGAGCTAGGACGAGTCACTGCAGCTGGAGATCTGCCCTTGGCAACGCACACAGTAGTCAGCATGAGGAGAAGGATCAAAGTCTTGACTGAGGGGAAAAAATAATACAGCCTGGAAGAAATTAAATTGTCATTTATGACATGCACATCACCCTGGTGAACTTTCTGAAGTACACAGTGTTTTAGACTTGTTATCCTATTACCTTCAGGAACATATTTATTCAGCTCTTCCCAAGATAAGCAGCTATCTCCCTGCGGCCGAACCCCGCCAGACTGCACCGCCAGCACCATGTGAGTCCCGGTGCCCTTGATGGTGCTGGGAAATGGTGGGGGGACAGCTGCTGGTGGGAAAGGAGGCACCCCTCGCAGTGCCCATCCCAGGCTTTTCCTCGCTTTCTGGGGTGCACTGGCCTCCTCTTGGACACAAGGCACTTACTTGCTGCCCACACAGCTCCTATGGCCTGACCCCTACCCTTTGCCCCTCGCCATCCTCTGCAGGGCCTGAGGGCAGCAGGGGAGGGATCCCTGCCACAGCCTTGTGGGCTGAAATCAAATTGGCAGGTTGTTTCAAAGCAGGGCAAGGAAACATGGTGGAAAACATTTCTAATAGGGATGTTGTGGGTTGGTTTGTTTCAAGGACAATTTCGTCTAAAATGAATAACTTTTTTTGGAAGAGAACTAATAGTTCAATAATGAAGCAACATTGGTCTGAATGTTCACTTCATTTAGCTGAGGCTTTTTTGGTTAAGAAAATTAAATTTCAAGCTTTCAAGTTGGTGCTGAAATTTGGAGGAGGGAGGAATTTTCTCATCAAACTGGAAAATCTGTTATTCCTGTAACTTTTATTCCCAAAGCTGTGAGGCTGTCAGAGGCTTTCCCCACCACTCCCCTCCCTTCCTTCATTTATGAACAAGGGGGGCTGCAGGGGCAGACATGGCTGAGAGGGAAGGCTGGAGCCAGCAGCTGAGAAACTCCCATGTCAGTGGTCCTCTGCTCCCTCTTTCCCCATCACTTTGTCCCTTGGGGGCTGCTGGGGTGTGTTGCTGCCGGTGGCCTGCTCCCTGCCGTCCCCCAGGGGTTTGGTGCCCATGGTGAGAACTGTGCTGCCACCAGCCCCACACTGTCTGGGGTGCTGCTGAGCCCCCCTGCGTGGTGTGGGCACCGGCTCTGCCTCACCATGTGCTTTCCAGAGCCACAGGCTCACTTGTTGGCTACGTTTACGATTAAACTGCAGGAGGGGATTTCAGCCTTCAGTACCATTTTACATGGCCCCAAATGTGAAAGCCTGACAAGGTGGTTTTCGTGTGACAGAAAGCACTGGCCGATCCCCAGACACTGACTGCAGTGGTATGACAATACAGCCGCTATGTTTCCAGCAGGTTCATTTGAAAAGCAGAGCAAGTGCTGAAGGGCCAGATGGAAAAGTGCATGAAAAAACCCCATGCAGCCCAAAAATGAAGTTCTCCTTCAAAAAGCAACCTCAGCCATCTTCCCTGAAAACAAAGCTGGAAGGAGCAGAAAGGCCTCAAGAGCCAACGTCCTGTTCATGTGGCCTTCACTTTGTCAGCCATTTGCATTTACGTTGAAGCCCTTGCAATGCTGGCTGCTGAGGGTGGTTGTGGCTGGGCATAAGAGCCACGGTACTCAGATCCCAACATGTCCATCACCAATAGTCCTTTGTGGGGGGACATTTTCCCCTTTTGGATGTGGGGAGCTGGGGTGGTCAGGCAGCAGATGAGCAGCTGGAGACATCATGTCAGGAGCAAGCCATGCATACCCAGCCACTAATCCTATCTGGGAAAGCTGGAAAAATCCCATGATATTTGAGGCTGAAAAATTATAAGGGGATGCTATTTCCCCCTACCGTGTGGTGGCCTGGCTGCCTCTCCCTCTGACTCATGTTCTCTTGTTTAGGCCAGGCCAGGGCCAGGTCTGGAACTGCCTTTCCACTGAGATGCATGCGTATCTAATGTCTTACAGATTAGTTGTCCATACACAAGCCCATTAATTACAGGTGCTTTAGATCATCCTTGTGTGCTGTGGGGTGGCTGCAAAGCCTGGCAGCTCTCTGGTAGCATGAGTGCTGTGGGACAAGCTGGCTTCCAGGGGTTAACCAAGGGAGCTATTAACTGTGCATGCTAAAGGGCATGGCTTGGACGCATGGATTTGAGAAGGATTTATATGTTTTCATGTTGATTGTCTTGTTGCGTTTTTCAGCCTGGAGCACATCCCAGCTGTCCTGAGCCCAGAACACCATCAGCAGGCTGGGAGCAAGCTCTTCTCATCCAGAAAGAAATAGAGGTGCTCCAAGTCCCTGTCACCTTGGAGCTTCCTTTAGGGCAGAGGATCTGCTGGCTCTGTCAGCCAGGCAGTAAGTATGCTTCCACACAGTATGGAAAACAGATTTTTCCTCAGAGACATTATAGCAAATGTTGGCTGTGACAAGACTAGTTTACACTTTCCAAACTCTTCTGGTTCTAAGTTTGTCTTGCAACAGAGCCAAGAGTGGTATTACACAAATGTCTACAGATGATAGTCATTTTGTGTGCATGTGCCTGCATACACCTGTAATTCCTGATTACATGCCAAAATAGTCAGAAAGCTTTTTTTGTGTGTGTGTGTGAGATAGTGAGAAGTATGACTTCTCACTAGCAAAGAGCCAGATCTACTACAACATGATCACAAAGAAAGAGATGTTTGACTCATTGGTTGCAGCTTCTTTATTTATGAGGACATCTAGTAAGTGTTTTGGCCAGAAGTTTCTGTGAAGCCGTATTCTCTGAAAGTGGTAACTGTTGGTTCTTGCAGTGAGGAGCATTTTACATCAGAATACCACAAAGTGCTTTACAGAGGGGGGTCTCTCTTTGAAAGGAGAGGGAAGCCCTGGCTTGGTGACTTGCTCTAGAGGGTACTTGAAGCCAGTGCCAGATCTAGGTTTATTATTAAGACCTACTGGTTTCTTGCATTATCACAGCATCTACACACAGACCAGGACTCCAATGCACCAGTTTTTCAAAGCACAAACTTATACCTCTGTCTAGGCACTCACCTGGAGAGCTGAGAGAAAGGAGAGATCGCCCACTGCACTGCCATCTTGCCTATAAAAGCAGCATCCAAGCTATTTTAAACACACTTCAGAAAGTCTTTGCTTTACTTTGCTGACACTGAACAACCTTAATCACAAGGGTGCTGCATGGCAGAGAGTTGTGCATACGGAAGGCCGTCTCAGGAAGGCAGGACCTGCCTGGTGTCCTCTGGACCACAGCCTGAAGCTGGGATGTGCCTGGTTCAAGAGCAACCTCTTGGAAAGTAATTTTCTTACTTTGGCAGCCAGAGCAGCAGCTGGATGGCCCTGTGTCAGGCTGTCCTGTCATATGCATCCTTCCTGCAGACTGAGGCTTGAGTGCTCCTTGTCACTAATTGGCGTGTTTCTGTGTTTTATACCCCACCTTGCCACAGGAAGATCAAGGTAGTGTGGGAAAGAAGTAAATATGGCTAGATTTTGCATTAGTGGGGTAGGTGATTTGCCCCACTGTGTCTGCTCTCTCACAGAAACCTTCACAACGAAACAAAATAATATGACAGAATAGCAAGAAGTGTGTACACTCCTAATACCACAAACCAGGCACAAAGGTAAGACTTGTTCTTCAGATATTTCCAGAGGGAAAGGGCAGTTTGCAGTAAAAGCTCACTGTTTAAACAGGAAAATTGAATACTACGTGACAGAGCTTCTCCTGATGGGCTCATACTCCACACCAGCATTCTGCTTTGCTCCCATATGGAACAGATGTTGTTATTATTGCTGCTCAGAGGCAGCACTGAGATTAACAATTTCCATGTACAGATACTTCTTTGGCGTCACATAACCCATGTATTTAACACACACTAAATTTTCATTGCAAATTGGCTGCACTGGGGGTATTCACAATTTTAAAAAGCTGTTTCCTTGACATACAGTTAGACTACAGCCTTACTTTGATCTGGTTATGAAAGCCATTCTAAAAATGAAGTGAATATGGGGCTGAGGAATCTCATAGTTTTAAAAAAACAAGAAGTAAAATCCCAGGGCTCATCATTAGTTTCCCAGGCTAATCAGCACAGAATAGTTAATAAACTTTAATCACAAGTATAGGTGTAGCAATGTAAGGCTGGGATGCATGTGGCACTGTCATGATGCTGAAAAGATGCACGCAACAGGTCATATAAAGTTCTTTGTAAGACACCTACTGTAAACTGAAACAACAACCCTGAGATATAATATTCACTGGATTAGGGAGGGAAAAGATTCAGTCACTCTTGAGACATCTGTCTGGCTGCCTCATAAGTCTTCATTTTCATGCTAAGTGTAGTTTTAAAATGTCACCCTGAAAATGTGTGACATTTTAATGGGTTGATTGCCAAGATTCTCAAATCCATTAATTTGCATATGAATCACGGCATCAAATATTATGGAAAAAGTATAAGAAACTAGAGTTATGAAAGAACGCCCTGCATTCCCCGTGGTTAAACATATGATGGGAGGATTGTCTCTTAAAAATCTAATACTACAAAGTCGAATGAGATTAAAAAAGGCTGTGGTATTCCCATTTATACCAATGGTTGTGATTGCATGTTGTCTTTTTTACAGCTGTCTGTAAGTAGCAACGTGGATGTTGCCTGCTCTTTCAGTAAGCTGCACAGTGCATTACAGCATCGTGACAGCCACTAGTGCAGCCCTGAGGATGGGTTGCATTCCCTTCTCCACGTTTCTGATGCAATTCCAATAAAGTCAGCAGGATTTCACCAACGTCTTCTGATCACGTCTCTCCAGTAAACACTTTTCAGATTGCTCTTAAAACTGATGGAGCCAGAACAAGCACCAAGGGCCATCAATTCTCAAACTCCCATGAACTTCAACTAGAGAAAGCTAAGGAGCCTGCACTGTGCAATTAGCTACTGTATGCCAGGGTCTGTGACTAGGCTTGTGGGAGTTAAGCACATCTATAAATACTTTTTGGATTAGGGTTTATGGTTAGAGAAAATCCTTCTAACTGAAACAAAACTTCCTATCAGGTTTTACCTCTTAAACAGTTTTAGTGGGAGGAAGGAGCAGTCAAGTTCCTACAGAAGGTTTTCTCATCTAATGTAACTCGCTCAATGCAGGACTTGGCATATGCTAAGCAATTGTTTATAGCTCCTGCACAGCACATCTGCTTTGGGAGCTGATTTGTGACGGAAATCCGCTTGAATGGAGATGGTAAATTTGATTTACTTTTGAAAAAGAAGTGAAGAATTTCACAGCAGAACAATCTGGGTCACAATGTACTTCGGATTATAAGATTTAGTACAGAAAAAAGGCCCAAACCACATAATTCAGATCCAACTTTCAAGCATTGAAAGTTTGAGGTTAATGAAAACTAAGGTTTAGTTCATCCATTCATAAAGATGTGTAGCTTGGAGCTGACCCTGTGCTTGGATCTCCCTATCTCCCTTGGGGTCCCCCAGGGCTGTTCAAATCCAGGAATCGGACCCTTTTCCAGTTTGCAGCAGAAAGCCCAAAGCCACACACACACAAAGCTGTTTAAAGGAGAAGGCAGCTTAGGCAGAAAGAGGTACCAGCAGAGAGCTAGTTGTGGGTCTGTCCTGAGTCACTGGAAATGTGCAAGCAGGAGTAGTGCAGAGGGCTGGATGTTTCAAGGTAATACTGATCTCCCTGGGAGACTGGAGAGTGGTTGAAGTAATACGGTTTTGTGCAAAAGAAAGAGAGCAAACATGGGAAATAGCACTAGGGGAGAAACAAGAGTTAAGCTCAGAATTAATGTGCAGAAACAACAGGAGAAAAAAATCTGAATTTCCAGAGCAGGACACAGGGTTTGTTGTCAGTGGTGAGCTTGGTACTAGGCACCTGCCGGAGAGACTGAGTTTCTTAAAGTGTTTCATGGGTCATAGGGGGAAAGATTAGCCCCCCCCTGCTCATCTCTTTTTGAAAAACAAACTAAGACAATGCATGCGGCTTTGGACTTGCAGAGGCGTAAAACTAGTGTTACCCTTATTGCTAACACATCTAGCAAAGTTGATGGGGAAGCCTCAGGAACTGAGCCAAGGAGGACTGGAGCAACACACACAGTGCTCGCTGGCTGCATGCCTGCAGCTGCTGGTGGAGGAGCCAGCAGGCCAGGGTGCATGCGAATTACTGGTCTCAGCAGCCATGCTGTGATAGGGACTGATCCTGTCCACTAAAACTCCCAGGGAGGGTGACCTTACCCTGGTGGGAGAGACCAGGAGTGGGTGAGCGATGTGGTCGTGGCTCACCTCTCATGGGCACAAGGAAGGGGGATCTCTTCTGGCCTCCTCTTTGATGAGGCGTTGCACCGGAGCGAATTGCTGTGTTGCCTGCTGTCCATTTGCATGACTGCAACTCCGGGCAGAGCTTGGCTCCCAACCTTTACAAAGTCACCAAGGGAAGTGAAGCTCTTTCAGTATTTCTCTTATGATGCAAGTATACCATAGAAAAAGTTTCTAAAGCTCCTCCTCTGAAGGAGAACCAATGCGACCTTTACAGCCCCTTACCTTGTATTCAATATGAAAGCATTTGTCTTTAGGAACAGAGACAGTTCTCATGTGAATGCAGATGCAAAAGAAAACAACAACCATTTCTGTATAAGAATATATTATTTAGCAGATCAGTTTAAAAGTAAAAAAAAAAAAAAAGTCTGTACATCTTTGAAGGTTTTTCTTGTTGCTTTTTGCATCCATGAGGATAAAAATTGGATTGCACAGTGGTTTCAGCTTTGTGCTCCCTTCTTTGCTTGCGCTGAAGGGTCCCTTGACATCTAGCTGTACCAGGCCACAAAGTGAACCTGCAAACTCACAAAGGTTTCTTCTGTTTTCTTCTAGTGTAGAAAACAACAAAAAAAATTTCATCCATTATGCTGGGCTTCTGAGTGTACTGTGAACACTATAAAATTCAGAGAATAATACAGAGAAATGTGTCATTAGGGCCTACTAGGCAAACAAAAATATATGCCAGGACCCCTGTCAGAATATAAGCATCTGTTAAGCTCTGCTGTAATTAGCATACTGCTGTATACATACATATAGGATCTTGACTAAAACAAATTTTCTTTTGTTTTTGGATGCCAGTGGATCATTTTATAGAAAAGGCTCCTTAGCTAAATTCTGCTTTGTCTCTACAGACCGTGGTCAGTGTGGTCACCAAATCTGCTGGAGATTTGAGCTGTGCTGCAATCTGTGCAATGTCCGCAGGGGAAGTCCTGCCGGGGCCGGGGGCTGCGATGGTTCTGCCGGAGTGAGAGGAGCCCTTGGTGCCCGATGGTGGCAGTGCCTGTGCGAGCAGGCTGCAGGCTGTAGGCAAGGCGCCCAGCAGGCAGGCAGGCAGGCAGGGCATCCATGCCTGCCACCTCTCCGTATACATAGTCCCAGTTGGATTTTGATGTAGCCACCACATCTGTTTGGCAAATACAGCATTTCTCAAAACCAGAATAACCTTAGGGCTTCTGTTTTGCTCAAAGACTTTTTCATCTCACTTTTCAGTACTGCCGGTGGTCAAACTTTCACATTTCTTTTTCTGCAACTGAAATGAAGACCAAAGCAGGATTAATACCCCTGACTCACACAGTGCCACTTTACACCACGGCTGTGAGTTGAATGCTCATCTCTGCACAAGGCATGTGCAACATTTCTTGGGAAATAACAGCCAGTAGTTTGGTATATCACAGGCACATTTTAATCTGAACACATATGTCCTGTAAACAGCACTCAGTCTTTCTCATCCTCTGCCATGCTACGCTCTTGGATTATTAACTAACTTCTCCTATTTCAGCATATTTCTGAATTCAGTCTTCTCCTATTTTCCTAAGACCTCTTGTGCCAACAGACCATAATTAAAGCTCCATCAGTTTGTACAAAATTTCTGTTTTGACAGCTTCTGTAAACTAAAAGTAAAATCTAGGCTCAACTTGAAAGATGAACAGGACTCAGAAAGTCTGGCAGTCATATTTGAGTTCTTTTTCCCTCCTTTGAGAAATGTTCCACTTCAAACTGAAGAATGCCTTAAAGACTTTCTTCTCCTTTATAACTTAGCGCCCTCAAAGCTTGTGCTCTTTGATTAACCAGCCTTTGTATTTGTGCTGCTGAGGGGCTTTTCCTCCAAAGCACTTGAGAGGAGGTGGGATCTAAGCTACTATTCCCCTCATCCAGTAAGAGATGATCAAGTGAGTGAACCTTCATTTCCCATATATCAAACAACATCAGCACAACTAGTACTCTAGGGCACTTAACAATTTATTTTAATGACAGAATGACTGATAATATCCTGTCTACATGATAACATTTGTTCATGTCAGAAAACTCCCACACTGTGATGCCATTTGGGCAGGTTTTGTCATCTGCCCTGGCAGGAAAAAGAAGCACTCACAGAGGAGTGCAAGGAAGGCGTGCAGGACAGTGTCATAGGCTGCAGGGCACTGCGGGAGCCAGGCTAGCACTCCTGTTGCTGCACTGCAGGTGTGGGGCACTCACTCCCAGGACCTGGCCTCAGCCTCTGCCCTGTTAAGCAATGCAGATGTGGCCGAAGAGAGTAGACAGGGTTACATGCGTATCCTACCTCCCCTAAGCCTTACATGGCAAAAATGAGGGACACTGTAAATGGAGGTCCCCATTCAGCCTGGGCCATAAAATAGCTGCATTGGTTCTGTGTTTAATCCTACTGGATGCTGTGCATATGAGAATAATTCCCCATAAATTTTCAGGCACATTCTTGAAACATGAGACATGTCAGTCAAAGTATCTTCCCAGAAAGAAACATATGCATTTGTGGTGCAGTGCCTTGAACTGCCTGACTCCAGGCCATTTTGCTGCAATCTAGGCCAGGCTTACTCCTTCTCAGGGGAATGTATAGCTTCTTCCTGGTATGTTTGCTAACATACCCCTAACTCCCCTCAGGTGCTTATTTCTGTGTTTTGTCTCCAGGTCCCTCTCTAGTAAGCAGCTTCCTTCCCATGGGCATGCTTGTATGGTGCCTGATGGACTCTGCAAGGGCACGTTCTTGCACACACTTATTGCTTGTGGTACACACCTTTCTCCAGCCACGTGTAATGAAGGTGTTTCTCATGATAATGATTATGCCATAAGCATTCCTACTGTTTTGGAATGAAACTGCTATTAAATTACAATGTTCGACTTATTCAATCATAACATTTGTTTTATCAATAAGATATATAGAACTTACCTCTTTCATAGCATCATCTATCTGTTTTAATTCCTCATAGCGGTCCCTGGATTCCCAAAGGGGCTGGAGCATCACCTCCTCCACTTCTGGAAATAGCTAGGTGAAAATGAGAGAGATCAACATTTCCTTTTGTATTCATTAACCTGTACGTGCTAGAAATGAGCTGAAAGGCAGGATGTGAACTGTACATCCTTGTTTCCCTGGCTAACTAAACACCTGTCAGAGCAAATACTGAAGCTTTCATGCCCCCACTTCTGCTTCTGGCCTTGAGTGACTTACCTTTGTTACTGTTTCGAACATGGGGATGAGAACGAACTTCAGGAAGCCGATCTGTGCTGTCGGTTTGGTTACTTTATCGCGGTCCATGAATGGTGCCACTGGAAGGCCCTCAGATTTTTCTCGGTCGCTCTGGAACAAATCCAGAGTTAACAAATATTAATCTCGGCTAGAAGCCTGTGAGCAGAGTGACATACCAAGTAGATCTCTAGCTAAAGAGCAGTAGCCTTCAGATACAGATCTCTGTAGTGTCCAAAGATAGCACAGAATAGCAATATGCTTCCCTCAGGCCAATGAATCCTGCTTTGTTGAGATCAAACATCTGAATAAAGAGAACTCTGTTCAGTTATATCTGCCCAGTACTGGCATGGAAGTGTTCACCTCCAGGCTTTCAGGACAATGAGGCCACCTGGTTCTCTTTGCAAACCCATGGGACTTGTGAGGTAAAATATTTCTGAGCGTTCAGAAAGGTGGTCATGGCTTTTGCCACTCTGGAAGAGAACAGTAAGTCTTTGATTTCCTCATCATGCTTCAGAGAGTGATTATTTTTGGGCATTCAACCAGAAAATACATATCTTTCTTTACTAGTGATTAAAACTAAACCTGTCTAGCTGAGTCAATGCAAAACAGTTCCATTGACTGCGGTGAGTTTACCAAGCTTCCTACTTGACCACATAGCTCACTGTTTCTGTGTGGGTGCATGTGCAAGGAGGTCACAGACTGTGCATGTGCATGCAAAAATATACCCTGTTGCAGACTTTCTCAATTATTGGGTCTTTTGGTACATAGTGCTGTTGCTGGGTGGCCAAAATAGTAAGGCACACAGATACTGTAATTTTGAGTAAAAAGTTGCAGATGTGGTGAGCAAGGAGTGTTTCTGACACATCATCTGAGGTGTCTGCCTCTTGCAAGAAGCTCTCCTCAGCATGCACCCTATCAAGGTGTAGAGAAAAGACGCAAGAAAGCTCCGGCATCCCCTCCTCAGAGCACTGCAGCTGTGTGTCTCTTGAGATCCCACTGCTGCAGCACTTACACAGTGCTCAAGAGCCTGTTTGCTGGAGGCATCTGAGGGCTACTCTTCCAGGGATCCTTTTTTAAGCAAACAGAAACTGTGTCCACCTGGGAATCCAGCGAGGAACAATGGTCTGGGGAGCTTAAAGTCTGACTGCACACTTCAGCTCGTCATCTGCTTTCTCTTTAGGCAAATGTTCACACACAGTGAAAATTATCTTGACTAGTTCCTGTGTGATATTTGATATCGTTTACTTGACATCTTTCTCTTGCCCTTTCGGCTCAATAATCATACGTCAAACTAACTTGCAAGGCAGCCGCTTTACAGAGAACAAGCTTCAGTCTGCTAGCATTAGGATTTCTAGGTTGTTTTTGTCTTTCACCTGCAAATTAGAGTCAATTGCATTCACTTGCTTTCTGAAGAGATTTTCTTGCTGACATCCTTCTCCTGCTTTCTGTAAAAGAAGCCTTTCCATCTTAGAGCTAGATTGGGCTGTCATGCAGCAGAGCACCTGTAGCTGAGGTGGGATTCAGGAAGAGCAGCAACCTGTGCAATTGCATTTCTCCCTCATTCTTACCTGCATAAAATATTCCTCTAGTAAGCAATCTACCCAGGGCTCCGCTACTTCCATCGGGCGGACTTCATTGGAGATATCACAACATTTTATCAGTACCATCTTCAGCTGAAAGAGGATAATACTTTAATATTGCAGTCTTATTGCCAGCCCCTTTCCCCCTATCCAGAACCTGTGTCTTTACAATGCAATGGGAGGCAATGTTTTCAAACAGGAAGGAAAGTTTTAGGATTAAATCAGAGGTCTTAAATGATCTGGATTATTTTCCACTCTCTCAGTTACCCTGTGTAAATAATTTATCACCTCCCTACCTCAGTTTCCCTGCCTGTAGCCCTGGGATGTGTCACAGTGGAACATGCACTTATCTGCTGCATGAAAAGATTCAGCCACAAACGACCATGAAGTTGTTTGTGGAACACTCAGAGGCAGCTGGGGAGAGAGTTCCCTCGTGTCAAAGATGACTGGATTAGCTCTATTTTATATAGAGCACTTCCAAATTGTAATCCTTTTTGGTGGGGCAGAGGATGTAGGAAGGATTAGTTTTTGATAATGTATATTGAATCTTGTTTTTTAAACAAATAAATGTTAATCTACAAGTTTTCACACTATGCACAGAAAAATAACATTCTACAAAACCTTCTTACACAGGTCATGTGTTCTTCATTTGAGTAATCAAAATTTTCCATTTTTTCCTTGAAAGAGTCCAGTATTTCTGCATGTCTCGCCATGTCTGTAGCCAGGATTAACGTAATTATCCCCTAGCAAAGAAAACACATTCACATATTAACTTGGCATTCTTTACAAAGTCTACTATTGCAGAGCAAAGTAGGGTCTTTCTTACACACAAAAAGGCTCAGATGAATTACATTGTTAACACCAAAAGGGAAAATTTCTGACTTGAAACTGCCAAGCAAACTGGAAGAGGGTTATAAAGAGTTCATGGTATATGAAGATCATGGTTGGATTGATCTGTAACACTGGTGTGATATTCCAGAGGCATTGAGCTCTTTCCTCTCCGATTGACTAATTGTGGAAAAATGAACTGTACAACAGGATGTTAAAAGCCACACTCTATTTGCCAAGATCCACTTTTGGCTCCTTGGAAAGCACTATAGGTTTTGCTGCTGACTATTAGTGGCCTTAGGAAGAGATGAAGATCCATAGATGTGGATGTTCTCTGTGCTCATCCTCCTTGGATTAAGGGCTTTGAAACACCCAGATGCAGACAATGTGTTAGGAGCTCTGTATCCTCCTGCTGGGCAGAGTTTATGATGGGAGATGTGGTTAATTTAAAGTTGTGGGTTTTCATGCAGATCTATCTATTTTGGGCCCATGCCTGCTTCTCATGCGCTGCCAGAATCAGTAACCTCAGCCAGACCAGTATGTGAGCCCTTACATTGGTCTATTTTTTCATTTGGTGTGTAAGGAACGTGTAACATGGAAACTAAGATCGAATTTTGGCCCTTGGTGCTCTTATGAGATTCTCAGCATTGTTCACTGTCTCAGAGATAGCTGTGATGACTCCCAGTACACCAGAGCCTCTTTCAACAAACAGTACAAGTGTTCTGCTGTTGTAAATATTTTCCCATTTTGAAGCCCCTCTTAAAATTAATACAATGTTCTTTTAAAGCATAAACTTCTGCCATGAGAGCTTAATTCTTTCCCAGTCAGAGCTAATTGGTTCCTTCAATAATATAAATATCTACCGCCAAAATGTCACAGGCTTTAATAGTCAGGATGTACTCATTATTTCTCAGTAAGACAATCCAGGGAGTGCTGCTGTGGAAATTTTCCAAGAATCGCTCTTGGAACCTTCTAGTGTGAGGGGCTTTTTCAGTCCTACCCTCTAGCAAGAATGATTCACTCATGTTGTACAGCAGGGAAGTCTGTGAGTACTTATATTTTCAGGAACAGTTTGTACAACACAGATAGGAACAGCATTCATACCTGTCTTATCTGTTTGAACTGGTCCTGATCAACATTGGAGAAAATGTTGTATTCTGGCTGGGAAATGATCTGGAAAGCCACAGCACAGTGGTGGTTCTCCAGTGGGGAGATGTCATTGTAGCGTACTGCAAGCTCAGTTCGTGCGTTTATCTGATAGCTGATGTGAAGAAAAACAATGAGAACTCCTGCAGACACACACCAGCTGCTCTAAACCGTGCTGCTTACTTTTATTTACATTCTTTTCAATACTTATTCAATTAGCTGCAGTTTATGTTTTGATTGTTACTACTAAATCAGATTTTTAAAGAAGATAGATATTACTTTAATATAATCTCAGACACTATTCCCCCATAGGGTTTGGAGTTTTTTTAATTTTACCAAGTCTCTGTAGCTTAAAATGACATAGAACAAACACAGAAGCAACTGTCTGGGCTTCACTCAACCCCCACTAAGGTCAACGGAGAGATTCTCACTGATCCCAGTCAGAACTGGGTTCTGCCCTTATTTACTGAATGACAACAAATAAATTAGATTCTCTCTCTTTTTCACATATACATACATGCACACAAAATTGTCCATGGGTCAACAAGTCTAATTTCCTCACATGATAATGAATCAAATAATATGCACTTCATGATATATAATTATGAAATAATGTGCAAGTTAAATCACCCTTTTCATTTTAGAGTAATTATTCCATTTCAGTCAATGGAGCTATAAACCTTTACGCCCTCTCTCTCAGCTGTAAAACATTTTACCTTAGTTTCTCAGGAGCTGGGGAAAGTATTGGAATAGAAATCTGAAAAAGCATTTTCCTTAGAGAACCAAGGACAGCTGGCAGCCCCCAGCCAGACCCGAGTTCTCTGCAGGCTCTGCCTTGGCCCACGTGTGAGTGAACAGCAGGGCCATGAGGGAAGGTCATGGCCAGCCCAAGCTGTGAGAAGGAAAACCTGGTCTACCAAAAATGCCAGCTGGTATTACCTTCCCAATAAATTTTAAGGGAAGAAAAAGCAAGAGACAGACTTACGTATTGTTATAGCCTGGATGGTCCAAGTCATGGCATACTGCTGCAGTCATAAGAATCAAGATGTCAATTTGGGAAAATTTCTCCTGTAAAATACAAAATATTCATGTAGTATTATGATTTCTACTTCCTCTATCCCCATAAATGAAAAGAAGTAAAAAAAGCACCCACAGTTACTTTTCAGAGAAATGCAAACCCAAGCAAAATGAAGTATTTTTCCATAGATCAATTTACTTCAGTCAAGACAGAGAATTCTGCCTTCCCTTCCAGTACAAATGACTCAGATTTGCCTTTGTTGCATTAAATAATAGCAGCTCAGAGGAGGCAATTTGCTTGAAACCCGCTATTACTTCAGAGATCATATAAAAGAACTGAGATATTAGTACAGTCTCTTGTAAGTCATTTGAGCATCCTGATTAGTTAAGGGAGGGCTGGAAGATAGCTTAGTTGCCATTGCATTCTGCATTAACTAAGGTTATGAAAAGAGTGAGAAAAATTAAGTGTTGTGTTCCCACAGTTTCTGAATAGGATGAACTTCCATTAAAGCAAGATTTTCTTCATATTCTCACTGGCAAGAAAACAGACTTAGGGCAGTAACTGAGATGTTCAACTGTGAAGAAGAAAGGTTTTTAGCTGAATAAATTCTAGTCTGTACATAAATTAAATGAATATATAAACACAAGTTATCCAGTCAGTGACAACAAATGATGCCTATAGTTTTGGACAAAATATGGGTCAAACGTGAATACTGCATACAGTACATGCAAGGCATTGTTTGCAGTAGCTCACCCACGCACAAGCACACATTTGGAGTAAACCTCTCATGGGAACATTTTGTGTCACAGATGAAGACCATATTCACAGACCGTAATTTAGTAGGCTTTTGGATCTGATTCATAGATGTTTCATGCTATCAGAGTGTCAAAAGAGCTTCAGTGTACAAAATGGGGCTATCCAGGAGGTGGAGGTATCTTCCCAGCAGCCTCAGAAAGCTGTGCAGTGCTTGGGGTGTGCGACGGGACGGCTGAGCAGGCAGCCAGAGGTAGGAATGCAACATCTCTCCTCCTCTCGCCAGGGACTGAAAAAGTGCAGCTACTGCAAAGCTCATCAGTTGCTAGCAAGCTGGTGGCCTGATTTGCAAGGAAGGTGGCACAGTGATGCTCAGTGGACAAACATGTGCCCCATGATGGAAACGGAATGATGCTATCGAGGTGGGGGGCATACCTGGAGGCTGCAGAGCGAGATCATGCTGTACATCATCTGGGTCACACAGAAGCAGTGCCGGAAATTATGGAAGGGGTTGTTTCTGTAATTGTCATGAATACACAGCTGCAGAGAGGGGGAATGAGGCAGTCAGAGACAGAAGATGTCTTTCTTTATAAAAACATGATTACATATGCTTCCCAGCCTCCCTGGAAGCACTGTATACCCCTACAGAAGTCCTATGGAGCCCAGTATTACTTTCTGCTAGGACAGAGTGACAGCAGAAGTCCATCTGACACCCTCTGCCTTCCTGGGGGAGGGTGAGAGATTGCTCCCTTTCAAGAATTTGTTGAGAAGTAAACTCATAGCAACTTCTCTCTCATACCAGCTAGCAATGGGTAAGTATCCCAGCACAGCTGCAAGTAGATACATTTCAGTCTTGAGATAGGCCTCTGTGCTTTCATCCTGAATTTGTATTACAAACTGCAGTGGTTAAACAGTGACTTTGGGGTGTGTAAAGAACTCAAACTACATCCCCATTCCCCTCTCTCGCTGAAGGCAAATGGCAGCTTTGAAATCTTCAAGGCTGAAATGTAGTTATTTCATTTGCAGATGCTCAGAGGTGGCACTTTGGGATGTGCTGCTTGACAAAGTGAAGATGTGAATGTACATGCGCTAGCATACCTGTGTGGATTTCCTACGCTAGGCAGCACGGGAGAGATTTAGCCATATAGGCACAGTCAAGGACTGATTTTTGTGTGTTTTAATGTTCTTCAGATCCTGGCTATGTGCCCTCATCACAAATCCAAACTAAAGCTTGTCTTTCCATGTGTCCTCGCTACTGTTAGCCAGGCTAGCTGAGTGAAGCTGGCACAGCTGGGTTAACACATGCCACAGTCATTCTTTCAGTGCACTGGGTAGCCTTTGGTATTCTGTCCTCCACAAAAGAGCCAAGCATCAGCAGCCCTGCTGGACCCCTTCTGCTGAATCCTCCATAGCCTGGACCCTAGAGAGCCCTTATGCACATGCTTCAATTACTGAGCCTGAATTAATGACATGAAGGAAATTTGTGTCCCCTTCTCTAGCTAAATAGTGAATCTACTTAAATACATCTCAGGCACCACCAGGATCAAACCCTTCAACCTGGGACCTGACTTCTAGGAAGCCTCAAAGCTCTGGATGAGGTCAGGAGAACTGTGTGTTTTCAGTGCTTGTTCAATATTTGGGGGTTTCGTTGCAAAAGCTGCTCAGATTATTCTGCAGCGAGGACTTTACAAACATATTACATTATTTTAAAATGAGTGGCACAGTATGGTTGACAGCCAGGCCCACAGGCAGTGGGCAGTTTCTCACAGCCTCCCCATGGATGCTGTGGTCATGCCCAGGCACCGTACAACACCGCACAGATGTAAACGTACACATCCTGCAGTGGAGCCCAGAGCATCCCAGGGGACTCCTGACTCAGAGCACTGAAGGGCTGGAGTGACTGGGTTGTATTAGTCATCCCTTCCTCCCCTTTCTGGAACATTCTGTAGCCATTGGATGTGGGAGCAAGAAAACCTTTTCTCACCCACTTAAATTCAAACTGGTGCTCATACCGCGCCTGGAGAAGTATCATAGTCTGAAGCAGAGTCCTTGGGGCTTTTTAAAATCATCTTTCTGCAAAGCTAGTGTTTAAGAAAGGAAATCTCACCCTGTCTTACCTTTGTAGAAATTACATAATAAACTCCCCTTGTTGTTCCAAAAGAGGCTGTCTTAAATGCTAATAGGAACAAATTACCTGGAGATACAAGCTAACAGGAAGCTGCCTGCAGTAACGTGTGTGGGTGGCATGTTGATATGTGTTGACATATCACCTTGCTTCCCATGTTTTCAGGCTGTGAGACAGGAGGAGGAAATTTTCTGTTTTATCTACTGTGTGCTAGCCTTGATTGTATTGGGTTTCATCCCACTCCTTCTGTTCACCTGTTTTCTAAGGGTCAACAATACCGAGCTTTTCATCTGCCTTTGAAGTTCAGGGAGAGATTTCCTAGGTCTCAAGCATTTTTTATATCTTTTTTTAATGTAGCCATACCATCTTTTCTAAAAAGACTTAACCAGTCCTAGGTGTAAATTCTAGGTAAGCGTTTTTGGAGGCATGGCAACATTGGACCATTTTATCCCTTACTCCGGTCTCTGATCAGCCTAATGCCTTGCTAGCTTCAGCCACCAGCAGCACACCAAGCAGTGACAGTCACTGCCTTGCATATGCTGGTGCCCAGGTGCTTTTTGCTTTTGCTATACTCATGATGAACACAGTGTTTTCTTTGTGTTTTCTAGTCACCTTCTGAATTTGTGGAATTTGTTCAGGCCTTTCTGGGAGTCTACATCAATCATGTAAAACAGTTCCTTCTATTCTGTCCATACCCTTCAGGTAATTAGAAAAGATTAGTGAGATATAATTCTTCGCTACAGGAATCATATGAAACATCTGTATAATGAACTTCACATAATGATATTTTTAATTATCGTTTCAATCAATTTGTCAGAGACGTAAATTTTACTGACCATAATCCTTCAGAGTATCCCTACATCCTTTTTAAACAATGGGTAGAATATTTACTGTTCTACAGTCCTCTAGGAACATGATGGGTTTTTCTGAGAAAGCCAATATATTCTTCAGCTTTTTGGCAAATTCTTTCTTATGCTCTTCCTTGAACCTGATAACTTATTGGTTTTTAAATATTCCAGTGTTTCTTCTTTAGACATCTTAGTTTGGATATGATCTCATCTTTATCATGTCATGTATCTCTGCAACATTCTCAACACTAAAGACCAAGGGGAATAAAGTTAGTTAACTTCTCAGCAATTCCTTTTCCTTCTTGCCTTGTTTTTACTCACTGTGATTCAGGACATCTAATTCTTATGGAACCTACTGGCTTTTTTAGGCCATAGACACTTGTCTCCATATACACTAGGTACGAAGACTATTAATCAGAAATTAACTTCTTTCAGTAATAGAAAGCTCGGATAACAAATGTAAAACAGTTAAAAAAATGTCATCTGTTACCACAAGAATGCAAACATTTGCCCAAGTACTTAATTTTCAGAATTTGTATAGGTTGACTGCTTTCAATGGAATTACTCATGTGAGTTAAGTTAATTCCATGACTAAATGTTTTATTTATTGATTTTTGAATTTGAAAAATTGCAAATATCAGGAATTTGAAATACTTACCAACCACCTCTTTAGCGTGATAGGATTGATGTTGAAGTCTTTTACCAACCCAAGATCATGGTACATATGTTCCAAACAACTCAGCATCTGCAGCCAGGAGCAGATAGGTTATTGGCTTGGCGAATATCACTTCACTTTATGATACACTGAAGAGTGAATTTCCTCCTTGCAAGCATCAAATAATTGCAGAGCCCTCTTGTTAAGATGAAAGAAAGATGTTCAAAGATTGCATTATTAAAGACAGAGCAAGAGGGGAGACAGAGAGGTTCTGAAAGCTTTTTGAAGTAGACAGATTGCTGTTGACTTCATAGGTTTTGTGCAGGGCTTTGAATCACACCAGCTCTCTTTGGTAATTGTGATTCACGCGTATCATAGCCATTCCTTCTCACAAAAAGAATATTGCTATTTTTCTAATTCAGCTGGAATATGTTCTAATGCTCAATGAAATCAGTGGGAGTTTTTCCACTGACACCAGAGGCCCAAGCTGTACAGAAATGAATCAGGCCCTAGCTGTATAGAAAACAACAGACGAAAATCAGAGATCTTTAAAGGAACATTTATTCTAGAAAAAGTGACAATATCTTATTCCTTTATGAGTTTTTGTGAGTTCCTAAAGGCACTATCTTAACTTGGATTTCTTGATTAACAAAAGATCTCCTGTTATAACACTACCAAATTGCAGTTTGTGACCATCCACTCTCATAAACTGTAACTATGAATCCCAATAGCTGAAATGCAAATGCAGGCTCCTCTTCTAGACAACATCTGCTCTGCTGCATGAAGTGGGTTGCAGATAGTTTAGCACTACCACGCCTAATTAATCTTCTGGGTTTTAAAATATTGCAGAAGAAGAGTATTGACAATCTGATGTGTCTTGGGCATTTAACCACTGCCACCAGTCAGAAATTAATAGAATTCTAAGAGTTCAGCGGTTTATGTGTCTGCATTCCCATTTCTGAAGGCAAAATCAGCAGGGGATGAAATGTAGCCACTAGCAGACACAGTTCTTAGACAGTAGATTGATCCCAAAGTTTTTAACATGATCAGTGTAATGTCACAAATATGGCCTTGGAGACCAAGTTTCTGTTATTTAGGCTCTTAAAAACTCTCCAGAAAAAATATTTCCTCTAACAAAACATTGTATTTATCCAGGGAATATATACAGTTCATGCAGTAACAAGGGGTCTGGTTTTGAGTTATCTGAACAGGAAGAAAGAGACTTTCCTGCAAGACTTGAGGGACAATGTCACGGTCTGAACTGTGCTCAGATCACAAAGCCAGCATTTTGCTGTAGACCACCCTGTCTTGTTCCTAGTCTCTGAGCTAGAATATATGTTTTGCAATAGTTTCAGAAAAGACTGTCTGAGACAATAAACTTTATCTAGAAGAGCTGAATTACCCTCAGAAATGCCTACCTCCCTCCAGATGTTGCCAAGAGAGCTTTGGGTGAGTGGCAGGGTGACTTTGAGACGCAAAGCTCCTGCCCCTGCATACATGAGAATCTTGGGTTTAATTTTTAGCTTTCTTGGTCAACAGCAAAAGCTTGAATATTGGACTCTTCAAAGGCTTGAGAGTGAGTGGGCATTAGAGAAAGAGAACACAAGCTTGCTGCATAGCTCTGTTTACTGAGATGCTGCGGAGCACGACATTATTAATTTGTTTACAGAAGATTATGTTTTAGAACCTGCATGCCCCACATTGAGTACATGGGCAAATGCTCATTGCTAAACAAGCATTGACAGAATTGAAATATTCTCTGTAAACATAAACCAGAGCTAAAGGGTAAGATAAACCCATATGGTGCTCGGCTCACCAGAGTTTGTGTGGTATCTTATTTCTGAGCAGCCCTCCTCCTTGCAGTGTATGTCTAATTCCACACACTCTTGTTAGCCTCATTTATGCCATCATATAGTGCTTCCTAAGTACTCTGAATGAGTTACTGTGCTAAAATACTATGCCTCAGCATACAAGAATCTGTGGATAATGTTTTTTGTCTTTCACTATTCTTTCTTAATATTTAGAACAATGAGCCAGCAGTGTCATGGTCCACCTGGCAGGTCATAATTCTCTCTTGCTGTAAAGACCTGACAGGCGTTCAAAAGCTGGGGACGAGCCATTTTGCCTGAGCAGTTGTATGGCTCTGGTACAGAGAAAAGGGCCTGGAGAGGGAGCAGTCACTGCAGAGCACCAGCCTCAGCTTGGCATGGACTGCACAAGGGAAGCTCTGCCAGCCTATGTGAATGGAAGATGGACCTAAAGCCACCAGAGAGTCCTTCTGTTATTCTACCAGCCAGATGAAATATCCTGAAAGAAATGTGCTGCTCCCATGGGTGCGGTGTGGAGTATTTTTCCTTGTCATGGTGATCTACAGGTGCTGAGCCAGAATGACTCTGAATGCACAACGTTTGATTGAGAAGGTAATTAATGTCATTGCTGCTGGGTGTGCTGCTAGAATGACCCAATCTTTCCCTTGGGAAAAACCCAAGTTTAGTCCTCCTGTCCCTTATACTTTTCCTAAGTGAGATTTTCTTGAATTTGCTGAATCTAGTTTTACATTATATTATAAGCTGGCCATTACAGAAACATCCTTCTTCACGTTTCTGCAGAGATTTACACATAGGCTTTCCAGAACCTTCTGCAATACAAGGGATGAACAACAAACAGTACTAATAGCAATAAGAAAAATAAGAAAATGAAGCAATAAGAAAATAGTAATAGGTCATACACACAGCTTTTCTACCTATTCAGAAAGCATCACAGAAACACCCTTGTCTAAAAGGGTATGAATCGATACATGCCCCTCTGCCTGACTTCACACAGCAGCACACAGCTTCATTGATTTGAGCAGAGTTATTGATGATGTGCTTAAGTGTACACTTTGGTAGGGATCGATTTGTTCAAATAAAATGGCACGAATTCATGTGGCAGTAATGATAGTGTGCTGGTTGTTGTAGGACATTACTAGGAAGAGATTAAAGGAGAAATGAAGAGGGTTCAGGTTATGATAATCAGCATAATCTATTTGGCATCTGTAGGGAAAATGTACTGTATTCTGGTGTGACAGGAAAATTGAAAAAATAAGAGAGATTAAGGGCAGAAACAGGAACAAACTCTGCAGGGCATCTCAAAGGGCTCTTCTGGCCTTGCTGGCTCCCAGAAAGAGCTCTAGCCCAGCTAACATGTCATCCTTACCTCATTGGGCTCCCACAGCCAGACGTCAAAGGTTGGTTTCCGAAGAGCTTCTATGGTCTCCTGGGACAGCATGTACTGCAGACAGAAAGGCCTTCGGTGTAAGTGAGGGTCTCCCCGCCCTGGTATGGGACCTGCCGTTCGCATATTCCTGGGACTCCTGGGGTCCCATTCACGTGGGGTTTAGCTGCATTCCCCAAGGACAAAGCAACTCATCTCTCCCTCTGCCTGCCCAGCCCTCCTCTCCCTCCCCACTGGCTGCTCGTGCTCATGCCAGGATGCTGACGCCTGGCAGGCAGCAATCCCCAAGGCAGCTCTCTGCCTGCCACAGCACCAGCTGGCAGGCCAATGATGGGTGAAGATGCTTCTGGAGCAGGGAGATGGAGGGTTCGGGAGAAAAGGGAGGAGAGCGGAGGTGTTATGGATGGGGTTGCAAGTAAATCCAGCAAGGGGACATAAGAGGCGCCAGGGCACAGACCCATCCCTGGTGGCACTAGTTTTGCTGCCTGCAGAACATCAGTCACAATCGGTGCACACAGTCATGGCTGGGTGGTGTGAAGTGCCTATGCTTATAGTGTTAAATTATCTCGTGGGCATGATATATTTACTTTCAGATGATTTATGCTCTTATTTTGAGTATTTTTTCAAGAACGCCTACATTTTCAAATTGGCTGTCAGCCTGCAAGATTCAAACATTTTTTCACCATTACGCTTAGAGGCTTAAAACAAAATCAAGCTCATTGGCCAGTTACTATTTGTATACAAATTTTTTTAAAAAGGAATGTGGAGAGTTAAAGGACCAGGGGAGATCTGGACTCTACCAAATCATATTTTCAAGACTCTATTGATCAGAGCCTTTCTGGGACACAAAAACCTTGTAGCATTAATTGGCTCATTTACCATGGCTGTCTCTAATTAGTTTGGGCTTACTGTACTGAGCAGCTGAATGAAATTTTCTGAGCCATCAAACTGTTGATACTTAATCCAAGGAAGAATAACACTGAAGATTAATTTTCATTCTTGAGGGGGCAATGATTTTTACATTTGCCTACATAATGTACATTTAATATGTCATTCTGTAAGAAATCTGTAAATTAGCTGTACAGATTTCTTATTAGATAACAGTGTTGTAACAATATCTTCTTTCAGTGGGCTATCACTTCCTAGCCTCACTGACATTGGGCAAATCCACCACTTGACAGCTGATAACAAATTTTACAAATCTGTCAAACAGAACCCAAACTTCTGAAAACAAAAATCCTATGAGCTTTGGTATAGGGACAACACAGACTAGCAGTTTACTTGGCAGTCAGTTAGTACAACTCTTTTGCACTTGTTGTTAATCCAAGATCCTAATATCACAGCAATAGATCAAGGTTGATCTGACATATATACTTATCAAGGGAAAAATTAATTTTTAGAACTGATATGTTTTGAGAAAACGTGTTAGAGTCAGGAGTACAAGCCTTTTGGGCAAAAGTTAATTAAAAGAAATGTAAGTCTCCTGATGTCTGCTTCAGAGACCTAGAGGTCACTTTTGCTAGGCAGAGTGGAATAAACAGCAGAACTTATAATTTTTTGCTCTGTAAGGCCCTGAAGACAAATATGCAAGGATGCATGTCCATATCATACACTTGCATCACACGGGACCATGTGAACTTGGAAGTGGCTGAGCTGGCTTTGATGTGTGCATACAAATGCACATGTTAACTATGATTTGCACAAGTTCGAGCTGGTATTTTCTCAAGGTGTGAACTTGGCGTTGTGCAGACATAACCTGTTATCTTTGAATAATTCCTCTGGGCAAAGACTGCTGGTGCTGGGACCAAAGATCCTGTGTGCTGCATGGTTTCAGCTTCATTTATCACTGTGGATTTGTACTTGTACTTGCCCAGTAGACATTTTTCTTCAAGCATTACTGTTTTCTCTAGCAAATACAGTAACTCATTTTCACAGGGACAATGAATCATTCTGGAGAGAATCCAATGTCGCATTTTCTCTTTGTTTCCCTAGGTGAAGCATCCCCATAAATTACTTTTTAAATTAAAAAATAATCCATTAGGAGAAAACAGGCAGCAGCACTATTTTCAATTAGAATACAACATTATAGGCTATTTGATTGTTTGCTACGAGCATGGAGAATAAACAAATATAACTAGACAAAAGAGTGTTAAATGTTGACGAATGCAAAATGTTCATTAACATTTCAAACACTAATGAGCTTTCAAGTATTATAGACTACTGAGGATCCAACTTTAAGTCACCACAGGCAAGCATGTGGTAGGATTCTAGAAAGAGAAAGAATTGCGTGGTACCTTTGGGTAGGATGGCACATCCCGCCGGGGAGTCGGCCTCTTGTTTTCATCCAAAAAGCTGTATTTGCAGGGACAGTTAGTCCTGAAATGAAATACTCAGCTCTTAACATTGTGGAAACAGAACCACAGTGCCTTGAAAAGTGCCAGAAGTAATCTGGACTCTCAGTAGGCATCACTTGGAGAATTACCTCACTCCCCAACCCTTTTTAATGTGGTGTTGCTCAAATGCTTTAAAAGTGTGATCCGGTTTAGGATTTTCTTCCCTTGTGCAACGCCGTTGTTGCCCCTTCTGTCTATTTGAACCCAAACAAGGAGTGTCTATCTTCAGACATGTATCCATGGATACGCAGTCGCTTCTATTTCAAACAAGTAACTTTCCCTTCAGTGGGCAGTGTGCTCTCCATGGCAGGTATAGTTATCCGAGGATGGCAGAGCCCTGCCAGGGGCCATGCTGAGTATGGACACCGGCATGCCTGTACTTATTTACTAGTGTAGGCATCCGCTGAGCCTATGACATTGCAGCCCAGCTCCAGTCCTCATAAATCCTTGGTAAGACCATCCATTTTGATGGCATGACCATCTTGCCTGCTGCCCTTCAGGCGTGACAACAGCAGTAAGGTACAGGCTAGGCAGGCACGGTCTGCTTGGCTCCCCATCCCTGGAGGAAGGGAGCCACTGCCAGAAATTACAGGTAATTAACACTTGCCTAGTTATTAACAGCAGCACCCACTGCCAGTTACCTACTCTTCCTTCTCTGCATATGGAAGAGCCAAGCTGATGCTATCCCAACTGAACAGAGGACCATGATGGTGAGAGATGCACCTCGGCCTTACAGCCTTTGCAGAACAACTAGGTTGCTGCACTGCAGTGTGAGAGCCATTTCTTGCCTTACAGCCATGGGGGGCACAACAAAACTAAGAGTTCTGTAGTATCACCCATGGCAATCATGATACTTTAACTCAGCACATGTTTCCCAGATAGCTGGTCATATGGACTTTAATAACTCTTATGTGAACACGATCTGCTTGTATTTTGCATTTATCCCTGTAGTCCTAACATTTGGATTATCCTTTCTCAGTTTTTGAAGCCTCTGGCCAAATAAAGCGAAAAGAAACCCCTGAAAAGAATCCAAACAAAGTATTCCATTAACTTTATTTGTCCCTTCTAAAATTATTTCACATATTCTGTATTGCATCTCTTTTTAGTGCTTCTCTTCTCTGTTGGGAATTGGTCCAGGTCTCTTTTCTTTACTCCTCTTAACACTGATGTCGGCTGTCATTTCTGATGGTGATGTCTGAATCCTGAACGGTGGTCAGCTGGCTTCAACCAGCTGCCTTTTCCTGCCCCATTTAGGGAGATTCTCAGTTGGTGAAAATGAGTTGGCTGTCTTAATCATTTCTAAAGCTGTTTCCTCAAAACTCCACTGTGAGGGGTATTAGTAGGATAAAAATAGTGAGTTTGGGGCATTCCTTGCCCTAATTGGAGCTGGCTGCCAGGGTTAGCTGAGGGTCAGCCAACTATCTCTAATTCCCAGCTGCAGTAAGACATCAAAGCCTTCATCCTACCACGCTGGGGAACACACCAGAGCCAGGATGCATCAGACCTTTACAAATGTAAAACTGTATCTGCAAATGATCATGATTTTAAATGACACTATAATGTTATTAGCATCTGCCAATGGTGAGCACAAAAAGCAGGCTAGCAAAAAAAGCAATTTAAGGGGATGCAAGTGGGGCTGCTTTGCTCTTCTGAAGAGGAGAAATGCACAATTCACTGTGCATGATTTTTATAAATCTAGCTGTTCACCCTTACTCTGTTGTTTGGTAATGTAAGCGCAAATGTAAGAATATGTAAGCATAGAAGAACACAGCTGTGTACTCTGTGATATTATTGAAGGAATATATGCACTCACACGTATTTATTCATTAAATTTAGATGTGATCCCTAATTGCAACTGTAACACATTATCTAGCAAATGACATTGCACAAGGGATGACAAGTCTAAATAGGAGCAAAACTATTTCCGCTTGCTCTGAGATGCCTCTATTCTCCCCACAGCATGCACGTACCCCACGCCAATGGGAGAGAGATTGCTCAGCCACTCTGGGGTGAAGCACCCCTAGGCAGGGGTCACTGCGGGCTAGTTGGCATGGCTCCTGCAGAGCCATGGTCGCTTGGGAATAGGGAATCACAGCTCATTCCTCAGCAGCTCCCAATGGGGTCCCTCTTAATAGCCAGTCACCAAAGAGCACCCTCTTCCTAGTCTTACTGCAAAAAGAGGTGACTGGTAACCACACCTGGCTACACACTGAACCTAGCCACACCTAGCTGCTGCTTTGACACTCAAGCCCTTAGGGCACAGATAATCATGGGCAGAATTTTGTGCAAGGAGAAGGAGCTTTTGTGCAGCTGAGAGGAGGAAGACCCAGCTCAAGGCAACCCAGGAGAGCTGTGACAGGTGGCTGCTACATCGGTAGGGCATGAAGTGGTGCTGGGCAGAGCAAGTTAGGCTCCTGCTTCAGCAAAAGCAGCTATGTAGCATGAGCTCAGAACAAGCTAGCTTGGGTGTCTGTGCCCAGCACTACCAGCTGCTGAGCACCACACCCATTTTTACCACAGTTTTCCAGCATCACACCCCATGCTGATCTCTGGCTGTCGGCAGATGTTATAGCTCAGCACAAGCCCCCGGTGAAGACTAAGCCTCAATTGGCTGCACTGGGCAGACTTAACACTCCCCATTCCTGTTTTTCTTGTTAACAGATTGCTGTTTATACTACAAAATATAGATTGTAAGGTGACAAGATCTGGGACAGGAATGAGTCATGGCTGCTACTAGGACAGTCTCATACTTCCTGATGTGTGTGGAGGCAACTGGACAAACATGAAGTTGCCAAAACTTTTTTTGTTTTGTTTTTAATTTCCTATTTGCCTGAGCATCACTATGCTCATAAAGGCAGCTCTCCCAGCTCCCTGCAACAGTTTGGGAAAAGTAAAGACACGTGCATGGGCACACATGTTATTCACATCACACCCTGCACAAATCAGCATACATGTTTTTGTGTTTGCTGCCAATCTGAGCTCTAGTTTTTCTAATGAGATTTCCTCACACACCTGAACAAGAAATGATGCAAGTCACAGGGCGAACTGCAATCCATCCTACTGGTATAAATCTGGAGCAGATCTGAGGTTAATAATCTTACTTTGCATTTATGCTAGGATGACAGCCAAGCTTGGCCTTAGACTTAATAGGAATGTATTAACACTGTGCCTGCTGACATATCTGGATAGCAAAATTTATAAAAGCGAGTGATTATAAGGCCTAATTCTTTTAGCAAATCTCCCATTGCCCTCAGTAGGAAATAGCTTTGATTAAAGGTCAGAGAATTTGACCCCAGATGAAGAAAAAGAGAGAGGTTGTCAAGATAGCATAGTTATATTGGCTGAGAAAACTCCCCTTTACCCACACTTTGAGCAAGAGAGTATATCCCTCTTCAGCTACCTTCCCAGAAGTATTCATAATCTCTCAGTGATGATTTGTTTGTCCTAATGGGTATTTCAGTGACAAAGGGGGCAGACTTTCCAGCCAAGACCACATACCATAAAAAAAAAAGCAATTTTTTATGCTGTTGTTTTAATTACAGCGAAACCGAGCTTCACAATCACAGTGAGCCCTTGAATTAGAAAGTAAATCCCCGATTTCTTGTTGAATTTGACATGCATGTTTTATAATAGCATGAGATCAGAAGAACTGCTACATATTTATTTGATATTTTCCCAGAATATATTGGAGCCGGTTCGAGTGCTAGCTGGTTCCCAACCAAATGCCTCACTACACAGGAGTTCTTTACCCATTCCCTCTCTACCAGTAAATCTGGATGAAGAATTCCCATTCTGTATGGTGAGAAGTAACTCTCTGTTGCAAGACCTCCTTTTCCTCTGTTCCCATGGCCCAAGCTATTTTAACTGATGAATTACTGTAGATCTTCAAATGTCAAATTAAAGCCACTGTCCTTAATGGTTATTGGTTTCCTTGCTCCTTTACTTCCAAGCCCAGAAGGTAACTCAATTCTGCAGAAACGTTGCATTGGGGGTTGAAAACAGATGCTTATTTCTTCGGTTAGGTCCAAAGCAGAACTTACCTGCTGCTTCTTGCTGCCATTTCCTCCCTCATCTTTTTAATGTCACTCTTGCATTTCTCAATCTCCACTACTTTCAGGCCTTCCACTGTCAATAAATGAAAACAACAGGGGTGTTACCATGGCGAAAGTCGAAGGATCTCGTTTCACAATTGTGCAAAGTTTCAAAGGGCTGTAACAGTGGGGTTATCCAGTGAAGGCAACAAGCTCTTACAGTCTGCCCCGGTTCTCACATATGCAGATGCTGCCAAAGCGATATATCTTGAAAACCCGTAGGAATTCTCTGCTGCCAATTTTAGATAATAGCTGCAGTATTTTAATTCACAGAATGGCTATAATGTCTCAGCTTTTCCACAATTGTTAGCAGCAGTCAGCTGTTCTGCTGCCTTCACTTCTCTGCTGTAGAACACGAATCAAAGGAAATCCTGAGAAAAAAAAAATCCCTCCCATGATGGGATGATAAGCGCAGCTAGGCAAACACGTCCCGGTAGGATTAGTATTCCCATTAAGTTAAAAGCTTTTAATTTGATAGTTCATGCAGAGTATTAAGGAACACTGAAAGGCATTGCTAGATAAAGAAAAACCAAAGTGAGAATGCAGGAGAGAGAGAGAAATGTTGAAAAGTTTTACTCTAACATTTGATTTATTTTTTTTTAGGTATTGAAGATCTGTCACTTCTTTTTAACAATCAATTTTGTAATCAAAGGTTATTTCTGCATGCAGCGCAAAAAATCCTTTATTTCCCTTCTGTATGTAATTATGAGAGCCACAAGGCAAAAGGTTTGATTGCCTGTTTATGCAGCAATGCACTTCATTCCATGTAGCTGTGAGAACCTAATGCAGTGCAACTATGAGAATGTTCTCCCTTTTCTTTCCCTCTTGTTGAACTATCAGCGTGCTCAAGGACATAATACAGCACCCTTTATTAAGTACATGTCATTCATATGCAATTATTTCACAGATCATTTGTTTACTGAACTTATTGTTTGCATGGACAAGCTGTGGTTCAGGGAACTCAAGGGAATGTGCAATCATAAAATCAGTATTCAGTAATGTTCTTGGAAAATAATAGTCAAAATCACACTTATCTGGAGGGTAGCATGTAAGTGATAAAAAAACTGCCTTGGAAGGGCACAACTCTGTAGATATGTAGAGACCTCAGGTTTGTTTTCTTTATGTTAGTAACAACAAAGATTGGTGTTGGAACTGGGAAAGGGGAAAAACAGAGAGGTGTATGAACCTAGTCCAAAATGCCACATATTAGGAGAGGAAAGAAAAAGGGTTTGTTTTATATGCTTGATCACAGGGATAACTTCCACTTAAAAATCCCATTTCCAGCTGAATGTTTTTTTGTCTAGCATTGCCACAAGCAATTTCTTTGGGTGATCACAATGTGGTGACACAGGCAAGTCTTGCTTATTTGATATCCTAATTCTGGATATTTGGCTGCACTTTTTGGGGTACTCCTTTCAACTGCTGATATCAGCTGCAGCTGACCTACAGGCCCCATGCTGCTATGTACCACCCTGGTGCATTCATCCGGGACAAGTTTGTGGGTAGCCCATTTGCCAAACTGTCTAAATGGTGGCTGGTGCCTATTTGAAGCAGTGGGAGCAAAGCAGAGTTATCAAACTGACAGGGTAGTGGGGCAGGCAACTGCAGAGAGAAGAGGAGTTATGGTGCAAAATGGCAGCCCTGAGCACTTTTTCGTATCGCATTTCTTTAGTTTTCTTCCAAAACCTCTCCAGGGGAGCAGAAAATTTACATAATTATTTTCTTCAGGTAGATGTGAGATGCTTACAAATTGTAAAGGGGTTTTGCCGGCTGTCTTTTTAATGTATGGGCTGCTGTGCAAACACTGGAGCTGAGTAAGTCAAGCCATTGGGACAAAGTATTCCCAGTGCTTGCCCTGCATGGACACATTTTCCAAGGAGAAGTCACAAACTTTAGATGGGATTTAAAAATCAGTTAAGAGATTTGGTTCCTTGAAAACACATCTCTGATGTGGTCTCTAGACAGTAACAGGAAGGAAGCTGAAAGTATTTTATGTGACGTGCTGATGTAGCACTGTCATGAGCACTTTATCCCCAGATTGAAAGTGGTGGAAAAGGGATCTCTGAAGGAGGTAGGAGAAAAGGCAAAACAAAAGCACAGTTCTTTTCACATTTGGCTTGCAAATGATAAATGGCCTTGTCATGTGCACTGATTAAGGGACCATTATATTATTCTGCAGCAAGAAATACCTTCTGCAAAGATCCTGTGCTGTCTAAAGAAATCCTTGGGCTGAATCCAGCACTGAAACACAGCTCTTAAAGCAACCTCAGGGAGCCCAGCTGGAGTAGGGAGGTTGGACACTGCCTTTCTCTCACAGTTTCGCTTTTTTAAACATGAAAGCCTGGGATTATTTTAAAAAGTTGCAGATTTGGCTCTGTTACAAATTGGGGAAGTCCAGTTTCAAGCAGATGGGTACGCTTGTAGACGGGCAACCCAGGGAGCTCCTTCTCACAGACTGAGGCTACTGGAGATGGGATTGCAAGTCCTCAGGCCGAATGGCAGCAGATTGCTACATCTGCTGCTATTTCCATCAGTGGTGAGACCCACTTAATAGAAAGAAGCCTCATTTGGGGACCTCTGAATTCAGTTCACCTGCACAGCACAGCAGCTCTGCGAAGGCTGCCTTCCCTAAACTAGCAATAAAGTGCTGGAGCGTGCAAAGGCACAACTCTTCCCTGCTGGCAGTGGCACGCGAATCTTTGTTACCTTCCTCACCGCATCAGGGTGCCAGTGGTGAAAGGCAGCATGTGTGCAGGGTGCCGACAGGGTCCCAAGGGGTCATCAGGAAAGCAGGCCCTGGCTGGCTGAGATAGTTGCTTGCCTGGGCTGCCAAGGGGTTAGGAAGACCCACAGGAATGCTTGCCTCATTTGCTCTAGTCCATGGCGCTTAGCCCTGAGAGCTGGAGTTGGTCAGAAGTTTCACAGAAAATGCAGAGTGAATGAGCTTTTTTTTTTTTTTTTTTTTTTTTTGTTTTGTTTTGTTTTGTTTTGTTTTGTTTTGTTTTGTTTTTGTTTGGACAAAAGAATAAACCAGCAGAGCCTTGGGAAAAATGGCAGCCAAGCAGACAGGGAGGAATTGCTACCCAGGCTCCTCAGAGAGGTCTGTGCTGGGGGTAGACACGCCACAGGGTGCCCCTCCATGGACGTCACTGGAGGGCTCCCACCGCACCAGGGGGCTTGCGGCTGGAGTGGCCTTGGGGAGAGGTTCCCCTGCAGCTGCTCTTTGAATAAGGACATTTTTTCCTCTCCCTGCTGACAAAGGCATCAGTCTCGCTGAGCAGCTGCAGGGTCAAAGTAGCTTCTGGTCAGGGGAAATTTCAAGAAAACAACTTCTTCCATGCACCAGAAACTTTTCTTTTTTTCCAGCCTGCTCTAGTGAGAAAGTGCTTTCTGCAGCTGTAGTGCTGGGGGAGGCTCTGCCCACTCCTGGCTTAAATGCTGTGTATCAGCAAGGATGTGCCCTTTGGTGTCAAAATGGTGCTGGGTGACAGTGTCTACTCCTTCCCTGCCTTTTTGGGACCCGTGTTCTGTATAATACACTGAAAAACAACAAGTCAGATGTTGCATGGGGGAAAAATAACACCCCCAAAAATGAGAAAAGCAACTCTTTGATGAGATGAACTTAACTTGTTTGCTGCACACTAATTGAATACAGTTGTGTTACTGTTAACACACTGAACAAGTGAGGAAATCGATGCTACCTAGTAGTCTGCCAGGCAACGTGGCCAGCGAGGGGTGAACCCCTGTGTTTGCAGCCCAGAAATCACTGCCTTGCGAGACAATGGGACGTACCCTCCGGCTGCATCGAGCACATGCTACGCTGCCTGTTTATGGACGCTTCGGCGTTCACACCGTGTTTGTGCTCCATGTTAGCGTGCCCGTGTAGCATGCACGTGTGCCGCGGGAACAGACTTTGCCCCGTTTCGGGCCCTTTCCCAGCAGAGGGAGGTGTGTGACATGACACTGAGCAGAGACGCAGTCAGGTCTTGGTGACGGCGCTGGGCCTCAGTCAGTGGTGAGGACTGATCCGGCCGCTTAGGACACAGTAAATGCATTTCTGAAGGGAGAAAGTCTCTCTGCAAGATGACCGGTTTGACCTGTGCAAGTATCTGACCTCAAGTAGGCGGCCGCGTTACCCTCTTGTAATTAATCGCAAAGGGCAGCAGCGAGCGCTAGAACGGCGCGTTTTGCAGGGAGCGCCTGTGCAGAGGCGGGGGGGTCACCGCTGGGTGCAGGGGTGGTGATGGGGGCTGGGGTTTATAATTACT
>NW_020799091.1:94241950-94479229 GCF_003259725.1 Athene cunicularia
TAAGAGACAGTGGGAGGGCAGGCTGGGGGGCTTGGGGAGGCGGGCGGTGGAGACATGGTAGCAGGGGGATGTGGGTCTGGGCCCAAAGCTTGGCGGAGTACTTGATGGCCCCTCGAAGGGGCGGCCGGGAGGCGCTCCAGATGCCCACAACAGCAGGCGTCCCTCCCTGGCCTCGCCCCGCTGGTGGGTGCCACCGTGACCACGGGCTCCCACCTTCCCCGCGCCTCATCCTGGGCTGGCCTGAAGCCTTTCGGGCTCAAGGCCAGACAAATTGCTAGCGATTGGAGAAAGCATAGGGGCTGTGAGCCGTGGGACAGAGGGGGACACAATGAGGGCAGCGAGGTCGGGGGTTTCTGAGTCACCGGTTCCCACTGAGATATGAATAAAGGGACACTCACATTCAACCTTTTTCTCCAGCATTGCCAAGTGATTAGCTACTTCCGTTTTCAGCTCATTGATTTTAAAAACCCTGAAAAGAAAACCCTCATGTATTAATGTTATACATTTAGTGCCGTACCTACCCTAGGTTCAAAGGACTTTGGCTAGAAAAGTCTATATTTTTTCAGAGGATTGATCTGTCCAACTGCGGTTGCCACAAGGAAAAGAAAATTTTCCATGGAAATGCTAAACTTTGAGCAGAAAATACACCCGGGTTTCATTTTCAGAAAAATTAACAACGAATGATTTTGTTATGGCCCTGGGAATGTACCGTGGCTCTGCAACACTTGCTCACCCCCCCTCTCCCGACAGTGACTTGTTATTGTATCCCCTAGGGAAGCAAAGTTAAATTGATAATGTTTCGCCTAAGAGCAGCATCTTGGTGTCTGCACACTCTGAGACCCTCTTCCTTTTGAGTTATGCTGGTGATTTGCTGAGCTGCGGTAGCATTGTAGTGAAACCAGCTGGAATAAAATAAGCAGCTCTACAGATGTTGAGAAATCCTCTTCAAGGAGAGACACGTTTTGGGGATAAAGGGAAAAATGGAACACATCAGATGATTAGACTTTTCAATGAAGAAGCATTTCTTTTGCTTCCTAAGAGGGCAGGAGCACAATAAGAACATTTATAATTACTACTTGATCTCCTTTTTAGATCAAAGATAATCACCCAAATTGCTTTTGGTTTAAGCTACTGCATTGCTGTCAGCAGGAAATAACATGTGTACCAGGTCTAAATTTGTCAGGAAGAGTGGGATTTGAAAGAGATTTTAAATGCCCCTCTGTATCTTGTGAAAATTTCACTTCAGGCTGATAAAAGAAATAGCATTTTAAATTAATAATGATTTTCAGCTTCTTACCTTGAGAACTGCTCAGCAATTTGTCCCAATAAATTCTGGAACAATTCTTCTTTCTCTGAAAAAAATAGGAGGGAGACATAACAGAAAATGACAGAGGAAAGAAGACACTCTCAACCCCCCCGCAAAGTAGCATCCTCAGACTTCCAGCATTTAGCCATAAAGTCATTCTGGTCCTTTGAACAGTGACAGCATTTGGGAATGACATCTCGTGTCACCTGCCTTTCTCTGCCTGCAGATTACAGTCAAGTTTTCTCAGAAGATTTTTTTGGGGGTGCTGGGTGTCTGAGAGGTGGCTTGTTTTAAGGCAGCACTCTCTGGAAAGGAGACCCCTTTCACATTTCTTTTGTGGAACACCCAGAACTGCTGTCCGCTTTTGAGAGGTCTGGCTCACGAGGACTGCCTCTACACCAGAAGCACACAGTGCCAGAGTGCCCGCAAAAAATGCAACAACTTATGAACACAAGAAAACCCGGCTGGCTTTTCAGATTTACACTGGGACATTATCCCGGAGACCAATTTTTTGGTGCAAATTCATAAGGATTGTACGGCTAAGCACAAACTTCAGGCAAACATGAGATGGCAAAGTGGCTGCCATTGCAGAATGAGGTCTGCCCTTCCTGGTTCATGGGATGGACACAACAGGGCACAAGTTTCCCAAACCCTTTTCCCTTGAGAACATAACTTGGACAGAGCCGCCGTGGGGATCCCGCCGGGATCCCATTGCTGCCTGCACTGCTGTGGCAGTGGCTGCGCTAGGTGCGCTCGTGCCGGTAGCTCCCCACCTCCCACTGCCAACTCCAGCGCTCGGGAGCTTCAGCTGGCTCGGGACAGAGCCTGAAGAAGCCCCAGCCCCTTCCCAAGACCATCACAGGACTGCAATCACTAATGAAGGGACAAACAAACAAGTCCTTAAAACAAGCTTTTGGGGGACAGTACCCTTTAGGAAGGAAGAAGTACAATAGCACTGTTTTCCCACCGTTCAGTCTGTCCACACTGTGTTCACACAGACAGGGGAAGCATAAATCACCTTTATTGAGCTGTGAGCTGCTGTTTCAAGATTGCTCCCACTTTCCCCCACCACCTAATTTAAACTGCACTGTGCTGCAGCCTTTCTCATGCCTGCAATGTGGATGTACTCTTGGTTTCTCATGCTCAAGGAGTGGAAACATTTCATGCTCTCATATACACACACCACAGATTACAGAACACCCATTTATACCCTACATAGAAATACCCTGATGGCATTTCTGAAGCTACTTCTTGCACTTGCCTGAGGGAGCCCAATGCCTCATGAATGCAATCATCCAGGCAAAACACAGAAATACAGTCCAGCATTTACACCATATTTCTAAATAATAGCTCTGGTACCTGTTGAAAGGATTTGCAATTGCTCAGGTATTAGAGCTGTCAGGAATACTTGTCAAGAGCGTTCACTTTGCTGGTCAAAACAATCTGGCTGTTAACCCCATGTCTCTAAATTGGAGCAAGCACTCTGTGCTCTGAAAATCTCAGATCTAATTCTCTCTTTTTCTTTTTTTTTTTTTTTTTTTTTTCCCGTGATCCGACTCCCGGTGGAGCAGCTAGCAGAGAAAATGAAGAGATTAGTTCTTTCACAGAGACCCATTTTTCAGTTTTCTCACAAAATTAATTGGAAACAAAGTAAATACTGCATCCTATTCAAGACAGGAGGAAAGCTTACCGTACGCAGCACCTGGGATGGTAACCGAGTCCAACAGTGAAAATAAGCAGAGAAACCCGTGTCCTCTCACTTCGATGCTGCGCAGCCCTCTGACAGTGGCTGTAGCATGCCAGAGACTGACAAGTTCCCTATAAACACGGTTCCAGTAAAAAAAACCACACCAATCTTACTTTCACTCCCTCCCCCTGTCAAAACTCACTTGGAGTACTAGGACATTCTCATCCAGGGAACAGTCAGCTGCAATCTGATGTTTATGGATGTAATAAAAGACTTTCAAAACGAAGATGTATGTTTTTATAACCCTAGGGTGCAGTAAAGATATATGACTAAGAGTGGCAGTTCGTCTCATCTTAAAGAGACAAAGATCCATTTCTTTACCTCGTTCCTTTCTGAGGGGAAGACCTCTTAACCCCTGATTCTGAAGAAAACGAGACATCGTACCAACATCATTTAGACTCACTTGTCCACTTACTTATAAAACAAGGAAGGCTAGGTGTCCCTTTTCCCCCTTCATTACTCTCTTATTTTTTTATACCTCTGGGCAAGGCTGATACCCCAGGTGCAGGCAGCTACCTTTTCCCTCAGTTGCTTCATTTGTTTTGCTGCAATTCCCTCTGTGAAAAGGAAATCCTACTTCATGTAGCATGGGCAGCTGCAATCTCTGCACCCTGCAGAGGGTCACCAGCTCCTGCGTACAACAACCCAAAAGCCAACAGCAACCCTCTTCTCAGCTCACTTCCTGCTGGCACTGTGAATGTGCAACGTTTGCAAATGCAGGTGTTCAGAAAGTCAGATTTTTGCACAATAGGCAGGGTGTATTAGAGCTGACAAATGAAAATTAGGAAAAAAAAAACACCTCCAGAAGATGCTACAATAACATATTGCTGGACAGGGGACAGGCCAGCTCAGGTCTCCCCAGGCTTCCCATGGCTCATTCCCATGCTCACTGAGGGCACAGGGACTTTGGCTCCTTGCCCACAGGCCCCTGCCAAGCTCAGCAGGGAGCTTGGCCTGGGCATCACGGAGCAAGGAGCCATTTTGCCCTCCCTCCCAGCAGCCCTGTCTCCAGCAGGTCTGGTCAGAAAGCAAGTGCCGGGGAATATGGCAGCAGCACTTTTTCCTGTGACTCCCGCCGCGGACAGATCGGAGGGCTGGCAGCAAGCGCACACCTTTCCTGCCAGACAGGGACTAGGTACGCGCTGGGGCAGCTCAGGTTACGCGTGCACTGACACAGATGGCCTATAACCCACTGGCATGCACCCTCTGCTCCACACCGCCCTGCTCGGCAGTGACTTTTCCTCGCCCATCTTACCCACTGGGATCACAACCAGGGAGCCACTTCCATCCTCCTGCACTCCCCAGCTCCCCTCACTATCCTGCCAGCCTCAACGAGGTGCAAGCAGAAGTGTGTGGGGTTGTGGGGGTGGGTTGGTTCCCCCCTCATCTTTTCTGCTGTGGCCAAGCAAGGCTGGGAGAACGTGGGCGTCTGCCTTTCCCTGCCAGGCTGATGAATTCCTGCTACACAGTGCCTTTCTCAACAGTGCTTGTGCCTCTGGCTCAGGCTCCTGTCTGTATTTCACTGTTTCACTGGTTTGTCTGGATCTGGGCAGTCAGAGGAATTTTAAGAAAAAATCAGGTGGACAAAAGCCTCAGGAAGGGGTGTGCTTCAAGCCCAATCCCTCATCCATGAATCACATTAAATCGAGCACCAAATTCAGTTGACAACTCAGGTTAATTTGGGCTGTCGCATGCAAGTCCCTGCTGAGGTGAGTAATCCTGAAGCAGTGGGCCCCATCCTGATACACACGTCCATGTGGGATGCATGTAAAGAGCAGCAGGTGGGAGAGGGACTTTTCTCTCACAGTCTCTGCCTCTTCACTCTTGCCTTAGCTGCAAGCGTGAATATGCCCCCAAAAGGAGAAGAGAGAGATCCCAGAATAAGATTTAGACACAGTGACAAACTTCTGTCGCTTTACCGATAGCAATCTGCACAAGATGTTGTGTATTTAATCGTTCAGGGGGAAAAAGCAGTCCCCACGGATCTCTGGTGCAATTGGTGGGCTCAGCAGTCGGCAAGGCAGGGTTAGCACTGGCTCAGACACGGGCCTTGGCAGCTACACAGGTCTTGGATGAGCCAGGTCCCCTGCTGCAAGACGATGTCCCTGGGGAGAGACCCTGGGCTTTCCTCTGTGCAAGTGCTAAGTAGTATTGTGAGCTGAAAAGGCAAATAACTGAATGGCAAGTGAAGCGGGAGGAGAAGGCACTGCCTACAGCCTCACCCTGGCCAAGCAGCTCCAATGCGTGCTGGCAGGGTTCCCTGGCGCTGAGGCTGCTGAGCAAGGAGTGGCAGGTGGCGAGTTCTCTCCACGTGCTGGCCTCCATCCCAACCAAGCACTGCTCTCTTTGGGTTTCCTCACCCATTTACCCAGGGATGAGAGGATGCTTGTGTTTAAGGACTCACCAGAACAAGCTAGTTACAGAGGTGCAGAGAGAACTGGGGCTGAGCTTGGCACATCTTATATTCTTTCAGGTCACATCCCTGGTGAGATCTTCACGGGCTTGTTCAGGCACCCGTGTGTTTTGCTGCCCTAACTTTGTAGCGATAGGAAAGCCCCTGTACATGTTCCCCCGCACACTGCCTCATACAGGACCATGGTGGATCAGGCTCACTTGAGCTTCACAATAACTCCTTTCTCTGCACTATCAGCAACGTAACAGACTTCAATTTTATTTCTCAAGAGTGTGCTGCTAGTAGGATTTGTTATTTAATTGGCATCTCTGGCAATATTGCAGAGTTCCTGAACCCTACTAATTACAGCCACAACACATCATCGGTTTGTGAGTTTTGAGTCTGTTCTTGCGCAGACCGCAGCCTTTCTGCCTCCAGGAGGGAGAAGATGCCCATTTGATGGGCTTAGGTCTTTAAACACCCCAGAGAGAAGGAAAGGGTTTGAGAGAAGGCACTGGGGGTTTGATGCTCTTCTTGGATGGCCATGCGCCTTCTGGTCTGGGGCCACAGGAGGAGGGACAGCACGTGATGCAACGGCCCCACAGGCTCAGGGCCAGCCAGCTGGGCTCCAGCCTTTGCCTTGCAGACAGTTGACCCCGCAGTGATACGGCAAATGCCGTTGCATCCAACAGACACTCACTGGAATAATAATTTTTTTAATTCCAACCCTCTCCCATGCCTATGGCCAGGAAATGAAGAGTTTCTTAGCAGGACTCTGGTGGATATCTCCTCTGCTGGATAAAAGCCACTGCTTATATTTTCCTCCCAAAGGATTGTATTTTCCAGTCCCACCTTTTGCAGTTTTTGTTCCACCGAAGTGTGCGTCATTCTTTTCCAGCTGCCTGGGAAACTGCTGAAAAGAGGTGCATTACCTCCCACTGTCATGAAAATTGGGGTGACCCCTTTTTTGGCATGCATTTGGATGACTTGCTCTGGGAAGCGGAATCACGCAGGCAGAGTTGTTTAAGAAGTGAGTACTAGAATGGAGCTGTTTTTTTTCTTTTAATGAAGAGGAACAATTTCCCACTCTGTTTATTCTTCCTACTCTCAGCAAAATGTCAGGAATGCTTAGGATTAATGACAACCCATGTGAAAGAGAAACAGATACCAAGGAACATTAGTTCCATCACACTCGGTTCAACTTTCCTCCTCTTTCCATAGCAGACTCTGTCTTATGCTTTGGCAAACTACCACTAGAAATTTTCTTGCCCTTTTCAGCTTAGATCTTTGGAAATCTTTGTTTTATAAAATGCAGGGAGGGAAAAGAGACCTTGCTGACACAGTGAGCTGCACTCTGCACAAAGCAGAGCCATGTTCTGTCAGCTGGGGTGAAAAATGAGGGCCCTGGGAGAATGTGTAAATTCATACATGGTCTTATAACAATATACAGTTAGTGTCATGTTAGGAAAAAAGGATAGGTTTTTCTAGAAGGCCCTTCAATCAGCTTCCCAGCTGGTTTAACACGGTGGCATTCCCCCATGGAGCCTCGCTGCCACCATGTACTTGTCTTTCTCTCTCTTGGGGCAAATGGCTATTGGCTACCCATGCCAGCTGGTACACAGAGACACATGCTCCAGTTAAGACCCCACATTTTCTGATCTGATCATGCAAACAGTGTACTCTTGGACCAGAAGAGTGATGCTGTTCTGGCAGAGTTTGTTACAATAAGGAAATAGTTTAGGAGACAGCTTCTTTCCCTTAGCAGTCAACGTGCATCCCTCGGCTTTGACTACCTCCTTCTGGCAGCAGCGGCAGTCACTGACATGGAGCCTGTTTATGGCTAGTAACAAATCTTACTGTGAGAAAGTTCTTCCCTGTTTCCTAGAGTCTTTCTTCTTTTTGCTGTCCATTCCCCTTTGCTCTCTGCATACACAAAGTCCTCACCGTTACCTCACCAGCCCCCTGCAGATCCTCCTATACTGCCTTCTGTGCCCTTTTCCTACGGATGCCTCTGCCGCAGCAGATGTGGGTACCTCAGAGGGTGGCTTTGGTTCCCTGCTCCTCCTCACCTAAAAAAAGAGTGCTGTGAGACACTATGTTTTCTTGCATAATACAGGAGCCTAAGCAAGAAGAGGTGGGACCTGCAATTAGCATTAACAAGAAGATGTGGTGGGACCAGCAGAACTGCCTTGCCCCTGTCCCAAGAGCCTCACCCATTCCTGCAAACTACTTTTTCCAGCCCCAGACTTTCTGGCTCCCCCCTGCTTTTTATGTGCACTTTGTGTTTCCAAGATAATCTCAACTTCTTGCCCTATCTTCCCATTTTACTGCTCCAGACTGTGTCCCCAGCTGACATCTCCTTTCCTCCTGCAGCTCCTCCCTACAGCTCTACAGTGTACAGGCTAGGGCTACTGCTCAGGCTGCCTTAGAGTAAGTGGCAGGAGATATTGTAGTTGAACAGATGCGAGAGATGGTGAGCCAGATGCTCTACAGGAATTGCCCCAGGCAAATGCTCTGGTCCAGTGTCTGAGAACTGGCCTGAGCATGACACTGGCAGGCAAAGAGAAATGGTACAACTGCCACTTCAGTCCTGTCTGTGGAGCACAACAGCGCTGCACACTGGGGAATGTGTTCCAGAGGTGCTTTCATCTAGGCCTTCTTTAATCTTGTCAGGTGTATTTAAATATTTATTACACTTAGAGCTACTATGCCCACAACAGAAATTATGCTCTCTCCTCAGCCATTTGGAAATAACATGGCGTTCAAATGTTGTGCTCAGCTTTCCAGCAGAGCCTTGCTGGGAGATACACAAGTTTAACAAAACACTGCAGGACAGGCTTTGAAACACAGTCTGCATTGCCTGAAAAAAAACACTGCTCCAAGCAAGACTTACCCCATGAGATCAGTGGTGCTGAGCCAGACCAGAGCTAAGCACTGTGAAAGTCCCCTGGACTCAAGCCATTCCACCTCACCCTCAAATACTTTGAAACTTGGGGACATTTTTAACTTTCCTCCAGAACATTGTGACCAGACACTTCTTATTTTGCCACAGCTACAACCCCAACAGCATCAGCTTTCTTGTATCACAGCCACGTAATTTCCACATGCAAATGTTTGCAAATTCAGCTTTAATAAATGCAATTCAAAAGGGTCATTTTACCTGAGAGCTGCCCAGAGGCAACAGGTATCACTTTGTATGGAGACCTGGAAGAGTTAAAGAAGTTTAATGTTAGCAACACTCAGAAATCAGTTTGTATTCCAAATCCATATTCCCTGAGAAGTAGGAAGAAGTATCTGAATAAGTATCTGAATGTATTCTAAATTCTCTTAAAACCTGTTAAATATGGAACAGGCACTTTTTATGAACACACAACCCTCTGATTCACTACTAAACTAGAGGCAAAGAGATCTTTCTTGTGCTCTATGGTCATGCAACGAACATGGTAAAAAAGCCTCCTCTCTGGCAAGCCTAGATAGCTTGTGGACTGAGATGGTGAGTAAATTCTGTAGGTCAGAAGGGAGCTCCCGTGGCGGGGATCATCTTTTTGCTGCTCTGTGTTTGCACATTGTCCAGTGCAGCAGATCTCTCCCAGTTGTTGGGGTTCCATCACGTGGTGTCAGTGAGAGCAATGCCAGTGATGTGATGATGAAATACGCAATGAAGTAAACAACAGCAGAAGTAACTGCAAGCAGTCAGAGTGAAACTAAAAGTGCCATGTTGAACAAGCAACAAGAAGCCAAAGAGAAAAAGGGAAAAAGATTTGGAGGTGGGAAGGGCCAAAGCCAGCGTGACAGAGCAGAGACCTAACCTCATCAAAGACTTCGACTTCCCTTTGCAAGTAATGCTGTGGTTGTGTCCTAGCAGAGCAACAAAGGAGCGGGGGAACAAAGGAGCTGTGAGCCTTGACAGCAAACTGGGTGGGATGGGAACAGATATTCTACATTAAATGCTTAAAAGTGGTATTTTTTTCCTCAGACAATTACTCCTCCTTTAATAACAACTAAAAATCTTCAAAACCAGTAGGCATTAGTGTTATAAACCAGCATGCAATTCTTACTGTCATCTCCCTCCCTCCCAGGGAGTTGCTCACCTCCTGCTGCACACAAAAGGCATCTGCAGGCAACCACCACCCCTTCCCTTGGGCTTGGCTGTATTTTTGAAGAACAGGTTGCAGCAAAACTTACCTCTCTGAGTTTGCAGGCATTGTCGGATCAATGGATACCATACAGTTGTCTGCCGTCAAAAGGGAGATTGTTGTGTTCCTGAAAACCATGTTTCAAAGAGGTTTATTTCACCTAGAAATGCTGGCTGAAATTCTGTGCTGCTGCATACAGTGCCTATATAGCCGTCTTCTCTCCTGCAGCACTCCTGGCCTGGCCTGGCACTTTCTTGGACACATTCTACCTTTATGCAGAAAGGGTCAAAGCACAGGACAGGGTAGGCTTGATGCTTCACTCATTTCAATTACCAGAGATGGTTCTGGCAAAATGTTAAGTGTGATCATCTTTGCTCTCAGAGCAGACTTTTCTCCCTGATAACTCATGTATTCTGTTGACTCATCAACTAATCATTGCTGTTAAAAGCAATGTTTTGTGATACATTGACTCGGCAGCAACGTATTGACTCAGACTATACAAATGACTACCCATGCTGTGAATGTCTTGAAATTATTTAATTACTCTTTTACCAAAACAAACAAAGCAAAGTCTAGCTGAATATGGGGGTCTTTTTTTTTTTTTTTTTTTTTAGGCTCAGATGTAAACCTTGGATTACTTCAGGTCCAGGAGCCTGATTGAAATACACAGTTCTTTGGAAGTCATCTGATGAAAATAAAATGCCAAATATGCAATGAACACCCTGATCATGGATCACTAAAACTGCTAAACAAAGTTTCCTGGGTGACAGAGCAGAAGTATTTGACATCACAGGCAAATGAGAGTTATTAACCTCTCTAATGTCAAATGGGAGGAAATAGCTTGGATAAACATCAAAGGGCATTAATTCTGTCCAGCAGTTTATGCAAATTCTGAGTCAATATAGACAATTTTATTTTTCAATTTCCAGAGCTGGAGTTATGCAATAAATCCATGATTAAAGGATTGGGATATTTTTTTTTTCCTGTGCTTTTTCTGTATTGTAAACCTGATGTGCAAAGGTAAAGACTATGGGTTATTGCATGCTGCTGTGCATCTGGCCTGTGCTGCTCAAGGTCTGTATGCAGACAGCAGATGCCCCCTTCCAGACGTGACTAAGGGGCTTCCCTCCCCCTGCACGGCCACCCCGGACAGGCAGTGCAGAAGTGGCTGGGTCCCACCCTCCACCATGCACCGGCCTCCCCCACCCCAACACACACCTACACCTGACCCTGCATCCCTATCAACACAGAGATTTAAGTTGGATGCTGCTGTTGAAGGTAAGAGAAACAAACAAACCCTTACAGGAAATGACAGCAGGAGACATGCATGGCCTTTGCAGGACAACATAAATGAGGAAATACTTGGCCTGAGCAATGGATTTGGGGATATTTATATTCTATAAAATGGTTCTGCTAGGGTACTTTGTGTTTGACTATCCCATACCTCAGATTAGCTTAAACAGTATCGAAATAGAAAGCTTATCACCTAGTGGCAATACTTCTCATTGGTCCCAGATTTTTCCCTAAAAAACAAGTTCTAAACATATGGTTGTGTTTCACTCAATATGGGCAAAAATGTAGTGCTGCGATATAACTGGTAGGCACACACAACCTGTGTGCACTCAGGGCTGGGCTTCTGAACTTGCTTTTATTTTTTTAGACTGTATCTCTCTGTTCTGCTCTATTCCACTTTGTTCCTCAGGCGCAGCCGACACTGATGTAGCTCAACGCCTGCCAGAGCTTCGTGCACATTTCCAGCTGGTGCTCTCTGGATTGCCCCAGTTTCTTCTTCCAATATACTGGAACAAGAGAGAAGCCTGAAAAGCACGTAAATTATTCACTTGGGGCCTGTCTTTAAATCGTCCCCAGAAGTAAAGGAACAAAAGTGAAATGAATGTCACAAATGAAAAGGGAGACCTACCTTGGTAACCCTGTTGCAATACAGAAGAGGTCCATAATATCTTTGGAGTTGCAGTATTTACTAAAGATCACCTTCCAAATTGAACAGCAGCAGGGGGAAAAAAAATGAAGACAAAGAAAAGAAAGGACAGTCAGTTCCCAGTGAGATATGAACTCTATTCAGGCGTGAACTAGGCTAATTTTAAGGCTCATCCTACCATTTCAATTATCTGATTTGACTTGTGAGCTGGAGTATTTCTCCACTCTTGTTTAATATCTGTGTCTTTTTCAATAAAGCAAGCAAGCTCTGGAGACCTAATCGCACTGTTCAGAAGTAGAGCAATAACGTATGTGAATTTAGAGCAAAAGGTTTCTCATAGCGCAGTATTGCTGCACGATGATAACAACTGCAAATTTAAGGATGTAAGAGACCAGATTTAGGAATAAACCAGCCCAGATTTGGGGAGGTCCTTGGATGGTATAAAAAGGCACTGCTTTTTGGACTACACCAACTTAAGCTAGGTTTAAGCTGATCAGATGTTGTTTTCTTCCCAGTTGTGCCAAATTTTCTGCTGAATATCAGCCTGTATCATTCTTGCTGTTAGGTCAGAGCTTGGATATTGAATTACAAAATTTGCCACTGTTACCTTCCCATGCTCCCAAACACCTCTTCATGCCCTTGCCCTTCCACACATGCCAGGCAGTCCCTATGCAGAGAAGACTGTTCGAGCAGCATATCTAGGAGACCAATGTCCCCTTGATCCTGTTGCGATACAGCCTTCAATGACACCATGCCGTGCCACGATTTTCCCCAAGACTCCTGTGTCCACCAGGACATGTGGGTGATCCTGCTCCCTGGTTGAGAACCAATTCTGCAGCTGGGGTTGGGGGCCAGAATGCCTCTCTGTGTGCCTTTGATTGACTATGCTGGAGGCTTTGAACCTGCCATGGAAATAAAATACCTCCCTGCAGTCAGATCTGTCTCTTCTCAAATCCAGGAACAACAGTGAGCAGCAGGGCTGATTTTTCTGGGGACCACTGGTGTTAAAGGGGTGGCCACAGGCTGTGGGGAGCAGGGGGAGGTGGCGGTGGTGGTGTGGAGAGGGGCAACTTCCCTGGTCAGAGCTGGAGCTCACCTCCCTTACACCTCCCAAGAATGAATAGCCACAGAGCCTCTGGCTTCAAGATACGGCAGCTCAAGGGCGCTTGTGGAGATCTAATGGCAAAACTCAGGAGGAGCAGGAAAGTGATATTTTGCAGACGAGGTTTGAGGCACGGGGAGATCAAGGTCAAAATTATCTTCTCCTTGTGAGTGCCTTGCTGGAAACTCTAGTTTCCTCTCTCTGCAACCACCTGTAGCATCCCATATAGTCAGGCACAGTTTCTATTGCAGTCCATCATGGCCATGGGGGGTGTGCACGCCCACAGATCAGCCTTGAGGACGGTGACCCAGAAAATGAGGAACATGTCACCTGGAATGTCCTTCCAACGGTTTGTTTTCACATCCTTGCTTTGTGCTGCCAGGAGGAGGCAGGGGCTGCAGGCAGCGGGGGCTGCTGCTGCTCTCTCCCTATCGAGCAGGCCTTATGTGTTCAGAGGGACCAGGACCACGCAGGAAAAATAACATGTCATCATCTAATTAAAGATGCTTCTGAAGCGTGTAGGTGCCAGGAGTTGCTAAAGCCTGCAACTTCACTCTGGCAGCCTCGGCCTTCGAGTGTTTTATTTCCTAAATCATAGTAGTGTTGCAGCCACACGGTTTCTGTGTGCCTTTTCTAAGGTGCCTTTCAGACAGCAGGAGAAATCCCTCCCCCAGAGGTGTTGTGTGGTGCTGACCCAGACCTCTGCTGCGGCAACAGAGAGCCCGCAGGATGCTCTGCCAGCGAGGAGCTGCTAATGCCTGCCCACAGCTCAGGACATCACGAGCCTAAAGTATCAGGAGAGTTGGGACAACAGTGCAAGGTCTGGCCAGCCTGCTTGAGTCCTGTTGTGCCTGGGGTGCAACGCACCGGCACGCTAGCTGATGCTGAAGCAAGGCTTCAGACCTCAGTTTTCACTGGTGGTGAGGAGCCCTCCTACTCTTGAATGAAGCGTCGGGGGGGGGTTGTGGCAGAGAAAACAATATTGGTCACCTCAAGAGGTGGCTGTGGCCAATTCATGTGTACACACCCACCTTCCCTGTTTTCCACCCCAGATGAGGGTGCATCAGACAATACCTTTACTTTATAAAACATCCAGACACTTGATTGCTGAGTTAGTTAGTAAATGCTACTGGGGAAATGGGTGGGATTAATGCCCAGGTGTGTTTTAAAAGCCTATTTTGCCCAGTGATTGATCCTTGGTTATTAAAACACAGCTGCAATCAAAGCAATAATACATAGCCGGTTGAGTTTTCAGATAGGACTGAAGCCCTGCTCCTAGCAGAACACAGCATCCTAGTGGAGTGATAGCTGTTAAGATTGGCTGCCAGAGTGTTGGAGGATACAACTGGTACACGCAGTAACTGAGCAGATGATGTTAATTGTGGCTGAACAGAGGGTAAAAGCTTGTGATGTGCCAGAAGTGCTATTTCAGGTATTGAGGTTTCTTAGTCTGGAAATCAATTATTATTGACCAGGACAGATAAGAGAGAAAAAGATTAAAAAAAAAACCAAAAACAACAAAACATTAAAGGTAAGAAAGCCAGCCTGACTCATAGAAAGCAGCAGGAGCTTCCAATGCATTGAGAATTAATTTTAATGCTTTCTTCTACTCCATGTAATAGTCAAAGAGCGGGAAGCAAAACAAAGACTGTAGATACTAGATGATAAGCTATCTCCATACATGCTTTTTAGCTTTCCATACTTGGCATTTTTACTTAAGTTTGCTAAAAGTGGATTTGTGAATCACCCACTTCATTCTGATACTCATCTCAGGATGGTTGTCTTCAGCTGTTGGGGTTTTTTTTAATCAAAGAGTGTATGCTACTGAAGTTTTCTGCTGTTGCAACCTGCTGAGCTTTTCTGACAAACTTCCTTCTGTTCTAAAACAAAGCAGCCAGGCTTAGACATTTCCCAGCAATATGCAATTGTTCCTGTTATTGTCCACAAGTTTATGTTCCCAATAAAGTCGATGTCAGTTGTGCTGATGGAATGTGACTGGAATTTATTTTGGAGAGATGGGAGGACAATACTGTTTACTATTGATGGCTCCAGCACAGTATAGGAATCCTATTTGCCTAAAGTCCATTATCATTGCAGGGACATTAGCTATGTGAAGGCAATAGAGTGACACCTGGCTTGCAGCCATACTTCAGCCATCTGGAACACATGGTTTCTCCCTTGGCTGGGGAAGATGGTTGACCTGCAGCTTTGAGGATAGTTGACCCTGTTGGCACTAGGTGCAGAAGTGAGTCTCTTACACAGTCCTGTGAAGATGTCCTTGCTTGGGCAGATGTCCTGAAGTCACTGCTGTTCAACCTGGGTGTCCATGATGATACTTTCCTGGCACTATTTGTGAGTCTGATCCAGACCCACAGTCAGCACTGAGGAACTTCATCTCCCTTAACCTGTCTGAGCTGTCTCTAACCCATAGTCATTGTCTTGCTTAGGTCCCCGTTCCTATGCCAAGGTGGCAAGTCACTGCTGCGATGTGTCTTACAGCACCTCACTCCCTGCATTAACACCTGGTACTGGAAGATATCACTGCTTAGGACAGGACTGAGACGTTATGGAGCATAACAGAGGCCAAAGATGGGAGACAGGCAGTTTCTATAGCTGTGGCAGTGGGCAAAGATCATGTGTATATAGGGCACAGACAGGTTTCCCCGTAATATGTGTCAAAAAAGTGCATAGTCACACAAGTCAGCACAACCCGAAAAAGCCAGGGATGCAGCTTCTGTCACACCACTACAAGAAAGAGTGGACAATGGAACTCCAATATTGCCTGGTAGTATGAGAGTTTCCTTCAAGATCGGTCATCACATGGCACTCAGTTGCCAGTTTAATTTCTGAAAGCAAAGGCAGAGCCAAAATCATGTGTAAGCAGAGCGACAGTAGTGATACACCACATGGGAAAGGGAAAGAGAGGCCCCTGCTTCAGCTTGCAGATCGATGACTAAATTCCATGAAGAAAATCAGCCACATATAAGCCCTGTTAATTGCATTTCCCTTGGATTTCTGCCAGAAGGAGAATAATGTTTTCCTCAAAAGTGACGCAGCATCTGCAAACAATTCGTTTCCCATTTGAGAGTTAACATTATTTCATATTTCTGTCCTCGTTACTGTTAGCAAAATTCCTACCATGTGCAGAAAAAAAACAAACTAACCCCCAAAAAAACAACAGAAAATCTAGTCTTCTCTGAATGCTTAGCTTGATTATTTCAATGACTCTCCATCAAGACCAAGAAGCAGCCATTTGAATTAAGCGGGCAGTGTCTGTCTGCCTTGGAAAGTAATGTGAAGCAAAGTGGGGAAAAGCAGAATGAATAATAACTGAGGATTTTTGGAGTGGAAATAATATTTTGATGAAGCATGCAGTGACTGTGAAGTAGGACAGCATGACTCGATGGGGATGGCTGGTTCCTGGCCCAGAGCTCACTTCTGCGGGACTGACTTCTTTCCTGGAGACAGTTCTGCATTTTTTGAAACATCTTCTTCTGAAATAAGGGGCCGTTGTCTTAATCCATAGTATCCACCTCTGGTCTAGGACAAGGATTTAAAAACCCGTCTCAAAAAGAGCCCTGGTACTCTGTCTGGATTTCCCAGTCAGAGGAGAATTTCAATATTAAGGACTGTGATGGAGATATTACTAAGGGACCATTGTGTACATACTCTGCAACCCAGCAGTTTACAAATAATCACATTATATTTTGCTCTCAGATAGGATGGGTAAAAAACACAGCTTACAAATCCAATTTCTGTTCTATATTTGATCCTCCGAACAGCTAATCCTCTCTGTAAACAGCAAACCCCATCCAGAATGTTATCCTGTTCTGATCTGCTGTTGGGATTTGGGTTTTCTTCCAAGAAGTTAACTCACATTTGGTTGTTTTTTTTTTTACCCTAGTGAAATTCCTAAATAAATCATGCAGAAATATTTTCAAAGCCAGTGTACCCTCAGTTTCCAGTCCTGCTTCCTTTTGCTGGTCTCAGCCTGCTGTGTTCAAGACTTTTAGCACTTGGTAATGTCCTTTATTCAGCTCAGTGAGCAATGCTCAGAGTCAGGGCTGAAATTGTGGAGTTGAAACATCTAAAATTATAATCTTTCACTAATGAGATTGGAGGAAAGTGTGTCAGAAAAGAGTCGGGTAAAACTCAGTTATGTATCTTGCATGGACTGTGAAAATTGTTGCTGCTTCTGTAAGAGCAGCTTTCATGGAGGATTTCTGAATTTCTAAGTCAGAAGGCTGATGTGAAATTTTTCTCTGGTGCTCTTTGTCGTGCATATCAAAATGAAGCAGGATCCAGAATATTTGGATACTACTTTGTAGAAATCACTGGAAGGAATACGTATTTCTAAATGTGTAAGCAAATAGGTCTTCCTCAAAAAATAGCAATAAATGACCTATCAGTCATAGTTCCCAATATCCAACAGAACCGTTACCTAGAATCCAGGTTTCTCATTCTTTGACTTCAGATACAAGCATAGCATGAGCCCAACTATATCCAAACTGTCTCTTTTTTATTTCTCTCACTAATTAACGGTTGATATTTGGAAAACCACTCCATTTATCTGCGCTTCAAATGCTAGGCAGTATTAAAAATAGTATGCCAGATTTGCCATCTGTTTGATGCAGTAGGAGTTTCTCTAAGAGAAGAACCGAAAATAAGTGTGTGTGCATGTGCATGTGTGGGGAAGAAAACATGAGAGCCCTCAGCTGAGCAAAAATTAAAGCTCGCCAGAGCTCTTCAAACACCACTTCTGTTAGAGGATGAGGAGCGTGCTAGATGTCTTTACTTCCAACTGCCAGAGCTGTGCAGTCCTGCTGATTCACACTTACCTTCGGGCAGTGACGCAGCCTGACAACGTTCATTTCAACGCGACGCATCAGTGAAATGTACGGGTGGGATTTGTCTGACGTAACTTTAACCATCTACAAGTTCAGCAATTCATGCATGTCGCTCTGCCAGACTCCCTCTCTTGCCAACAGAGAAAGAAGACAACTTCCAGAGGGTGTATCAGCCCACACGTCTCCAAAACCCAGTTTAAGATGGGCTGAATCATCCTCTGGAGATACCACCCACCTCCCCAGTGACTACAGAGGAACCTGCATGACTAACTTGGAGCTGTCATCACTAACTTTTAGCTGGCTACAGTTAATGGTTAAGTGAGGTGAATCCGCTAGTTTCCTAATTAGATACATTACCCTAAAATAAGAAACAGGAGCTGCCAGACAGGGCTGATGTATCAGGATCCCAAGGCACATGGCAATATGATAAGTTGCAATTCCCATCCTTATAACACCCCTGAACAGAGAGCCATGGGAAAAAGAGATTTTTTTTTCTTTTCAGGAAAGAAAAAACATCTATGATACAGTCATACATGTGTCACCCAGGGTAATCTTGGACGTCCATTGAGAGAAACAGCATGGCAGAGGTTGTCTCTTTCACTACGAGCAAGGAAGGATCTCATTACTTTTTAGTCATTGGGGCTCACAGAAGAGGCAAGGTTACATTAAAGACAGACTTGTGCAACCTGCTGACCATACTAAGGAACATATTGCTAATATTCAGTCTTTCAATACTAATGATTAATGGCAGAATATAACCAGGAACCAGCAAGGCTGATTGTGAGAGGCTGTGCTGAAAGTTTATTTTTTGCAGCAGACATAAAAGTATTTCAACCTTTGACAAATAACACAAATGTCTATATTCTGGCTTTTCTTAACATAAAAAGTGCACACATTCTCTGCTAATGGAGTTCTAAGTGCAATTAACCCCGTAGCACATTAATGCATTAGGCTTGAAATGTTTTGTAAAATGGATAATGAGGATGCTTTAGCACCAAATGTCCTTACTAAATGTGAGTGAAGCTAGGCTGCTTGTTTCAAAACTACTCACATAATTAATGTCTGACATTACAACATGCTTGATAATATAGGACTGTTAGAAGGGTAATGTTAATTTAACAGAGTAAGGAAAAGCAGGTATATGGTGAAAGGACAGTGAAAGACCAATGTGCAGCTGTAGAAGTTCACCAGAAAGGTGCTAGAAACAAAGTGGTTTTGTCTTGTTTGTACTAAGCCTGAAGAGACGTATATGAGTAGCCTAAGTTGCTGTGGTTGGCTTGTCCGAATTCGTAGGTAACTCTAGCAGGAAAGTGTTAAACTTACATTTTGTCTCGGCTAACGTGAGTATAAACCATAATAACTATAATAGACCGCATGTGACTTTAGAGAGATAAAGAGCAGTAAACAAGCCTTTCAGGGTGATGGGTAAGGAAGAATTATGGAGCTGCGCTGGAATTACAGAGCTGTGCTGTGGTTATGGTTTGGACCCCTAAATGCTCTGAGGGAGTAGGAAAGGGAGAAGGAAAAGAGGGGGGAAGGAAAGAGAAGGAGGCTTAGGAGAAAGAGGCCTCAAGTATTTTTTTTAAAAGCATGGTTTTAAGCCATTTTTACTCTTTAAAATGTTTATGTGCTGTAATATGGTAGAGTTTTAGGAATCTGCTCTTCATTTCTTGCTGCTTTACAACAAGAACATCTAGCAGCTGCCTTGAATTCACTGGGCCCAGCTAAAATCAGAGAGTCAAGGTTAGCTAAGACCACTAGCCAGACTCAGGCTGTGCTATCTTCACTCTCCCTCACCCACAGAGATCTGCCAGCACTAAGAAAATGGCCTTGATCCCACAAAAATGTACTTATATCTCACCATGCTAAAGTGGGTTTTGTCCTCGCCTTGTTCATGCATGGGAAGAACCTGAGAACACCAACTAGGTAGTGTCCTCCGGAGGTGTCCACGTCCCAGATGCCCATGAATGCCCCCTCTACACACACACACACCGATGGTTGGGAGCTGAAAGGGTGTCCCTAAATCCTCAGTCCAAACAGACAAAGGATGGGGTCCATGGGCACTACAGAACACCCCTGCCCTGCTGCGCTGAGAAAGCCACTGGGATGCAAAAATATTTAATCGCCTTGAACTGATCATCATGCCATTACTTTTCTGCTGTGTTTTGTTTTTAATCTGAACCCAGTTTGGTGTGTTAAAAATAGCATGGTGAGCTTTGGAAAAATCTGTTGGGTTTGCTAGAGTCTAGGCATTTATACCACAGTTGCTGTTGCTCTAATTAAAAAGAGAAGCTCACATGACAGAAACGAGTCCCATGTGCTGACGTTTCAGTGCAACAACCACAGCACCAAAACACAGTCTTAGTGTTGTTCCATTCATTGTGGACCTTGGGCCAAGAGGAAAAATTGGCTGTGGATGGCTCAGTGTCCAGCTCCACAGGTCAGTACAGTAGACACCCAGAAATGTTGAACTCAGTACATTTCTTTGAGAAAAAAAGAGGTCATTTCTCTGTTTGGCATCCAGAATGACTCAGTAAACCAGCAAAATTACTCCAAAATTCTTTACTTGCTTTCTGAAGGGGAAGAAAATACCACCCTGAGTGATTTCATAGAATCCTTACAAAGGTGGTGGTCCTTTTCCTTTTTCCAGTTAGTTCAGGCTCTGTACCACTCTGACTTTCCATCCTTGTAACAAATATGATGTTGATTAAGACACTGGAAACAGAAATCCTCTTGAATTAAGCATTTTTTTTTTCTCAGAGGAACTCCCTACAGCTCTGTAAGCAAAGCCACTACCCTGTGACATTTGAAAATGAAAGCCATGAAGCCACCCACCTGGGAATAAGGCCACTGTCTGGTTCGGCTCTGCTAACATTTAAATCTCAAAGGTCAAAAGAAAAGGTTCCCTAGCAATTTCTTCATGGAAAAAAAAAAAATTGGGCATAAGCTGGGGAACATTTTCTTGCTGTTAGATTTTTAATTCAAAACAGACTTAATAGGAATTTTTCTTAAAAATGCAGCCAAAGGGTTAATAACATTATGAAGAAAATAAGACTCCTGATCCAACTTAGTTTGGTGCAGCAAACCTCACATTTCTGGTGGCAGGCTGGGGGTTTGGGTGCCTGATCCCATCTAGTGGCACTGCAGGAAACACAAGAAATCCCTGTCCACGGTGGTACTGCAGGTTCACCTTATCCTATATGAAACATGGCCACGGATACCTCCCCGTCCCATCGTCTTTTCCTTTGCCTGGCAGCAGACCATGCTGTGGCAGGCGTGGGACATGGATGTGTTTCACGGGTGTGCTGGCCACGCGTGCAAAGTGCAGAGGGAGGCATGTGTCCAAGCAAGCAGCTAACGAACTACCGCGTGTCTCTGAGTGAGAGCATCCTTTAAAAATAAATAAACTGAGCCATGCTTGTTTCCCCCAGGTGTGCATCCCCTTTACATAGGCACTGGATATGAAGCTTGTTACGCTGTAATTTCATTTTTCAATCAGTTCTGAGGACAAGTGACCTCTTTGAAGCTGGTTTGCCCAGAGCCCCTGTTCAGCACATGGATGTAAGGCCATGAAGCCTTTGATCTTCCCTCTCCCGCAGCCCCAGCACAGCTGTCCCCTCCATCTCCTGCTTCCCATTTGACCATACCTCCACCAGCTCGGTAGGTGGCTGCCCCATGGGAGACCTCCATCCCCTGCACCTTGGTCCGGACACAGCTACCAGCAGCCTGAAGCCTTTCCATGGTGGACACAGAAGCCACCCTTTGGGGGATCTTGAGCTCAGATGCCTGTGGGGTTACTGTGGTTGGTGTCTGCCGGCTTACCTTGTGTCCCTCCCAAGCAGAGCCCTTGTTGCCCCAGCATGGGGAGATGCTCAGTCAACTCTGCCTACTGGAAGAGAGCCTGTCCCTGCAGTCAGATTTGGCAAAGACAGATTTTTGCCTACCCATGCTTCTGAAAGATCAGTTTATAAAACTGTGACAAATGACTGGGAGCCTTTGAGGGTGCAGGTAGGGTGGGGACGAAGGGAAAGGGCAGGAGCCGAGGAGGTTATGGAGATGAGGTCTAGGCTTCCCCAGTGTGATGTAGGAGAGATGTAGTGCAGCACTGGCCTAGGCTCCCGTCTGCTCCCAGCACCCCACCGCCCTCCCACAGGAGGCTACTGGACTCCTGGGTGTTCACAGCACTGGCCTTCCAGGTATGGACCTCAGCCCTTCCTCTGGGACATGGTGGCCTTGGGTGTAGTCCTGCATTCAACCCCTGCTGATGGTGCCTCCTTTATTTCAGTGACTACTGAGAAGGGTTTCAAAGCCAGCCAACTCTCCTTCAGGGATTGCCACATCTCTTTTCCCTCCTGCTGTGCCCCTGTGGACCTGCCGACACACAAACCTACTTAACTTAATTCAACACTCCTGTCACGGAGCACTTTCTAGTGCTCATCTGCAACACACAGGTTCCCAGGAGAGGTGGCACACGGCTCTCTGAGCCTAGTTTGTCCCTTCATTTAACCCGATGCCGAAGCAATACAACTTCCAAAGTCAGTAGCATGGGTAGAAATTCAGGATGAGGCCATGAAAACACAAAATTACCTGTGAATAATTGCCATCACAACTAGCGCTATTGTAGGATGCCCAGTTCTACTGCATGACTCTGCGATGCCCAGCAAGCCTGTTGCAAGTTGGAGCTGAGCCCCTTCAAACTCTATAAGTGCTGTTATAACGAAGCTCATTACTGGGTTGACAAGTAGCTTAGCATTGATTTAATGAGTTCCCTTTAGAAGCCTCCAATACTGCATTCCTTGGAAGATTAAGGGTTGCTTTGTGGGTTTTTTTTTTTTTTTTTTTTTTTTTTTTTTTTTTTTAAACCAGCATAGATGACAGACAACGTGCTTTACCAAAATCTCTGGAAACACTCGCCACCCTTTCAAAATACCATAACATTTTCATACTGAACTGTAAAGGTGCCAGGGAGCTCCATACAAGCCTTGCTTCTGGAAGCCATCAGGCAACCAAATAATTGAACCCCGGCAAGAGAGAAGCGTCGTCTTTAGCTCAGCAGAGCCGGCACACTCCTGCCTGCCGGTACAGAGGAGCCTGCGTGGCAGAGGGACCACCGTCACATCTAAACCCTGAGATGGATGAAGAGGAGCAGCCTGCTCTGGGCAACCTGGTGCAGATTTGGATTCTCTGAGGTCTTTTTCCTGAGGACACGACTTTGTCAGTTGTGGTGGGTCTCCAGGGCAGTGGCAGAGGGGACCATAGGCAATGGAGGCGTGCACGGTGGGACGGGACTGTGAGTATCAGCTCTCCCTTTACCTCATTTCTGCAGTCACTCATACAGTAAAGGGGAGGGAAGGGAAAGGGTATCTAGCTTTGCTGTTTCTTTTTAAAGGAGAAACAAAAGGCGAGGCTGTGTGAAATGAAAATTTAGAGCAAGAAGACGAGAGAGATATTTGAATTTTGCAAGTCAGTTTTTTACTTGTTCTTGAGCCTCGCAGCAACTCTCTTACAAACAAAAAAAACAAAACAAAACAAAAAGCACTTGGTTTGTGGCCAAAGAATTGTTGACAAAAAGAAGAAAAGAAAATATTTGCAAAAATGCAGTGGCATTGTTTCTGTTTAAAAGCAGTGGGCTGTCAGCTTGACAGTGTGCGAGCTCTCCCTTTTAGTCAGAATGCATTTATCCAGCAGTTTTCTCTGTGCTGTGAACCGTAGTTAAGCAAACAAGGCAGGCTAATGAAAGTGAAAGTTTTAATTAACGTTTATCGCCATTTACGGAAAACTTGTCAAAAGTGGCGGGGACCCCTCAGCCCCCCGGCAATGCAGCGGCACACCCCATCGCACAACAGCCGGGCACCTGCCACCGTTCAGCTTGGTGGGAGGAAAATGCCCATCGTTAAACCCCCCAGGCAGGCAATCTCCAAATAACTCAGCCCACCGTGCTTCCCGGCTCCCACTTCTTGGGTGAAAACCTCTCCACAAGCAAAACTTTGTAAACACATCGCGACGCTACTCCGGGAGAGGAAGCCTGCACGGCTGCTAAACCGAAGATCCCCACACCGGCAGCGAGAGCTGGCAGCGCCCAGCCCTCCCCTGCTGCCAGCATCCCCTTCCCCTTTAAATAAACATCCGTGTACAAAGCAGAAACTGCTCAAGATCCCCCCCACTTCCCCTTAAAAAGAGATCTGAAGCCCCACGAATGCAAACACGCGTCTAACTCGCCTTCCAGAAACAGGTCGTGCAGCAAACGCAGCCCGCAGCCGCTGCTGCGTCCGGAGACACTACTTTGAGAAAAACGGCAAAAGTACCTTTTGAATTCTTCCATCAATATCCAAATAAATACACTTGGACCGGTAAGTTGAGGAGGCAGATCCCATCTTGCTACAGTTAGGCTTTCACTGGACTTTTGTTCCAGTGTCAAGCAGAGCAGAAAATAAGGTTTATCCTGCCAAGCCGAGCCACCGCTGCCTGACAGTTTGGTGTCCCTGCTCTTCTGTATCCCACTGTACTCTCATTCTGGGAAGGTCCCTCCTCTAACGTGCATGCATTTTGCTGTGCCTCTGTCTCTCTCTCTGCCACCTCCTTTTAGTTTTGCTTCCCTCCAAATCCAGCTGCCTCGGACAGGGAAAGACACAGGCTCTAGCTGCTGTCTGCAAGTGCCCTCTCGATTCCCATAGCAACAACCCCTCTTGGCTTTCGGGCTGAGAGCTACTGGGCATCCACACTGTAGCTCTGACCCCGGGGGCTGACCAGCTCCCGTAACACACAAGATCAAGTGGCACTTAGCACTTGAGGGGGCTGGGGAGAGGGCAAAAACCTCTTTCGTCCGGGTGGTGAGAGATGTCATTTGCTTTTATGCTGAAATAGGACCATAATTAATAATTAGTACCGACCCTTCTGGTGAGCTGTCTGCACCCTGCAAGCGGTGTGACAGGCTCCCAGCTGTGCCCTGTGATGGAGGTGTCCTTTCAAACACTTGCCACAGTCAGGGCTCAGATTGTCCCGGCTCAAACTCAGCAGCTTAATTTCCACATCCCTTCTGTTATCATTACAAGGACAGAAAGAAAAAAGCAGCAGCTGCTTTTTTTTTTTTTTTCCCTGTAAGCTCCAGAAGCATGAAGAAAGCATAAGCCCATACTCTCGCCCAACGCCATCCTTGCCACCCCCTGAGTAAAGGAATTTGTTATTTAAGGGAATGTGAAGTATCCTGGCAAAACCGTCTCCCATGGGAAGGCACAGCCGAAAACCGGGAGGGAGCAAAGCATTCGACAGCCGATTCTCTGAGCGGGTGCCAAATGCCATCTGCTGTGTGTCTGTGCTGTGCTGCAGTGCCTGTGGGGAGCTGAAGCAGCGGCGGGTGACGCTCGGTCATGGAGGGGAAAGAGCTTTGGAGACAGCGGCTCCTCCACCCTCGCAGAGGAGAGAAGCTGTGTGAGGGGCTGCAAGCATGCACAGCGGCTGGAAACAGCGCGGCCTGTGAGTGGTACATCTGTGTTGTCTGAGGCTTCTGATGGAGGAGCTGCAAAAACATTTCCCGGCCTCTTTTGTGCTGCAGTCTGGGAGAGCTGGGCTTGTGGCAGTGGGGTCGGTGCTGTCTTCCCTTTGTACCCCCAGGCCCTCGCTGCAATTTGAGCGAGATACAACTGACCTGCAGAGGAGGCCAATGTGACCCTGGGGGCTACAGCATGACCTGCAGCCTCGCTGCCCTCTGCAACATGCAGGCAGGACTCGTTCACTGTGTGAAGGGGATTTCTAAGAGCTGGCAGGGTTGAGTGGGTCCCCAAGCCAGTCCCGGAGCTGGAGCCAGAGCCAGGCTGGTCTTTTGGACCAGAGCCAGTGGTACTCCTAATGCCCCCAGAGCCAGCGGCAAGGGGGCACTTTGGGGATGTGTAAGCCTTTGCTTCACAGCCTTCCTCTGGCAGCTTGGAGCAGGCACTTTCCAGGAGAAAGTCCTTGCCATTGTAGGGCTATCCCATGGGCTATCCTGTAAACTATACCTCAGTCTATCCCATAAGATGGCCTGGAGGCTACCCTGTAGATTATCCTCTAGGCTATTTTGCTGTCTATCCTACAGGCTATCCTGTAAGCTATCCTGGAGCCTAATGCCCTAGGCTATCCACTATTCTGAGGTGGGTGCAGCCTCTCTCACTGCAGAAGCCCTTCCACATCAACCCCACTGCTTCTGTACGTCAGTCAGGACTTCTGTGACTGATCATTTCATACCTTGCTCCGCTAAGCATTGCCTTTACCCCATTTTACCATGGTTCACTCCTGAGCAACTTGATTGACCTTGACAAGCAGTAGGTACCTGAGGAAGATGGCCACGATGACAAAAACGCAGCCATTTGGAAAGAAGCAGCAAGAGCACTCACACTGGGAGATGCACATGGGGCCATCGATGGGTCTTGTAGAGGAGGAGGAGACTGAGACCTCCTCCCATGATGACTGGCTGCAAGAGTGGTTGGATGAGGTCACTGGTGCCCTGCAGGATTTGATTGGACATTACTGAGACATCTAATGACCAGAATCTCACAGTGGTGAGCATCCACCTTTTGATTTCTATTTAAGAAAGCAACCAGTTTCTCCAGCCAGCAAAAAGTCAGGCTCCAAAATCTAGGTGATGATCCTGTTCCTGCCTCTCCATCCTCCTTGTCATATCTAGTGTCTCTGTGTATTTAAATTGTGTTTCTTAAGCTCCATCACACATCCCACCTCCCTCCTTAATTACATTAATACTTGTTGGAAAAACTGCTTTGCTATAAAATTGCCGATTCCTTTTCAAGAACTTTTCATGTAGAAGTGAATATATAAAAACTGAGTTCTCAGAAATTATGGTAAAAGCCTGATGCAGTCTAAGGCACAGCTCAGGTCCATGCCTGAAAGGCGACAAAAGATGGTAATCATCAAACAGGACATGCACCTCCATGAGATTGCTGCCTTCTTTTAGCTGGTTTAACCCTCTCAAATCTCTTTATTTCATTATAAGCTGTGCAACATGGGGCAGAAATGACTGGGAAGAATTATCCTATCAAACCCTTCAACAGTTCATCAGCTGGGCCAAATCCTGGCAATACAGTGCCAGACAATGTTTCTCCATTGTTTGCCTTAAAGGAGCATTTCAGCCAGCTATGGGCAGCACTAAGCTATTATCCCCCAGAACGCAGGCGGCTTGTCAAGTGTTGCACAGCACTGCTTTGCCTTCTCTGCTAAGTTGTTTACCGAGGCCAACACACACCGCTTTGTACACACAACCTTGAAAAGTACATGTGGCTTTCAGAGGGCTGTGGGGCTTGAGCCTTTGGCCCGATGATCTGGCGGAGCCCCAGCCAGATGTCACTTACCCTGGCGGGTGCTCCCAAGGAGTAAAAAAGGCGCCTCTGTCTCCCGGTTCCACGGTCTGTTCCACCTATGAGGCTCAGAGCGAGCCTTATTAAAGGTTTCCAAGGTGTAACTGTACAATACAGATTACACAGTTTGCACTTGGACTCGCTGCTGTCAAGGCACAAAACATCCACTCTGTCTTTACATGGGTCGAGATCCCCCCACTGCTGCAAACCCTGCTTAAAGGGCAAGTGTAAAGCTTTAGGGATGAAGAGGGCTGCCCCAGCCACTCTCTATGCAGGGCTGGCATGGGGTAGCATGGCACCCATCCCCATCCACTCTGTTCACCCCGCCCATGGCTGCAACTACACAGAAGGGACTGAGGCAGTGAGTCATCGAGGAGAAGGCAGGGACAGCACCGCCACTGTCTTGGCTCACCTTTCCCATGGACTGCCAGCCTGTGCAGCCCCTCTGAGGAGCTGCCCCTGTCAGACATGTTTTGGGGAAGCAACATAATCCTTTTGCAATAGTCTTCCAAAATCTGTGCTGTCCCTGAAACATCTCCATCGATCACAGTCACCTATTTACAGCCATGGGACAGGGTTTCTAGGGTTTGCTTCACCAGTCTTGAAGTTGCTGTACTCACACAGTGACACCCACTGCAGACCATGACACCCAGCCTCTCCAAAATCTAGTTTTCCTGCAGCACTCAAGAAACCAAGTGCCCCTTGAAACCTACCTGCTGTGAGCAGCTGCACATCCAAACGGGGAGTGCAGGGTGGTAATCTTCAAAGGGCTTTATATGGGGAAAAAAACCCAGATAAGTTAAATCTTTCAGTGGAAGATCTTCCATTCACTTTTCCCCAGAGAAACACATTTCCACAAGTCATCACTGAACCCTGTTTCCTCCTCTCTGCTGCACTTCGGCGCTCCTTGTCCTCCACGATGGAGCAAGACCTCTCAGGGCCCTGCCTGTGGTGCCTGCTCCTGCCCTGCACCCTCCTGGGTGGACTCATCACCAAATAGATCACCCCACCTGAAGGGCAAGGAGAGTCTGTGTTCAAGGCTGGAGAGAAAAAACCTTGGGTTTTGTGCAAAGCTCAGAGAGTACCTTGGTGCTTATGGAGGGGGCTGATTAGGGTCTAAGGTTGTATTTGGAAATACTTCCTGGGCCATTGGAAATGGGAAGGTGCAGCCTGGCCTGAGAAGGTGACGGGCAGCTGGAGCATGACTCAAGCCAAGTATTTTAAGGACAGTGATATATTTTGAACAAAGTCTGACTAGAAGAAAAAAGCAGAGACTAATAATTTTTAATTTTCAAAAGTTGATACTATTGTTCTTACCTACTCCCTATCTATCCCTTCTCAGCCGCTTCCTCTACCCACTAATCCCTTCTCTTGCAGGTCCTCCCCTTCCACTGTAGGTCTCTTGCACATCAGTCTGTCTCCACATTCCCACAGGGCCTTGGCTTACTGCTTTACCTCTCCCTGCTGTTTCTCTAAACCTACTAAAATGTCTGATTGCCCTTGGAGCTAGGAAGGTTTCCCCTTCACTCCCCCAGCTTCTCTTCCCCTCCCGACTTCACTCAGTCTTCTCTCCCTCCTTTCACAGTCTTTGGTGTCTCACCACTCTTGCTTCTAGATTTTTTTCCCCTACAAACATGTGAGTCACGGTCAAGTCTATGCAGGAATTAACTTTTCATGGCAGTTATGCTGTTGATAGCTAAACTGATGGTTATGCCAGTGTAAGCTCCTCCATCACGCCTGTTGCAGAGCATGACTGACCTTTTCAGTCCAGCTCTCTCTCCTTTCCAAAAGCCTATGGAAAGCATATGGCTTACTGTATATGAAAATTTTAGCTCGTTTCTTTGCACATTTCCTTTATGCATTGCCAGGTTTCCACAGGACAAGTCCTGGAAATGATCATATTTAATGCTAATTACAGAATGACTGATTATTAATACTTTATATAATTTGTCTATACGGGACCTGAAAGCCTGCATTTGGCCTTTCACCATGTAGCAGCACAGCTCCCCATCTCGCTCTTGGCTCCAGCTTCATTTCTGTGGCTGTTGCTCACCCTAGACCCAGCCCCAGTCCACACTGTGTAGCTGTAATTGCCCACATTCCAGTTTCCATGACAAACCCCCAGGAACATGGGCTGGAAGGGACCTCCTGATGTGACTGGTCCAAGGCACCAGGGTGCAGATATAGAAGCCTGTAGGCTGGAAACGTAGTATTACTCACTTGGGAACCAGCCTTGCTCTTTAATCCAGCAATGCTGGCCACCTTGGTGATAATACTGCCTTTATTCTGTTTACAATTGTTGCTAAAATTCTGGTACCAGTAGTTCTTGTTTGTGTTTCAACACTCATACATACCAGTTAATAGGCTCAAATCTTGGGAAAGTAAAAATAGCAAACCCTGTTAACTCACACATACTTGTCCACGTGTGCAGTACTGGCTTGGAGAAGAGCAGTCTAAAGCCACAGGCAGTCCTTCCACTTAATGAAAGCATGTGTCCATTACAGCATCTGGCATTTCTTGGCTTTTCTCTTTTGTCTACTGAGGAAAAATCTTTCTTTCTCCAGTTCTACTTCAGCAATTTTTTTAGTAATCTGCTTTCTAAAGCACTTGCAATATCTGGCAGCTCCCCAGGTTGATTTCCTGAAGGTCTCCCAGTGGTGCAAACCCATTGCCTTTCCCTGCTCCCTGCTGGGTGTGGAGGAAGCTCAGCCTCCACAAGCATTTCTTTTTGTTGCAGTACTTGCATCAGGTCCTTGGCTCAGGCCCTGCGACACAGTGGCACAGACAACCTCAAGCCCTGACTTTGCTAAGAGCTCTTTACATCACCTCCCCATGTGACCCCTTCTCTCTGCCAGGAGCAAGCAGGACCTCAGGCATCGCCATACCCTGTGTCACAGTGCCACGTTCTGCCAGGTCTCTACAGAGAGACTTGGCCGCACCCTCTTCTGTCGCAGCAATCCTGCAACCTCTCTGCTTGATTTTCAGGCTCCTTTCCATCTCTGCTTTCCATTTTCCACCTCTTCCCTCCGTTTCTCACTCCCCTCCCATCTCCATAATCCAGCTATCTGTTCTTAGGCCTTCACTTAAAGTACTGACATGGAGCCAAGAGTACCCAAGTGCCTTGTGATCTTGCCCAAGGCACTGCTGTATGCAACATGAAGCATACGATACATACACTCACGGACTCTAACTAGCTGCTAACAACACACCGTCAGTGTACCGGACCCCTGATATAGCTCTTCAGGGAAAGCCCAGCTATAAAAGTTTTGTTTTCATAAGGTTATGGAAGAAATTAGCAGACCTAACTAGAACTTTCAAGAGCTGATGAGAAAAAAAAAATAAATGAATTTAACTGTGTCTGAAGTAACCCGCTAGATCATTCATAGTGGTGATAGCCAAGAAGTGGAAAAGTCAATTGCCTCTACTGGACAAGGTTGGCTCATGCTCTTGGCAGAAAAGCCCAAGTGGGGGCTGCAGCCCATGCTTTCAAACCAGAGGGAAGCGATATATGGCTCAACTTGAAGAAAACTGCCTGGCATTTTATGTGGTACAGGAAAGTGAGGTTACTTCAGATGCCTGTTTTGGGACACTGCCATCTGAGCAGCTCAGAGCTGTTCAGTGACTCACTGTAAATCAGCTCTTTCCATCGTTCTGACAAGCAGACCTCAGACACCCTAAAGTCTTGGAAACCTGAGAATTAACGAAGGGTTGCCAATACTGGTGCCAGCCTGGCGTAACATATTCCACACATTCATGAGATGTGGGGTGCCTGGGGATGGGGATGTTCATGCACTTTTTTCTCTGGGCTAAAGACTCGACACGGACAGAGCAGGAGGCAATCATTGCTGCATCTGTGACTCATCCCTGGGTGCCTCCTTGTCTGCACACTGCCGCTCACCCCCTCCTTATAACACTGACCCACTGTCACATCAGCTGGAATGGCTACAAAATGCTTTGTTACTTGGAAGTTGCTTTTGAACAAGTTAGGTGCATCGGCAAAGTTCAGACCCTGGGTGGGAGAAAACCTCAACTGCATCACACCTGCGTCCCATAAAAATCAGAGCTAGCCATGTGAATTCCTGGGGGCTCAGCATAAAAGGACTTTGCATAGTTCTTTGCAATACATAAAAAATGAGATCTTCTATTTTAATGTCATTTTTAAAAATACAGACCTTCATAGATAGCTAGATAATATCTCAAAAATATAACATTTTTCTATAATGTATGTATTTTCTCGTATTTTTTTCTGCTTGCACAGATCATTCAATCCTGTTTCCATTAATGGGCAGAAGCACATTTTCTCAGTAAAGAGGTTAGTCTCATCTTTTAGGGTGGGAGGCCAGAACAGAGCCACAGGTACTGTGTGAAAAGGATGACAAAAGCCTCAGGAAACACTGACAGTGCTTGATCCGCTCCACCAGAATACTGAAGGCTGCATGAAATGCAGAAACTTTTAACTATTCTTGCAGTTTCCAAAATTATGTTGAGTTCATTAACTCTTGTCCCTGGGAGTGTTACCTAGACAATCACCCATCACACGTCTCTATTAATATTGTCGCCATTTCTAAAAAAACACAGGTCACGACCAAAGACACTCAAAAGATTGCATGAGAAATCATTAGCGTCTACTTTCAAATAACACATTTTTGCTTTTTTTTTTTTTTTAACTTGTCTCCTACCTTCTGAACCTGACTGTTCATCCAGGTCATGTACGTGAGCTTTGCTCTACAACTTTGAAAGCCAGAAACATTCACCAAGGAACAAAATTGAACTGAGATTTTCATTCAATAATAAGACTCCATTTCCTGAGGAAAATAGTAAACATTATAAATTAATGGTATGGTCAGGAGAAAAGGCAGCACTGAAGATGAAATGGAAGTAGCTTATAGGGGGAGGGAGTGCCTCCCACAAAAAGGGAATTATTTTTATTTCTGGTAAATATTTTTCGCTACCCTTTCTCCATCTTCCACTGGATTTTGCCCTGCACAGCCCGTGTTCACCATGGTGCTGGGTCTCAGCCCATACTTCCCCTCCCTCCCCTCCTGCATCCTCCCTTTCTTAGAAGTGGCCCCAGGCAAACCTGAGACCAGTAACATTGGTTTTGAGATGTGAACATTCAAGTCCAAGATATTGTACGAGGCAAAGAAAACAAGCTCAAGCCAGTGCTCCCCTTCCTAGCTCCTGCACAGGGAAAGACACACCACCACCATGTTGGTGCTAGCTCTACAGCATGCATCTAGGCCTCAAAATTGAGGAGAGCAGCTCAGGGACCATCAGCAGGGACAACCCTTGCAGCCGTCCCCGAGGGCTCTTGGCATGACAGCTTTTAGTGGGAAGCTTCTTCCAGAGGGTCTTTCCTCTCCTGCCACACTCCAACACAGCTGAAGCCATGTCTCCTTCTTGGTTTTTCATCCTCCTCTTTCACCTTTCTTCCTTCTTTGAATAGATTTTACTGGATTCACATGGATTTTTTTCTTTTTTAAAAAAATCCTTATCCTCCCCCCTTCAGCTGCTTCCATACAACCTGGCCGCTGGGTGTGAAGGTTTTCTCCTCCTTGGATCTCTCTCTCTGCCCAAGTGGTTGATGAAAATGCACTGATGAGTCTTAGCCACTGTCTAACAATTTCCTGTAGGCAGCAAACAAATTTTTGGACAGGAAACTGAGAAGATCAAGAACATATAAACACACAGAAATAAAATAAAAACCCAGCAGCTCTCCACTAAAAAGGGCACAGCGTTGTGCCCAGCTCTCCTCTCCAATCCCACACCTTTTCCCTGCACTTCTTTCTTTGTTGTTTCTTTTGTTGGTCTTCCATCATCATCTCCTCTGACCAGTGCTCTGCTCCCCACTACCTGCCCCAGGGTCTTCACCCACCACAGCTGGCCTGTTTCATCCAAGGGGCTCAGGCTTCCCCATTTCCATCCGGCTCTCCTGCCAGCAGTGCAACCAGATCCACATCATCCCTCTGCCTAAGAAAACGGTGCCCACAAGCAACTGAAAATCCACAGAGCCAGAATCACTTGCTGACAAAGCAGGATTCCTGCAGAGACACCAAGCCCTGATGGCTTTGGAGTCTGTGAGTGCTCAACCCTCACGCTTGCTAGGGAGAAAGCCAAAGGGCAACACATCGCTTTGTTTCTCTTCATAAAATGGTGCTTTTGGTACATTTGTCTTCTACACATCCCTCTCCCCTCCTCCAACCCAATCACACCATGTTCCCTGAGTGACGAAGACCAGAGTTTTATTTGAAGAACCTGAAGCTGTTGCTGAAGAGCTGCTGTTGAGAGGCGCGCCTGGTTCGTGTGCACATCTGTGTGCACATACGTGTCTGCGTGAGTACAGCATGCATTATGAACATGCTCCCCCAACCACACACATAGCCCTGACACATGTGGTGGTTACCAAGAATTAAATACTGGTATCATTCTATAGCATCATATTGCAATATGCAAAACATGACCGGTACTAGTTGTTTCTGCACTGCTGAATATTATTTCTAGGAATTTCCATGGAGTCCTCCACAAGGATATTCAAACCTCCTACAAGATTAAGACATTCTACCACTACCTGAGAGCAGCTGCATGCTTTTCTCATGCCTTTGGAGTCCCATTTCTCCCCAGTACTGCTGCTCCCTGGGTGCATCTGCTCCATGTTTCTTTTGACACGATTGTTTGAGAGCCTGCCAGCTTCAACAACTGTCTCTGCTTCATATTCTAAAGGTGAGGAGGTTTAAGCTAAGCAGAATCCTCCCAAGATACGAAATCCATCACCACAGATCACTTTGTGAAAGCATCCTGCCTTGACCCTGCCTCTGCCAGCCAGCACATCCCCCCAGTGAGCACTAGCTGCCACAGACAGCCCAGATACCTGTATGGGCAGAGCCTGGCAAAGGCTGCATGCTCCAAAATGATCCAGGATTTGATTCTGGGTGAATCAAACTGTAATTCACAAAGTAATTGCTTGGACAAACTTGCTTGAAAATAGACTCATGCCACAGAATACTAAACTTACTGGAAAGTCACACAGCACCCAAGTGCTTACTAGATCCATTTTTCGGCCTAAAAAAATAAGACGAGCAAGACAGTTTATCACAGGGTGGTTTATTGTTGTTGCTGTTCTCAGTAGAACCCATTTATGTGGGCAATTTCAACTGTGCTTGAAAAACAGACAGTAAAAACAACATAGAAGGCAGTTCCTGATGTTTACCGGGAGGCATAATGTGAACGTACGGGAGCTGCTAATCATCCATTTTGACTGCATTTATGGGTCTAGGAAGGCTGAGAAATAACATTTCTTTTCTGATGACACACAGAGAACTGACATTTAGATGCTCCTTCAATGGATGCATTATTTTATTAGAGGATTTCAAGCAGGCAAATACAGGAGCTTTGTTTTCCCTGTTACTGTATGACTTACATCATCTGTAACCTTTTTACCAAGAGGTCTAATTTGAAATGATAGCGAAAGTTGTTCTGAGAACTAGATATGTTAGTTCTACTTCAGATGCTCAGGGGATTCCATGCATTCACCATTTGAAGGTAATTTGCTGGAGAATGATTTCATCCTTTTCAAAAAATTACTTGCCAAAATCTGGGGTAAGTTTAGAGTCTCGTAATTTGCCTGACAACAAAGCATATGAGAATTCAGTCTGTCTCATGCAGCTCTAATACAGGTATCAGTCCTAAAATGCACATTCTCAGGCTTCTCTGTTCTCTGCCTGCACCCCAGATTTGTCAGTAAGTCCAGTCCTACCTTTCTGGACTGGTGACCCCTATGCTGAGAATTGCAGCGGTAAAAATCAGAGCAAGGAAAACCAGATTTCTCTCTATTTCCCTCCACTTTTAGCAACCGCACCATTTTGCAAGCAGAGACGCAGACCAGTTGTGGTAGTGGATTCCCCTCATTGCCAAGCAAGCAAACAAGCTTTCTTACTTCCAAACCCCTGACACAGCCAAGAGGAAAGTGAAGAGCTGGTGCCAAGCTGAACACATGCACACTTGGGTGGGGTGATGGTCACCCCAGCATGGGTGACCCTGAATGCAATTTCAGACCCTCTGTCTACTTGGGAGAGAGAATATGCTTTGATGCATTTTTGTGACCTCTTCTGTTCTTCACTAACATGCTTTCTTCCTTTCATGTAACTGGAAAGCTGCAGCCAGAGGAAAAGGGGAAGGAAGTTTTATAAAGACTTCTAACAGGGATGACTAAATCAATTCCCGTTACACCTACTGGTATAAAAGCAAACCTGTGGATTCTGCCACAGAACAATGCAACGTTCAGCTGTTTCTTGCCAGATGATCAGAGCAAATTAAGAATAGATTCAGAACCTGCTGTACTTATTAAGATGAAGTCTCACATGGCCTGTGGTGAAATTGGGTGACTCAGACTCAAATATAATACTCTGTCCTCTGCAGCAGAAATAACATCCCTGTGTTTGGCAGAAGATTCAGAAGAAACCTACTCCTTCCAAAAGTTTTGCCTGGATATCACTTGGTTATGATTGGCTGCCTATACCAATTACCCTTTGCATCATGAAAAAGAGAAGGTGAGAACCCAGAAGTTAATTATCATTTTGTCACTTTACTTTTGAGCTAGACTACCTGTACTTATTGAGCAGTGAAACCCACCCCTTTCAGCTTGATCCCAATTTGTGCTGCAACTCGTGTGTGTTTATGTATATGTAAACACACACACACACACACACACACACACAGATAGATATATATATATATATATATATATATATATATATACACACACACACACACAGTCACATCTGTATCCCTCAATTTAGCATATGAACTCGGGTTGCTGCTTTGAGTTCTGGTCTGTATGCAAGAAGCTGCTGCTAGTTTCTGAATAACCTAAGAAATTCAGGACACCTGTTAGGTACTAGATAAACTAAAAAGGACTTCAGTGACCAAGATGGCAAGGACTTAAATTCTGAATTCTCCAAAGGCTTGCTGCTAAGCCACACAAGTGAAAGGGGAATTGGTTCCTAGGCATAAAGGCTGGAAAGGATTACACCTTCACTGCAGTCTACGAGTACAACTGTAAAAGTACTCACAGTTGGGAGAGGTTAAGCAACTCGCCCCACTCTGTCACAGTTCATCTTGCCAAGGTTTTGCCTTCTGGGAATCTTCATGTGAAACAAATAAGAAAAAAAAACAAACAACTCAGTCATAGACAGCAGGCCACAAAAAGCCAATTTTCTAACAAATACAAAATCTGCATTCTGTGATTTGGGAGAAACCTTACACTCAGGGCCAGGTTAATGCAAGAAAGTGACCTCTAGGGGTGAGGAAAAATGAGAAGCAAGTTTTAGTTCAAATTTTTCTGTTGTACTTTTAAAAACACACTATTAATGTCATTAAAGCAGGAGAAGAGATTAGCATGATAGCAAATAAATGCAAGTATCAGAGTAACTGAAGTTCTAAGATATTTATTTTTGAAGCACCACCTATAACCCTGAGCCCATATTCAAGTGCAGTAACCTGAAGGTGATGGAAGTAATTCAAAGTGGGCTCCACATGGACAGGCCTGCACCTTGCCTAGAAAGAACACCCAGAATTTCAGTCCCACTCAGGTTTCCTATTAGCTGCTGATCCAACCTGCCATCACACAAGCAAAGGAGCATGCTGATGCCAAAAAGTGAAAAATCAAGTGAACACTACTGGATGCAAGTCCCATGACAGCTCCACAGGGACCCACAGAAGCCCTTGGCTGCTGGAGCGCTGAGACAAGACATCATCCCAACCCTCACAGGCGTTTTTTACAAGCACAGCAACCAACTGACTCTTGAGAGAAAAAAAAAAAAAAATTACAGCCATGAGCACAAAAATGCCAAACTTCAGATGAAACCATAGGCAGTGGAAAAAACAGAAGATTGCTCAGGCCAAAGCTTCTAGGTACCTTACAAATTACATATGCCCAGGTACTATGTGGGAAGTGATCCAGCAGCTGACCAGCTCCACATCCAGCCGCAGCAGCCCTGGTGCTCAACAGAGGCAGAGGGGGAGAGCAGCCCCCTCGTTCCCACCTGCAAATGCTGCTCAGCACACAGTACCCTCCGGGCTGAGGTGGCTCTTCCCCTCCCTTTTTATTTAATCCCAACACCAGATTTTCACTTCTCTTCATAGTTTTCCAGTCAACTCAGTCTTGCTGCACTTCGCCTTCTTCACATTTTTACCATTACCCCATCCCACATTCCCCTTTCTATAGCACCTCAATTACACCCTGCATTTCAATTATGTGTCATCACTTGGTGTCCTATTTCTTTTCAAAACAGAACCATCTTTCTGACTTTGCATTTCTCTTATTTAATCTGTAGCCAATTTTTCATACACAAAGGCCTTTGCTCTTTTGTAGATGAAATCTCTTCAAGCTCTTGAATGCAGCCTTCTGCTGGTTTATGCTAACAGGTATTTTTTAAAGTCTCACTGGCATGCAGATATACCTTCTCCAAGGGAAAGAAAAAAAAAGATTCATTTGTATTTATTTACATCTGGAGAGTTATTTAACAGCCACAAGCAAGGATATTCTATGGACGTGTGTACATACCCTTATTGTATGGTACAGAATACATATATCAACTCTCAACCAGAAAGACAGTCCCTTACAATGTAAAGGTGCGGTATAAAACATTAATAAAGAGAGTTCTTAATTGTCTTCCACTTCTGAATGGCTGGAAAAGCCTGGAGTGAAGACTGTAATCAATCACCAGGAAGGAAATGTTTCTGCAATCCCACCTAAGTTTGACACGTTACCTGGTGCATCAGCCTTTTAACAGCATTCCAATGTGTACTGCCATATAAGTCTAAAAAGGAAGTCAGTTTAGTGTCCTCCTCTGCCTGAAACAAATAACTGGACCAAAGGGAGTATTGTGTAAATGTGGCTAAGTATTTGTCAGCCGCTTTTATAAGAGAAGAAGGGAGACAAACCATATCCCCAGTAACATCATGAGGTGAACAAGACATCCTTAAAATCCTCTAGGTAAGTACATCATCAAAAGAGACTTTCAACACATTTTTGACAGCTAATCTTCTGATGCAGGAGATGAGAAGGTTCCCTGAAATACATCTAAAGAAAGTTTGGCTCTTGTATTCATAGCTTACAGAGCTGTGAAAGTTTCACTGCAGCAGAAGGGTAACTGGTATACTTCACCAAGAGAGAAATACAGAGGAAAAAAATAAAAATAAACCCAAAGCATCAGCTGATGATGTTAATTAATTCTTTCCTTATTCCAAACTGGAAACTAACCAAAAGAAGGGAACAACCAACATCTCATAGCAATTGAGTTTAATAAACTCTGAAGCAGCAAGACACGTAACACGACGTTAAGGTTACTGGACATGAGGCTGAAGCGCACCAGCAGTTAAATCCTCTCCTCCACCCTCCTCAGCTTTAAGGATGACAGTCAGATTTTCAACTCAGCATGGCAGAAAAATGTAGTTCAAGGTTACCAAAGCCCCAGAGGACGCAGATGCAAACCTTCTAGCCAACTCTCTACAGTCCCTCTGCAGGCATGGCAGGCTGCAAGAGGAGGGCAGGAGGAAGAACCCGTACCATTGTGTGGTTAGTTTAGCAGAGAGCAAAACAAACCCAAAACAGACTTGCTGTAAAGGTTAGGACAAATCATGAAATAACGTAATCTAACCTCCTATATAATATGTAGGCCATAACATTTCATTCAGACCAGAGAACACCACTGTTACAGATTCTGGGCCTCATCATCTGATGGGATTGTAAACAGTCTTCCTCAAACAGTAGTCTCCAACAGCCCTAAATATCCCTGATTTCATTTATACCATCTTACACCTACCTAATTTTGAACAGCACTTCTCATATGAACAACCTCACACATCAGTTACAGAAGAAACCTGCAGCAGCCAAACGTTCCCAAGTGTAAACATGAGGTCAGCCAAAATCTGAGGCAGTGTGGCACTGGCACAACCACACACGGTGGATTTGCATTGTTATTCTAAGGATATTATGCCAGAAACACATGCAATAACCATCAAAAATGGATGGTAGAATCCCTTCTGGAATTTCCTAACTGGCAAGACATACAGCAGTAGGTGCATCTTAGTGCATGGAGTAGGTTAGCAGTTCAACTTAGAGGCAAAAGAAGTCTCAAAGCAACCTGTGAAAATGACACCACCTTCCCTGCTACCCATTCATCTTTTTCCCACCCTATTAACCCTTCCTACACGCAATGGAGGCAAACCTCCACCGCAGTGTGTCTGGCAACAGCCAGGGCACTCATGAGGCGCTGCTGGAGGCTCCGGCTCCAAATCAGGCACAACAGCAACTTGGATCTAAGCCTCCTGTCTTTTATAAGACACCCCAGCTATTATTTGCCTATTCCTGGGAGGCACTTTAGGCACATTTTGATCAGAAATTCTGTCCAAGACCCTCAGACACTTTCTTCTACCAAGAAATTGTTTTCCTTTCCAAGCAGTTTTTCTCAGTACATCTGTTGTTTGGACACTGCATCTCTGGTAGAGGCACACAAACCCCAAACATCATAACAGAATCGAGACAATAAATGTTCGAGCTCATTAGGGCTAGAGAGAAAAGATGAAGCTTTTCAATTTCAATTCCATATAAACTGAAGAGGAAGCAAAGCAGGCAACAAAAATGTCACCTTAAAACCATGCTGTAGGAGCTGGACTCAGCCCTTGACTCTGATGGGTGTCCTCATTCCCTAGTAGACCAAAATAAGTAAGCAGAATATACCCACTTGATGCAAGTGATTGGAAATACTGATGTTGTACAACTTACTATCCCACAAAATAAAAAAAACATGCTCAATTTGAGAAGGGCACTTTTTTTAAAACAAAAGGTGCCAATTTGTTCTAATGAACCTATTTCATTGCCCTCACAAGAGATAGGAGTGCTGTCCCAGCAGGGACTTTTATCTTTCCAACCAATAAATGGAGCATTTCTTCATGGAGATATAAAAGTTGAAGTAATCAGCATTTCTCATTTTAAAGTAGAATCTATTTTTATTCAACACAGGACAGTAAATGGATAAAATTCACAATAACCAGCATTAAAAACCAACACACAAACCCTGCAGTCATATTTAAATTTGGCTCTACCTACTGGTCACTTGCATTTGTACACACAAAATTTTGCATCAGTCTTGTTCATTTCCAGATTAACGGATATTGACACCGGATGCTAACAAAACACCGTTTATTCACAACTTGGGGGACCTTTAGGGCTGTTAAGAAAGAAAAGCAAATCTTTTATCTTTTTGTCCTACAAATTTGTAGCTGGGAGGAACTGAAATGCTGTACATTAGCAAGGAAGGAGGTATCGGCACAGTAAGAGTCTTAACTCCCACCTACAATTGATGGAAGGATTCATCTCAACACCTCCAACACTGTCATCCCATATCCGAGTCATTGCAGTGCAAAAGCTATTCAAATAAATAAATAAATAACAGCAGCAGCCCCAACAAGTAAAACATGTAAAACCCAAACCACTGTTACATATCTTTACAACGTGTAACTGTTAAATACAATTGAAAGCATTTTAACCTAAGACTTCAGCCCACAGGGAAAATTTGAGCGCAGTAGAGTTGAAATTACTTTGATAAGCTAGTATGTAGATCTGCATACCTTTTTTTGGGGATTGGCATCTTCAGCTAAAGAAGTCCTCCATCCTTCCCTCTTCACACAGCCATTGAAGTTGTGCCAATACAGCTGGTTTGGGGTTGCAATGTTATTTTTCCCCCCTGAGAGGCTAGATCAGTCCCGGGTCTGGCTAGCAGTCCCTCAGAGTTGGCCTGGTCGAGTGAGGGGCAGTGTGCCATGCCACCAGGATGGAAGTCCTTTCAAGTAACATTGCTGCAGAATTCTGTCACATTTAACTACAGCCTAAAGCCCATGCACAGCACAGATTTATGAAATCACATGTTGAGCATCACCACCGGTCTCAACAGGTTTACTCAAAATCTGTGAAGCTACCATTCAAGCTAGGTAACTGCAGGATCAGAGCCTATGTAGAGCATTCACTTGCAAAGATGTGGTACCTTCCTTAAGTCTCTGTGGGACTGAAGTCTCCCTTGTATCTCTGTTCAGCAAAACAGTTAAAAATGAACACATTTTTATACTGTTCCAAGCCAAGCATAAAGCATGTGCTGAATCAAACTCGTGAAATAACTCATCAAAGACCAAACAGTTACAGAACAGTCCTGGAAATTAAGTGTTGTGTCAGCACATGGAACACAACACCAACAGCTGATGAGACATTTCTCAATGTTTTGCAGGACTATTTTTGAGCGTGCTGTTTTGTCAACCAAGCGTAAAGACTACTGCATTGTTTCACAAAACTTAGAGCATAGTTCAGAACAAGACATATGCCTAGAGCTTTAATAAATACAGTTAAGAATAATACAGTTTATCTAGCCTTTGTAATCTAAGTATAAACACCTCATACAAAAAATTTCCTTTTCACTTTGTACATCTTTTAAAAAAAAAATCACAGATACATCTGTTTAACAAAGGAGAGAGCTGTACAAAGAAATTGTATGTTCTGAAGACATTAAACCGTCTATTTGCTGAGTAACACTAGTTACAGAAATTTCTCTTACAACCTACCACCTAGGCCATTTTTCTTTACTGATATATTGGTTCCAAATCTAAAATTCAGAGCCACTTGAAATTAGCCACTTCATTTCTGGTTATTAAGGTCTCGATCAGACAGTGACTTCCACTTGTACACACCAGCACCAAAATCAGGGAGTACCCAGAGATAACTGTGGCAGCAGGCACTAAAGAAGCTCATCTGTTCAATCCTGTAGTGCTCAAGTATGAAAACTCACAGTTCTCTGCCATCACAAAGGAACAACCTCTCCTTTCAACCCAGTTTAGTGGAGCAGCACAATTACATGACATTTGCACAACCAGCTTATAATGCCCTGAAAATCATCAGAGCCCCCCACTAGAAATCCTGACTCAACCTACTTTTTGTTGCTTAGGGACTCCTTTTTGGACTATCCTAAGTGAGGACTAACATCCATCCAGAGAGTCTGTGAAAACTGCTAACTGCAGTACGCTGCAGCAGTGAATTTCATTTCATTTCATTTCAATACCTACCAAAAGGCTGGATGTTGTTATTGGGATTAGAACTAGTACTGTAGACAAAACCTAGTAATGTGGTGAGGTTGTTATTGTCTGAGCAGCTTCAAAATACTAATAGCAGTGCATCTTAATAACCAGCTGGTATTATCCTCTATGAGGTGATGCCCTCCACGTGTGCAAGATGACGTAAGGGATACATAATTTGCTCACCGACACTGGGACATTTCACTGCTAGACTGTTATGATTTCAACCTTCTTCTACTCTAGCTTTGACTTGTTTTTGAAAAATACACAGTTTGGCATTTTAATTAAAAACATCCTATCAAAAGAAATAAAAAGGCACTTGGCATTTCTCTTTGGCTCAGTTGAGGCGCACTGCTAAAACCTTCCCACAGTTCCTGTCTCTTTATGTGATGAATAGTTGCCATCCTGAGGTACTTATTTATGTGCAAAGATAAGAGCTTCAGGGATTCACCAGTTGCATTTCTCACATCGCTTCCAGTAAACATGCAAAGTTCTTCATCAATCGGAATCTGTTACATACAGAATAACGCATTCCATGCGGTTTGTTTTCCAAGGAAGAGCTTTGATTGCTGATGCAGTCCTTATTCCAAATCTGGTCTCATAGCTCAGTGTTCCTTAAACCTGAGAAAGAACAGCAACCAGGCAGGAAAAGTTGAGGTGTGAGCCTTAACAGTCACTAACTTCAAAATGCAGGATCCATCCCTTGCCATGCATTTTTCTATTCTCTAGCCATTTCATTTGTCCAAAATTACAACAAAGGGGCTTAATTTAGATTTTGCATATGCAAGTGTAACCCCACTGATTCAATTCAGTGGATTTTTTTCTCAATTCAAAACACTATAATTCAGAGCCACCTTTTCCTTTAAGACGACCTTCAGGAAAAAGTTACATTTGAAACTATTAATAAACACAGAGCAAGCAACCAAGTAGCTTCTTATTCCCCACCTGCATGCTCCATGATGAAACCCAGGAAGATTACAGGTTTCAGGGAAAAATAAAATAAAATAAAATAAAAATCAAACTGTAGCCAAGAGACTGTGACAGAGATGTGTTTTCAGCTACTTTTCAAAATAAGACATGGACATACAGAAACCATGGACAGAAATGGACATACAGAAACCTTAACACGTTCAGTCCACATCTAGGTATTACAGGGCAAAATCTCAGTAACATGTTTTTAAACGGTTATTAAAGAGCAACAGCTATGCTTAACACTTACAGGGAATGATCTGCATTACACCGAAGTTCCTTCTGAATAAGACGGAGTAAGAACTGTAAAAACAGTCACAGTAGCTGTGTTACTATCTACACAGATACACAAATAAAGTAAGTGTCAGGATAAGGTGTTCACTGCTATTTGAGGAGTTCCTCATTTGAAACATTACTCTGTTGAATTCAGTTGAACTCAGTTTAAAAAGGTAAAAATTGAAAGATTTACAGATGCCCAGTCAATGTTTGGAAGAGGAGTTTTCATAATAAATAGATAAGAGGAGGAAAATAATTTTATTTTTGCAACCAAGACATTAATTCTTTGTACAAACCAGAATGGCTTTCTGGTTACTTTACCAGCAGAGGGAACCCAAGACTTCAAGAAAATATGGCAGATAGAAATTTTGGAGCATAAACGTACTTTAGCTGCTATTCTGAAAAACAGCTGTGTGTGTGAAAAAGCTTTAATCACACAATTAGTCAAGATGAGTAAAGTCAGTCATGTTTACTTGGCTGTGTGGGATTAAGACTTTCAAGTGCACTTTAAAAAGGTGTACTAAGATAGTGTCCATGAAAATAATTTTACAAATAAAATTTGATGATTCCCAAGTATATTAAAGACAATTAAAACTGCCAGAGTTCCCACTGTTACACGTTTCTTTATCACGAGAGTGTCACTGTTATAAATGGAAGTTTCTTCATTATTATAAGTACTGGTGTTTTAAGAAGTTAAACCTAACATTTTAGAGGTATGAGACTGGCCAAGAATGACAGAACTGAATATCATGTAAGAGGCTAAAGGCCCTCCAGATATCTTTGAAGAAGTAACATTTGAACACTGGCATCTATACGCCATACTTCAAAGAACAGGAAAAGCAGATCAAAATGTTACAAAAACTAGGGTTTATTACAACAGCACAAAGTTAATCCTCCCCAAACCAGAACTTTACGAAAGCATTTTAACTGATGCTGCAAAGAAATGTGAGGTTTTTTCATTTGGTTTTAATAAATAACTATAAAAGAAAAAAAGCAGAGCTTTAAGTCTACTTGGGAAAACTATGACAATCTCCTAAACCTCACTCTGCAGCATGGAATACCTAATACTGAAAACATCACAGATCAGGATTTATAGAGCTGCTGACTACCAGTGTGTAACATACTTCAACTATTAACTTACCCAATCAATTTACTTAATTTCCAGAGATTTCACATCTTAAATGTGGAAAAACTGACTTTCAAATTTTAGGTTTAACTTGAATTTAGGAAAAAAGCCTCAACGGTAACTCAAAGCAAGACTTTCTGCTCTTCTTCCATCAGGGAAGAGTGGTCTGACACAGTCAGCATTAGCTCCTCTGCAGGAGCACAGAGGTCAGTGCAATACAGTGCAGGCACAAGACTCTGGGCACAGCCAGTACAGAGGAAGAAGTGTTTCACAGTCACCCTGCCCTTTCATAAGCACTTCCACCAAGGCTGCTAAAGGAAAGGATAAGCAGGTGACACTTCAGGACAACTCTGAAGTAGTCATAGTAGCATTCTGCTCTGCTGGAGAACAAAGCTGGTACAGATGCCTGCCAGGAATATCTATGGCAAATGCAAAACCATAACCTACAGGCTATTCTACAGGTGGGTGCAGCAAGACTCGCCTTGCCTCATCTTTAGCAAGGCCTTTGACACAGTTTCCCACAGCATTCTCCTAGCAAAACTGACTGCTTGTGGCTTAGATGGTCACACACTTTGCTTGGTAAAAACTGTCTGGATGGCCGGGCTCAAAGAGTTGTGGTGAATGGAGTTAAATCCAGCTGGCGGCCAGTCACGAGTGGTGTCCCCCAGGGCTTGGTGTTGGGGCCGCTCCTGTTTAACATCTCATTGATGATCTAGACGAGGGGATCGAGTGAACCCTCAGTCAGTTTGCAGATGACACCAGGTGAGTGGGAGTGTTGATGTGCTCGAGGGCAGGGAGGCTCTGCAGAGAGACCTGGACAGGCTGGAGCCGTGGGCTGAGGCCAACTGGAGGAGTTTCAATAAGGCCAAATGCCGGGGGCTGCCCTTGGGCCACAACAACCCCCAGCAGAGCTACAGGCTTGGGGAGGAGTGGCTGGAGAGCTGCCAGTCAGAGAGGGACCTGGGGGTGTTGATTGACAGCTGGCTGAACAGGAGCCAGCAGTGTGCCCAGGGGGCCAAGAAGGCCAATGGCATCCTGGCTTGTGTCAGCAATAGCGTGGCCAGCAGGGACAGGGAAGGGATCTGACCCCTGTACTCGGCACTGGTGAGGCCGCACCTCGATTCCTGTGTTCAGTTTTGGGCCCCTCACTACAAAAAGGACATTGAATGACTCGAGCGTGTCCAGAAGGGCAACGAAGCTGGTGAAGGGTCTGGAGCACAGGTTGTACAGGGAGCGGCTGAGGGAACTGGAGGTGTTTAGTCTGGAGAAGAGGAGGCTGAGGGGAGACCTCATCGCCCTCTACAGCTCCCTGAAAGGAGGTTCCAGAGCTGGGGATGAGCCTCTTTAACCAAGTAATAAGTGACAGGACAAGAGGGAATGGCCTCAAGTTGTACCAGGGAAGGTTTAGACTAGATGTCAGGAAGCATTTCTTTCCAGAAGGGGTTGTTGGGCGTTAGAATGGGCTGCCCAGGGAGGTGGTGGAGTCCCCATCCCTGGAGGTGTTTAAGAGTTGGGTTGACATAGCACTGAGGGATCTGGTGTAGTTGGGAACTGTCAGTGTGAGGTTAATGGTTGGACTGGATGATCTTCAAGGTATTTTCCAACCCAGATGATTCTGTGATCTTGTGTCTTCTCTGGTCTTTAAAAGCAAAGCAGAGCAAGTCAGAAGTAAAAAAAAACCCACCACCTTTTCAGATCTTCCTACCAATCGTACAGGGTCTCAGATAGGAGAAAAAAGGAGAATGAGATGTACTTTGTACCAAGCCACCACATGTGTGTTGCACTCCTTTTCCCTAAACATCTGCTCCCGGTTGCTGTCAAAAGGTAGGATGCCAGTTTTTCAGCTAACCTAGTACAGCAGTTTTAGTCCATCCGGAGAATGTGATGTATTAACTTTCAACAGCTTCATTATCGCGGCGGTTTTGGTGATGCAGCAATGTAGCAGAACATTTGTTACTGCTTCACTAAACTGGTTTTAAAGAAAACAGAAGTAATTCTTCAGTGAGGGGAATCTGAGGCATCTTCTAGGTCTACATATGAAGGTTTACTTACAATTATGCCTGCTGCAATCTGCTCAGCCAGTAATTAACAGATGTGTATTTACTCAGGAATTGAAGTGCATCAGAACTAATCTGCACTTCTGATTAAAATTAAATGAGAATTTCAAAATGAGCAAATATGCTGTTTAATTGCAAATTTCCTACACAACTGAAGTTTCTTATAAGATGGAGTACTGAAATTGCAAAAGGAAAATTTGCATTTTAAGATCGTTTAGCACAAAAGAAATACACAGAAACTAAATAGTATTTTTAGACTTACTAGCAAGGCACATGCATCTGCCACCATGAGCATGTAAAACACGTTGTTCCAACCAGATGGGGAAATAAGACCAGCTAAGAGAGGCCCCAAAGCCGCACCTAAAATGTAATATTGGTATTGTCAAAATGATGCAATGTAAGATTTATTATGCCAAAGGAGTTATTCTGAGTTAGAATATCAGCTTCTCCACCTAGTATTACCTTATGTATTAAAAGGTCCCAGAAAGTGCAAAACCATACTGGTACAGTGCAAGCCAGTGGGAAACCTAACACAGGGAAAGCTGGAAGACTAGACATTTCAGAAATGCCTGCCTCTGGCTCAACAAAATGCCCATCCATTATTAAGCTGAATCCTACTCAGTTTTCCCTTATGCATACCAGCGTGGAAGGCATGGACAAAATATCCCTGATCTCAGAAACAGCCCAATGTCATCTGCTTTTGCTGTCTGTGCCCAGCATCAGTCTACTACCCTCATTCTTCCTCCCTCAGATGTGATACCCGCTAGAGAGATTTAACACTAATTTTGCTCTACTTCCCATTCTCAAAGCTGTACTGAGTCCTGGCAAAATGCGAACTGGACGGAGCCTAGTTTCTCAAAGATCCTTTGTTTTAACCTACCACAGCTAAGGCAGGCTACCTTACATCTCTGGCTTACCTACAGATCCTGTTCCATCGATGATTGCTGTCACTGTGGACAAGGCTCTTGCATTCCCTTTCAGGCTTTTATGGGTACCCTAAAGTGACAAAGACTGCTTAGAACCATCCTGAGATGAACTCCGAGAAAGTCCTTACAACATCATCTAGCTCACATCCATCCACATTAGATGTACATTGTGAAGATGCCTTAAATATCCTAGCTCAGACCCTTTTATCACTACTTAAAGAAGCCTTCTACCCCATCTACAGTGTTCTCCTTTATTAAATCATTGTATTTAAATCAAGAAGCTTTCTGCTCTGTACATTATGAGTTCAAGCAACAAGGACTGTACAGCTTTGAATTATGCTGCAAAGCTTTTTCCATGGCCATCTTTTCCCCTGCTAAAAAAAAAAAAAAAAAAAAAAAAAAAAAAAAAAGATCACTGCTGTGACAGCAATACTAAAGTACCAGAATAATTATGGATATATACTGAAATGCTAATTCAGAGAATTCTTGAGTCAAAAGAAGCTGCTCAGTCCCAATTCTAGAAGCCAGGTCTTCTGAACAAAACAAGTGATAAAAGGAGTGAGTTAGTAGAAAGAAAGAAACTGAATAGTTCAGAGAACTGTTTTTAAGATACAGACAGACAGTCCTTTATCTCCAGTACACTGAGAAGGATCCAGTTAGGTAATCAGCAGTTTACATTTGCTTGTGTTAGATGTTTGATTGTTGACATCTGAGGAACTGGATGGCAGTTTCAACCCTCTTCCCAAGGGCCAGGTGGGAATCTTGTGATGTCAGGCCCCACTTCCTAACTAGCAGCCCCTTTAATGAGGCTAAGGATAAAATAGGCAATGCATGATGGTCACCTTTGTCTTGCCAAGACCTCCAGGCCAAGAATAGGGCTCCAGAGGATGTTTGGAGACTTCCATCCTGATCTTTTTCCTATATTTAGAGCATTTGTTTTTAGGGGATTTTGGCTTCTTGCTTGGTACCCTAAGGAACCACTTTGAAATCAACCTTCTTTGAAAGCAACCTTCCAAAGCCTACCTAAAAGGTCAATGTTTTCACATGGCATTTATGACTTGTCTGACCTGATCCAGCTGGAAGCGCTGGCAACCAGAGTAACTGTAGAAAAAAGGGCACAGGGTAGCATGGACAAAAGTAAAGGTATGTGCCAGGTATAACTTTCCACACTGATGGGAATTAAGTCTTCAGCTCATCTCACCCAGATACAGCTCCTCCCTTCATTTAAAGACACAAAGTATAAAAAGAAGAGAAAGCACCTGTACACTTTGCATTCAACCTTCACATTTACTTTGGGTTGTCATCTACATGATTTGGTCTGTTTTATTAGCAGGCAAGAGTAATTTAGAAGCTTTGCACAAGCACGACACTCATTCATACAAATACACGATCTCTAAAACAATCTCAATGGCGGAGTTCAGCACTGCCTATCCAGCTCCTTATCCCTTTACTTTAGGACAATGAAGTCCCTTCACTGACAACCCTACACAAATCAAAGGGCTACATTGGAAGCAGAGGGGAAGCCAAACTCACCAAGTCGGCAGAGACAGCAGTGGTGATCAGTGCATAAGGGCCATTCACCAGGGCACCACTGATAAGCAGCATCACTGTTTCAAGTTGACAAAAATGGAAAATTTGAGTTGCCTGGAAGACTGTTAACTGTATCAACAGGAGACACCATAGCCTATGCTTCTCAAATGTTTTAATCCCAAATTGGGTCCCCTGACTCCATTACAAAGTTGAGAAAGGAGGAAAAGCAACATACATTCCTATCACCCTTCAGTGGTTACTCCACAATGTGAACTCACAAATATAACAGGAGATGGGACTGAGTCAAAAGGCACTTCCCAGCGCCTTTATTGATCCTGGTAGGTCAGAGAAAGGGGAAAATCTGACCAAACTGACCCTAAGAGCAGGAGATATGCACAGGATCCACCCATAAGCCCTTTCTCTGCTGATACAGCAAAGGACCAGAGGGCCCTACAACTTAACAAGATCTTTAGGTAGGTGAGACACTACTGTCAGCACTTGTATTTCAACTTCTCTTTTGAGGTAACCAGTAAAAAGCCGCAAATGAATTCAGCCTGTACAAGTAAAGTCAACGTTGCTGTCAAAAGTACTACAAGTATTCTTTAAACACCTCTGACATCTGACACAGGGAATACAATAAAGCCTGTACTGACGCAAAAGCTTGAGAAAGAAGACTAATGGTATTAACTAAATCACTTTTTTTCATGCCACCCTTTACTGACTTCCTCGCCTCCCCTTCCTTACCCTGTAAAAAGTCTGCAAGACAAAGTCTAGGGAATTTGATTCCATACTTAAAAACCAAATTTTTTAAAATTTGAAAAAAGGATAGAGAATCAAATAATCATAAATTAAAAGTTCACAGAAAGCCAGAGAGTAATTTAAAGATACTCACCTACAGTAGCCTCAAGGCCCATTTTACTGACTGCAGAGAACATGTACAACTGTAAAGATGAAAAAACCAAACATGCTGAATACCAACATATGGACTAATCCTAGGTTCCCCATTTTCCCCTTATTAACTACAAAGTTTTTTAGTTAGTATTATGTGAAAGCTAGTTCTAGGTTTTACTAAACCATTTTAGACCACAGCAGAATGATTTTTTGACTGGACACAGGAAGGAGATAAGGGGTATGCTCCTATTTCCCAGTATGTTCTTTCAGAAGAAAGGGCTGTGTTATGAGACCACTCAACTTTGAACTCTCAAACTGCCAGCTTCAACCCAGGACAGAATACTGTTCACGAAAGAATTAAAGAAAAATGCATCTCATATGTCCAACTGACAGTTTTTCAACAGTTATAGCACAGAAATTTTAGCCTTTTCGCAGCTAAAATTCTGGCTAAGAACTGAACATCAAATTTTACAAGAGTGATTATCTCCCTGTATAATCCTATAACAAGCAATACATTAGAGTTATTTGCTTGTTTAGTAAAGGCAGCCCCATGCTCACATGCTCAACTTCTCACGCCAGCTTTAACCTAGCCTGAACTCTTTATATCCAAGTTAGAAGATGCTGTCTGCAGAACTTCCCAAGGAATGCTGTCAAAGTCTCAGCCACAGCTGTAAGAGAAGGGCAAACTCTTACTGTGGGTGCTGCAAGCAATAACATCATTCCGCAGGTTGATGCCCTCTTCTCCAGCCTGTCTGAAATCAGGCCTGCCAAAATTCCACCTGAAAGAAGAGTGATGTGTGAGCAAAACACTGTGCATGTTTTACACAAAAGACATCAGTTATACTTAATGAAACCCAACCCAGATTAAAATGATACAACTTTCAATGCAGTTATACACAGCAGCACAGAGCATGAGACTGACATCATCATTTACATTTAGCAATTTCCTTATTAACCCAACTAGTGCTGACTGAGAAGATAACAGAAGCAGACAGTTGTTCTTCCTCATTGTTTATTCCAACAAAATATCCAACATGACCGGGGTGGAGGTGGGATAGGGATGACAGAAATATTTAGAAATCATTGCTCTACTGCTTTTGAATGTGATCTTTTCACCAGGTGCCACATGGCCCCACTGCTGGCATTCTGGAATCCAGCTGTGCCCAGCTACTCACTGGTCTCAATTCCTCAGATGCAACAGTAATCTCGGCTCTTGAATGCTCTGTCCATGTTGCACTGCAACCAGGGGAAATTGGCTGCTCTAGATCTTGGGGCAAATGAAATATTTGGTTTTATCTCCAGGTAGTCACTCCGGACTCTTTAATTTTCCCTACTTCCTGTGTTTGCCAATGACTGTACACAGAAGTATTAATCCGAGTCTGTGGTGGAGGGGGCTGGAAGGCCCAAGGGAAGGAGCTGCCAAAATGATATAAAATGAACTTGGTACAGGGGGAAGAACAGGAAGCTCTGTAGATTCTCCAGATTCCTAAGTATTGCTGGGCCTGCTACTCCCTTCCCAGCTGCCCATCTCCAAAGTGCTCATATCCCACTTGAATTTAAACATAAATGCCAAAGGTCCAAGCAGCACCGGCACACTATTCCATAGTGGAATAAGATATCGCTGAAAGCAGTCGCCCACATCTCTAAGGTACTACTGACTCTGGCTTCTAGCTATCTGGGATGAAAATAAGCAGTAAGAAATGGCCGCAGCCACATCTAGCACAAGGATAGAACAGTAACTGCAACACACCTTGACACTGCACCTTGAACTACGAGGGTCTACATAGCCCTTGATCCAGTGAAACTTCTCCATCATGAGCATCATTGTCCAATAGAGGGATTATTTCCATAAGGGAACTGGGGGAGGAGAAGAGGGGATGGGGTGTGTGTGTGTGTGTGTGTGTGTGTGTGTGTGTGTGTGTGTGTGAAATCAGCTGGGCATCAAGGCGATGATTGTTTTTTATTGTGAGCTATACTGTCTGCACTGGCTTAAGAATTTAATTATTCCATCGTCACCTCTCATCCTTATTGTTATTACAATCTTTCAATTTTGTCATATACAGTTATTCAAAAAGAAAATATCAAGAAAAAAAATGCGACACACCTGTGGCCATTCGGCTCTGTGCCTACAAAAAAAAATATACAACTATACAGGCTGGGATAATTCTGTTATGCTAGAGCGACAAAAGGAAGACATTTTGCCAGGTGGCATGACCAAGATGCACAGGCTAGAGCTGATGGAGCTAAAAGATTCCATAATACTTGGCTCTTATAATCTGTGCTGGACAATATCACTGGCTGTGAGTTGTTTAAGATATTTTGCTAGGTTTTCAACAACCCACCCAGCTCTCAACTTAGTATCTTTACTGACACTCTCCTTCAGTGAACATAAGGCACAAGGATTAATAATATATATAAACTGTGCATACCAAAGCTTTTCCTGAACTGGTCCAATTAAGGATGAAATATTAATATATAAAACTTACCAAAGATTCCCCCCACATCAAACAGTGTAGAAAGGTCTCCAGCTCTTTTGGCATCAAGATGCTCTAGCCACAGAAGAAAAGCATTTGTCTCATTTTCAGACTACAAAACAGAAATCTCAATAATCTTGTTATGCTAGGCTAAAGGCATCTTATGGCAGCATTGTTTGTTCACAGGAATAAGCTACCATAAGCTGTCATTGTATATGATAAAGAAGAATGTATCTTAACTGGGTATTCAGGGATACAGTCTTTTGAATGCAATTACATTCACAGCAGGACATTTTACCACTTTAACTACAGATGCAGTCCAAGCAACAGAACTGTTGACTGTTAAGTTTGGACTAATGATACTCCCTCTGTGAATAGCCACAGATTCATAAACAGTTAACAAATGCTTGTGAGGCTCTTTACTCTAAAAGCATGATTAGTGCACACTTGGATCACTCACAGAGCTTCACCCTGGAGGCCTCCATCACATGACCATTAATATTCATCATTAAATTACATTGGCATAAAATGCACCATACAGTTCATGGGCACTATGGCGAGACAGTGATTTCCTTAACCCCACTGTTTGCACATATTTACATTTAGCTCAACGTAGCGACTGATATGCTACAGGGTCAGATCTCCAAAAGTACCTCAGGAAGTCAGGCAACCCAGTCCCATTGTGGCAAGTGTGAAGTTTCAAAAGCAGCAGAGTTTCTAAACCCCTTTGGTATTTTTTAAAATATCTGAAATACATCTGCAAGAGCAGTATGTGCTAAAACAGTGGGGTCAGTGGCATTACCATAACCTCACCAACATCTGCCACAGCACAGACGGCAGTACTGTCGTAAATAACATTAACCTTTCTATTAAAAGCCTGCTGCTTTCAAGTGACCCAGTCCTGCAGTAACACTCTTTTTTCTGAGTACACACACAACAGCCTTTAGCTATAGGATTTGCAGCTCTACGTGTTTTCATAAGGTGTTCATCCCATCTCTCTGCTGGTTGTCACTGCCATACTTGTCCAGCACAGCTTGTTAGCTGGGGATTTAAAGATCACATCATGGCTCACAAGAACATGAATTTCTCTGGCTAGGGAGAACGCCTTTCTCTGCACTCTACAGCAGAAAACAAAAAAGCAGTACTGAAGAGATAAAAAAGCTCATTTAGATTTTTTTATATGTTTTAATAAGGCACTTCAATCATGTAAAAACATTATGAGAAATTAAACCTTTTTGATTGGTTTGCAAGAGACAAAGACACAGCACTGATGCTTGGAATTGTTGAAGAGAAGCCAGATTCTTTTTTTGTTTGCTTGTTTTGAAAACACCCTCTCATAATACTAAATTCATAAAACTGGGAAATATGTTAATTGATGACTCACAACTTTCCTGCTACTGTATCAAAGCTAGCTTATTTTAAAAGTTTATGTTTATTTTCTTATCTTCTTATTTATTTCAAGCTCTTATTTACAGACACTTTGCAGTCGTAATTCTGTATCCTCATTATTGTGATACTTACCTACATTTGTGATATAGAGGGGAAGCCAGAAGAGGAAAGTATAGCTCACCAGCTTTGCAAACAGAAGGCAAAGGGAGAACTCTATGACTCCCTGAGAGAATAAAGAAAATACAAAGTTAGTATATTGATGGAGGCTGCTATTTGCTTTCAAAGACCATTATGAAAATGGTTTCTAAGAAGCATTTAAGCTGTTCTTTTTCTCTCAAGAATTCCCAAGAAGAATTCCCAATTCTTCCCCTGAAAGCACAAAGCTTGTAATCAGAGCAGACTGTGGTATTTTACTTACATGTTTTCTCTTCTCTTAATTGTACTGACTTGACAGAAGAGAGAACGCTAGAATGAACAGGAAGGATTTGATACTGTTTGGGACACCAGCATCATCTATTTTCCTCATGTAAAGAGGTTTTTAATAGCATTACAGCAGATTTGGAGTGTATTTCAGAGGGACTAGCATATTTTTATGTTCTTTAGATCCTTCCTTCAAGATGGGCCTTACTGTTTAACTCTTTACAAAAGCTGGTTAACCAGTATGACACAGTTCAAGCCTGCACGTTGAGGCCTGTAACAGTTAGTGATAAGAGAAGCATTCCATTATACTTTATATGGTCAAGTTGTGTATACCTGGAAATCTCAAAGGAGGAAATATTAAATTCTTTTACCAAACAATGTTTAACTTTGTATTTAACAAGGGTTGAGTGATTAAAATGTACAGAGAAGATATCCTGACCTTGAGAATAGATACATCCTGGCAGAAATGCTCAAACAAGGCAGATAAGAAAGAAAAGCTAGACAACAGAGTTGGGAAATATCCAAGGAGAAGAAATTGTCCTCAAAATACTCATGACCATAAAAGGGAAAAAGAAGGAGGAGGCTAACTCCTCAAATGACCACTGATGACCAGCTGAGACTCCTGTGCATGCGTAGTGTAGTTTTGCAACACCAGCGTTATGTAAATGTAGTAAATAGGCAGAAAGGCCGAAACTTACCGGAAAAAGTATGAAGATTCATGTCTTTAAGGCACATAAAAGATTAACTTTTGTTTTAGCGCGTGCATGTTAGGTGGAATGATCCCCCGTGCATCCAGCGCTGCAATAAAGAATGCCTGCTTTCTAAAACTCCAGGATGAGTCTTACAGTTCCTCTGCTGGCTTTTACGGTAACGAGAGGACAATCAAGGATGATAGTCGCTGATCTAAAGGAAACTTCCTTTCCCTTCACCAGCAGTCCAAATGTTTAGGCTGTCTGAAACTTCTCAATATAAACCACACAAGAGGTTTTAAAATTAAAGCTTTAAAAAATAATGTTGACAAGTCTAAAAGGGAAGCCATGGAAGGAAGTTCTGATGCAGAGAAGTGCTTATAGACTCAGCCTGCTATTCCGTCTTTAATACACATGTGCCATTAACTAAGACCAGTAAACTTTTACATTATAGACTACTCAAGTACTAGTTATAATGAGGTGAAAAAAAAAACCCAGTTATATGGGTACTGGAGCCTAGATGCTTGTAGTTTCTAAGATGCAACCAGTGAGCTTATACCATCTGCTTATTGGGAAGAGTATTCTTGTATTGATTTTGACTTCTCTGAGAGGAGCACACCTTATCTTCTGTACCTACATACACCAGTATTGCCCATCAAAACCTGTGATGCAAAGTTAGTCATCTACCACTCCCATCTAGAATTTTATGTAACTGAATTGAGGCAAAACTTAATTTTTAGAGGAACAGGAAAGAACAGTGCATGTACTCACAGGTATTCGCAAGGCCCCAAGGAAGCTGATAGCTGATGTCCCATGTCTACCTTCCCCAGTGACCACAACACTGGAGTTCAGTGACACGCTGCAATTTTCACTGTCAGTAAGCAAATTCTGCATCTCTGAATCCTGCAGTTTTCCCCAGCAACACCATATGAAAAACAAAGGAAGAATGCATCAAAACATGTATGCAGGAATCAAATAATTCCAAAATATATATTTTTTTTAAAGTTATCTATTTTATCACAGAAAGTTACAGCTTTTAATCTCTTGATTTGGATATACAGAGTATATGGAGAGAGTACAGAGTATATAATACAGAATATCAGGTGAAACAAGCCTGGATATTTATGTCTTAGTGCATACACTTTAGTATGGAATCAAATTTCTGTTCCACTGTGACACAAATTCAAGTTGCAAAAAAGGCATATTTTTTTTATATATATATATATATACATACACACGCACACCCACCCCATTTAACGGAATAAAATAATTCCCAGTCTTCCCTTATCCCACTATGTAAATGTGGTCTAATTAAAACTGACAATCTACTGAGTACACCACATTTCTGTATAGAAACATGTATTATCTTCCTTCTGTACAAACATTAAATCCACTTTTCAGAATCATTAACATCATCTTACTCACTGATTTAAATACAAGCTAACATTCCATGAATTATGGATACTAAGTGCTTTATGTTAAGCAATCACTTATTTTTTCATGTCTGTTTCATTTGAGCATTGCAATCCACAAATTATAAAAGCCTGGAATTTACCAATGTTACCCAAGTTGTGAATTCTGAGTTATTTTCTAGCGCTAAGAAGGATTTTACTCTAATAATTCCACTGGCTGCTAAAAATACTTGCGAAGTAAGTTATCACTCAACAAGAACAAGCCATCCCAGTCTAGCCATGAGGATATCTTGTTATTTTTATCTATCCACCACACTGAAGTGAACTCTCAGAATACAACTAGAAATTTACATCTTACAGCTGTACACAGAAAAACAAATTCCAGGCATAAATAACCCTTAGTACTTCTTTTCCAACTCAGAAAAAGGACGGGATGTAGCTATCCTCACCTTCACATGCTCGCTGAGAAGCTTACCTAGCTGTGTACTTTTACTAACTATGGATGTATTGTACATACTGTCTTCTTCCTCCTAATTCTTGTGCATTTGAATAAAGCCTTAGCGAAGAATTAAGCCTCAAATATATATTTGGCTGTAGGTTAGTAAGGATAACTACTGGAAATCAAATAGCCTGCTGTTTTATAACAAAGATGAAAACTTTCTGATTAATATTTGGTAGCTGATGGAGGAAGAAGGAACAAAAATAAAAATCACTCTGTGATTCTAAATAAATTCTGTTTTTAAAGAACTTCATTTAGGAGAAGACACTAGGGAAACTTTTGGACATCTGAGGGCACAGCATAATTTTAGAAGCTACCATGCAGCATCCAAAAATGTTTGTACAGGACTGGTAGACAGGATGCAGGATTTACAGGAGACCCTGTACCCTGATGAAGCACTAACTAGAAGACAGGAAAAAAAATCTAGGGACTTCTGACATGGTACTGTAAACCTATGTTATCATAATCATAAGAATCTATCTTCTGAATTAGTGGAGCAACTTCAAAATGAACTATTTTAACAGTAGCAATTCAAACTATCCACCATTAACACAGAAAAAGAGGAAGGGCGGGGGGGAGAGAGAAGGAAAAAAAAAGAAGTTTCCCACTGGATTCAATGGAAGACACTTCTGAGTGTATTAAGTGAGTACCTCCTGCACACTTTGCACAGCGAACTTAGCCAGGACTGTCTGAGATAAAGCTGGTCATTTCTAAGACAGGTAGCCCTAAGCCTATTTAAGAAGAGTGGGTTAAATATTGAAGTGGAAGTTATCAGAGTCCAAACAACTTATTTTAGCAACCCATGCTGGAAACTTTTACTGACAATATGCATTTTTTATGCTGCACATAGCTAAATGATGAATAAACCCAACAGTTTGTACGTGGCAGAGATAACATTGTTCAGCCTTGCCAGCTTGTCATAGAGTGTCATTGGGTATATGGCACACTCTTGATCTCTGGGAAGGATTCATTATCCCTCAATTTTGTGTAATTTTTAAGAGGCCAACCTGACATAAGCAGTAATGAACACACAGATGTATTCAGGCCACACAGCCAAAACCACATTCTGCTTTCAAACACTGCATATCCCGAATATTTGCTTTCTTTTTACAGTAATTGAAGAGGTCAATGAAAAATAAGTAAAAGCTGTCATTCCAGTGTGCTTGGAGGAGACCAGCTCACAAATACAAAACATCTGTTGTTTGTACAGGCACAAAAGCTGACTGCAATAATCAGCTCAGCACAACTGCAATACAACCACTATAAAAAAGAGAGATGTTCAACTCGACTTTGACAGGAAAAAGATGATCTTCTGTCACTGGCAGAAAATCCCAGTGACAAACAAGGATTTTTAATTTTTTATTATATATTTTTTAAAACCTTGTTAGAACTCCATATTATGAACATACAATCTGGGGGGTGCGGGGGGGAGGAAAAAAAAAAGATTGACAGGATTGCCAAGATTTGGCATCCATGTTGTCTCTGTCCTGCTCACAAGGGAGCACCAGTCAGTGTGAGTGGGTGTACATTTTCCTTCCTCACAGAATCAACTAGGTTGGAAAGGACCTTGAAGATCATTGAGTCCAACCATTAACCTCACACTGAGAGTTCCCAACTACACCATATCCCTCAGCGCTATGTTGACTCTACTCTTAAACACCTCCAGGGACAGGGACGCCACCACGCCCCTGGGCAGAAAGCTCACTTGCTATGCAGACTCTGCATAGTTTGACAGTAGAGGTACTAGCAGTGTTAGCAGACAAAGATTTCTAATTTGCTGACTATATTTTAGCTCTGTCTTCATAACTTGTCTACAGACATCTGCTGATATTCTTACATCTTCTCATCTTACTTTCCAGCTGGCTGTGAAATAATATTTCCAAATGGTTTCTGGGCTGGACACTGTTCTTGGGCAGCTCAAAAAGAGCATGATCAGAGGGGGTTTAAACTGGACTGATCAAAATGATGAGTGTTTTCTTAGCAAAAATTTCAAAACCTTTTCATCAATACTGATTACTATACCCTCTGAATACTGATTATTCTTCTATGGGCAAAGGATGAAAAGAACAGGAAGTTTCTATCTTCCTGTAAAAGTCTGAAAGGAGTTTAAAAAAGTTAACCTTCAGGATATGATGTGCCAAGTGTACCAAGTACAAATACAAAACTGCAAATGGAAATTTTCAGTTGATGTCCATCACAAGATAAAATGTCTTTCTGCTCACAAATGGGCAAATCCAGAATTCAGTTTCTAGTGAGAATTACCAGCACTTACGGTTACAAGTTTTAAGCAAGATTACTGTGAACAACTGCTCACATTTAGAACTCTCTGTCTCCATATGTTTTCTTGAAAGTACATACATCTATTACATTAAAAAGGGAGAGAAGTGAGACTGCAAGGATGGGACAAACATGGTATAAGCAGTTTAAAGATTTCAAATGGGCTATCTTTAAAATATTTTGCAGTGCATTATTTCTGCTGGAATTGTATGAAGATCACAAGATAAGACCAACTGAGTAAGTATGCTATTGTGTTCAGCTCAGTTTGCAGTATTTATGTTAGATAATACTTAGTTTTCTCATCTCAAGTTACATTGGTGTCTGAAAATGGAAGTAGATTTCAGCATCATAAAAAGGAAGAGCAATCTTTACCAACAGTAATCTACTGTGAATATTCCACGTGAGCCTTAGGAAGTCTTCTATACTATTTTACAACAACATGTTATATTTTACCTGAGGTTTGCTGGTTTCCTTAGCATTTAAGATTGGCATCTGGACTCTGAATCGAGATGCACCATTCATGAAGGTTTTAGAAGTCTGAAAAAAATAAAACAAAACAAAAAAAACACCCCATACATTTGTTGCTAGTTTTTTTAAGGATTACACTAGTGTTAATCATTTCTCTGCAACAAAGCCTTTGTGCTTTGTAACATAAACATAACCACAAAAAAAGCATCTTTAATTTAGTGACAGTGCATTTTGGGTTTTTAAAGTTCTTATGCAGACCTATGGCAATGTACACAAGTTGTAATAACAAATTTATATGAAGGCTAACTTCATACTGTTTTACTATAGAAGCAGCCTACTGAATTCTGAGCACAGTCATGCCGTTCTTAACTCAAGATTTTTCTTCTACTGAACTTTCATTGACATTGCAAACATCTTTTTTTTTTTTTTCTCATAAGCAGATGAGCATAGCAGCAACTATAGAAGTTGATTTGTTTCAGGAAAACCTTGATTCTTCACTTCCCTATCCCTTTAAGGTAAAAGTTTATCCCATCAGCTTATGCTTATTATATTCATCTAACCTGGAAATGGACTGTGCTGTTGTGGCCAGGAGGGTTAATGAAGAGTCTGAGCACCTCCAGCACACTCAGTACCAAAATCAAGGCAACAAACTATTTTAGGCCCCTGGATGGACGTTCTTTTTATACTTTTATTAACAAGTGCATTAGTGTACCAGTTCACACCAAAATTGCATTAATTGGAAAACATTGTTCTGAAACCCTTGGTCTAAGATTTACCAGGGACATTTAAGGTTTGTTCACTGAATTAAATATATGGCTTCAAAGTAGGTTTGCAGACAGGTATGGACAACCAATTGCTAAGACCACAAGAGACACTGTGCATTCCTCAGGGATGAGATGTTTATTTCAGTGTCTAACCACACTCTAGATGCCACATTAAAAAAACAAAATAAAACAAAAATACTCAAACCCTGACACAAATATACCCCTCAACAACAACAAAACCAAAAAAAAGTACATTTTCACTGAACATTTGAATTCAAAATGAATCACTAAACAAAAATACAAGGATATGTATTACAGTATTATTTAGACAAACTGCCATTCATCAGCCTTCTAAGACGACAAAAAACTTTTGACGATAGCCTAAAGTATTTCTGCTGCTCAACGCAGAGCTGAAGCCAAGCAGTCTTGGGCATGCATTCCTCAAAATAAATAACTCAAACCCCCAGGGTCTGATAAAACAGATTTTAAATTTTTTTCTTACAGAAAATTAGGTTCTTATCAAAAAAGTGATTTACAATAATCTGTGGGGAAGAAAATCCGTTATCTAGACAAGTCATCTACATCATTATTCAGCAGCTCAGCAGAGAAAAAGTGAAAGACTTTTTCATTTGACTGTCAAAAATAAGATTTACTGTGGTAAGGAGGAAATGTCTGGGGAAAAGGACTAGACTGAGAGGCTGCACATTTAATACTTAGACTTCTTTCTCCTCTTTGGAAGATAAAAATTGCAGCCTGCTATCTTTTAAATGCACAAGCACTCTGCCACAGGAGTTCAAGAGAGCTAAGTTTCCTGGAAATGCAAAGTCAGGTTAAAGAAAGTTCCTAGAACATAAAGACAGGTCTGTATGAACATGCTGCAACTAACATGTTTCTATAAAAAAAAGCACAGGAAGAAAAGATGAGAAGCAGTAAACCAAATTCTAAATCATCACATTTCACAAATGTTAAATCTATGCTTTAACTTTCATTATGAAAGTGCACCGATGCTTAATAAAGCACACTGACTTTTCGTTTGCGTTTGTTATAGCTATAACCTTTCATGAAGTCATAGATTAAGCCTCCAGTGCTAGCATTTAAAATCACTTTATTGTATGTAAATACTTGTTTTGAAACAAATTTCAGATTCATAAATCAGAGCCAAGGTGAATACAAACAAATGAAGCACAGCCCAAGAAATCGATGAAGAACTGTGCATTCAAGGCTCTGTGCCTGCCTCTCCGTCTGTGCTTCTGGACAACTCAATGAAATCAGATTACTCACCACTACAAACTCTGTAGAAATATTGGGCTCACGATCATGCTGCAAATAAACAGTAGACCAAATTCATCCAAGATAGCAATAACACACAGAGATGAATCTGATCTAGAAATCTTAATATAAATCTACCTGAAGTCCTTCCCTCATGTTAGGCATTTATTTTAGTTGTGTTTAACTGGCCTCATTCTTCCACAATGAGATTCAGCTTTGGTGCCAGCTGGCAGAGCTGCTTGCACCTAACCAAGACATCTGTCCAATGTGACCTACTACAGCCTTATGAACAAAGAAAGTGTGTATGTTTTTTTTAAGGTCTTATTAAAAACATTCCTAACTATGCAGAAGCACACGTGTTTTTTCAGATTGTCACTGAAATGACTGAGCAAAAAAGGCCAGCAAATCCTACCCCTTGTACAACACGACTGAAATTTTTTGTTCCCAGTAATAACAGTCTGTTTTACTACATGAACCTTCTTTCAATTAGCAGTCTGTTTTCTTTACAGACAGCATTTTGTCATTACATCTGTACTTATACAAGATCTTCTTGAACTTCTATTCTCATCTTATTCATTTCCTTAACTTCTAAAACCACCCTCCCCACAGCAAACAAGCTGTAAACCCTACTCACTAAGGATTTAGAATCCATTGTACTTTGCAGACCATACAGGTCTGACGAGAGGCATTTCAGCAGTTTGAATGGCATACAGCTGCCCAAGACAATGGTGAATTTTAATCTGAAAAGGGTCCAAGACAGGTGGGGAAGCACTTTTATAAACCTCCTACAAAATTTGCAGATGTGAATATACAGAATAGGGAAGGAAGAAGTGATGCCTTTTGCTCTGGAGAGCAAGGTTTCCAGGGAAACAAAGTCAGATGCATCCCTACACAATAAGACTGCACCTGGAGCAGTGATCTTGCTGGTACCCTACAGAAGATTAGGTCAAATGCTAGTCCTTTTCTGGGTCTGGGGGAAAGGGTGGCAAATGGAAGGGGAAAAGAGTTCCTAATATATTAAGGTTTTGTTAAAAATATCACAGCAAGTAGATATTGAATGCCAAATTTTTCCATAACAGCTCCTTGAGACATATGAGCAACAAACTGTGCGGAAATCTTTAGTTATACTTTCCAGTACAAGTGTATTTGAAACAAATAAACATTTACTTCTATACAGCTTAACAGCAAATTCTATAAACATTATGGTCTAGGTATTACAAAAAAGCTGAAATGTTCATGGGAGCATTTCTGAACTACATAAAAGCTAAGGAAAAAAATTATTCCTGTTAGAAGTCTCTAACAGCCCCGCGAATATTCTCATACTTGACAGAAGTTACTTTTAAGAAATAAAAGAGAATCAAATGAAAAATACAGAGCACATTTTGAGCACACCTTATCTCACAGTAACAAACTAAGAATAGGAATTCCACAGACCCTTAAAAGTATTCAGAAGCTTTATCAGGAGTTCTTCATATGAGGAGAAAAAACAATTAACTGGTAAAGAAGAGATAACAGACTAGAAAAGTTACGTTTAGTTACTATTCAAGAAGAGGAGAGTATTTAAAATGTAAAAAGCCGGCTATCTGAAACTATTGGGGCAGTGGTAAAAAAAAGCAGCAATCGCCCCTGTGAGACTTGCTACTAAGAGGTACAGTCCGCATATACCTGTCTGCACATGTAGGTAATCTCCATGTATAATCCCCTAGCACTGGAAAACATATGTGGGATTCCCCTGGGACCTTCCCTCTGACACTTTCCCCAACAGCCCCAATTTGCCCTCACACATGGGAAACCTTCAGACCAGTCTCCCCCTACCCTTCTTTCAAAGAACCACTTGAAAATGTGGCAGACCTGATTGCCCACAGGTCCCTGGGAGCCAAAGAAGAAAGAGCCTGGAGCAACATTCTGCTCTAGGTTTTGGTTACAGTAGAGACACTTACCAGAGTCTTATGGAACATGAAACAGAGATGAACCTGCAAACACACTGCAGATGACATTCTGTAGGACAAGTTATACACAGCTGGTCTTCCTAATGCTCTTTTTTGTTTCCTTTTCTTGCTTTTTATTTTTCTCTTGTTCTATTTGGATTGCCCCCCTTCTCTTGGGTCACAGCCACATGAGGCAAGAAAGGAATCATCTTCTCAGGTAGCAGCTAAACCTTTTTAAGGCACATCTTTTCACCACTGACATGGATTTCTACATTACTTAATTCTGAGTACATAAAATGTCTTAAAAACATTTGTTTCAAAAGCACTGGGGAAACATCTTGGTACCAGAGCTTAATCACTTCCAACCTACTTTTAAAATAATGTTTGAACAACCTTACACTAATACTTAAAGAGAAAGCTTTCATTTTAGAAAATTTTTTTTTTAAAGTTATGAGTTTTGTGGCTACAATGACAGAAGGAAGTATACATGCAATGTTCAGCAACCCAAAGAAAGCTTAGACATTTGCACACACACATACTTCAATCCTGGTTCAACAATGCCCTAAGTGGTCAATCTCTGATGCTGGATTTTCAAACTCTTGTGTCAAAGAGAGTCACATCTTTGCTTGTGATCCAGGCAGTATGAGTTCCACAGTTTGTGTGTGTGATAGTATATTTACAGCTTAGTGAAGTTCATTACCTTGCCAAAATTTAAGCCCTTGAAGTATAAGCTGTCATACAATAACAAGATCCAGTGCCTTGTTGCCAATAATACATGTGATCAATGCATTCTAAAAACTCACTGTATATTTAAAAAAAATATAAATCACCTATGTATAAACAGCATCTCCGTCCTTGAAGATTTCAAAATTTGACAGGCAAGCACAAAGCAATTTGATCCTATGTCAAATTTAGATCTATTATGAGCAGAGTGTAGGACCACTCAATGTCCAGAGGTCCTGTCCCTTCCAACCTAAATTATTCTGTGATGCCACAAAAACTAACACATTGATTTGTCACGTGACTGATGCCACTAAGCAGATTGTTTCTCTCTCCTTTTCACAGTCCTTCATTAACATTAGTTTTAGTTAAATAAAGGCCATATTATATCATGACTAAAGTCACTGTAACAGACTGACTGTCCGCTCCAATCTCTTTATCTCAGCTTCATATCCATCCCTTGCTTTCTCTTTTCCTTGGCCATGTGCTCCTATGGCCCTTCCCTCTACCCAAAGGAACATCCTGCCTTCCATCTCCAAGCCCACAGATGGGTGGTTCACTGATGTTATGTCAGGAAAAGGGCTGTTTGCTCTTCCTGCAATGCCTAATACAGGGTTCTCAAGCAGTGAGAGCCTTCACAGAATATGGTTGGTAGCTATCTCATTATGTCATACCTAAGCAAGGAAGGCAACAGGAGATAGCTCAAAATGCTCTAAAGATGTCCAGGAAGACTGGAAGAAAGTCTCGAAAAAATCTCGAAAAAAAAAAACCCAACCCAACACAGTTTTTACTTGGTTTACTGTAGTATGATCATCTATTTCAAAATTTCAGTTAAAACAATCTCATTCACCTCTTGATTCACATTGCTTTGACAGAAAGTAAGCTACTGGTTTATCAGTGAAGCACAGAAGACCAATAATTCCCTCAAGTACAGGGTCAGTTATAAGAGCCTCGCACAGAAAGGCCACATAGATTATCTGATTTCCAGAACTATCATAATAAACATGTGCATTAGGAAGCAAAAATCAAAATAGAAAAGGCATTCACTTACGCTGGATGGCGTGCAGGAGCAACTAACATCTTTAGGATCTGAAATACAATACCACACATAGTTAATAGTGAAAACAAGCATAATGAATATCTCTTCACACTTACCAGTAGTGTAATTTACTGACAATAAACCAACAACACATAACACAGAAGTAGTCCTGGTAAAAATGTGTAGCTGTAGCTTTAGAGAAAAATGAAAGGGTACTCCATAGTATCCTTCCCATCCTACAACAACATTAAGTGCTGTTTTGGCAGTCCAGCTCATTATAATATTCTAGTTACACCTGAAGAACTTTTTACCTCCTGACACAGGACAGTTACAGCAAAATAAACATTCATATTACTACTAATATAGCTGAGTCTGTGTAGGGACAAAAGTGGTCATGCCTTTTACATTTTTAATTTAAAATGACAAAAACTTGCTTTATCATCTGATTTCTGTATTTCATAGCAAGAATATGGATAGCATGGGTTGAATGGTAGCAAAGAATATACATGGCAGCCAGGTGGGACATTCTGCTAAGATAGACTTGAACAATTTATAAAGACAGGGAACTAACAATGGGGCAGTGGACTGAATTCTGAAGTGTTACTCTCTCAGGTATGCCAGAGTCTGAGTGTATAAACTCTTTAGGCATACACAGGGTCTTCTCCATCTACTGTTATAGGAAGAAGTTCTTTAAGTATTGGCATAGCTTGAGGAATATACTTTGCACTGGATCATTTAGCTTAAACACAGAGTGTTCTTCACCCATAATGAGCCCCTCCATGGTTTGATCCCATTAAAGCACTTACGTTCAATAAGAAACAGGAAACAAACAATCCCCATCACAGCAATGATAACACCAGGCATCACAAAGGAGAGACCCCAGCACGTAGACACCCAGTAAGCAGCAATTAAGGATCCCAAGATATTTCCTACTGAAGTGTGTGAATTCCAGATTCCCATGATCAAACCTCTCCTGCATTTAAAAAAAAAAAAACCACAAACGCAAACCACAAATATTTCTTATTATTCACACAATAAGCTTTACTATCTTGAGAAAAGTGTATCAAAAGTGACCATTTTTCTGTGGTGTTAGTGAAATATTTGCAATCTTACTGTTCTTTAACTGATCGCTTCTTTATGCTACAGTCTTTCATCTGGCAATTTCAAGACACCTGAACATTAATAGAAGTGTTCTAAATACTTCTGTGCATGACAGAACTCATTCTGGTTTTAATGGCATTTAAAGGCACCACTAGGGCTTTCATATTCCTGAATTGAGTTTTTTGGATAAAAACAATTTTCCATATGTACATAGTGTGTACACTAAGTCTGATGCTTCTGGGAATGAAAGTCCTCCTGCAAACACCTTGCACCAGTGATCCGATGCTTTCAGGATATGTTAGACTTATCATGCAGAAGAAAACAATCTGTGCAGGATACATAGAGCAAATTTGCTATTTTCTGATCACATTCTGGACTTGCTAGGCACTAGTAGAAGGTAACACCTGCGCAAGCTTGGCTAACAGACACAAACTGCTGTCTGCCTGGAACTCACAGATTAAAACTGCTGTAGAATAGCTCCAGACGAGCTAATGTAAACCACAAAAATCTTACTGAAGTCATGAGAGGTAGTTCATTTTTCTTCCTTGTAAGTCATGAGAAAACTGCCTTGCCCTCAGCAGGAGTTTACCTGGAGCAACCTAATTTGAAGTAAACCAAATCTTTTCCTTTGGCTGATGACAAGATTAAAGAGGTCTGCTCATGTTTCACAGAATTTGTAGCAAAATGAAAACAAGAACCAGATCACTGACAAACAAACCAGAGCCCTATCCACCAGTCCACTATGTGACCTTCCTAAAAGTAAAGGCTGTTGCTTTTGCAGAAAGCAAAATCTGAATAAACATATTTGTTTTGCACAGACTCACCAACTTTGTTCAGTTTTGTATGGTAGTTATCATTCTCTGCATTTTGTAACATTCACCAAGAAGTCTAAAGGGACTATGGAAAACTAGTTTGGGCCTACATCTTCTCAACTATCCTGTGATTTTTATATAGAAAGAATATACTTAATTTTCATATGTCCTTCTCTTGAACCGATGGACAATAATGTTCATTCAATGGTATGTATCTACAACGGAAGGCACTACAGTAGTGTTACCATATGCTACATGCATCAACCATTATCAGAGGCAATGTATTTAGCATGCAGCTCTTGCAAAATTTATGGTAAAGTCGTGTATGGAGTGACAAAATCAACATTATGAGTGATCTCTATGCAGGATTAAAGAAAAACAAAACCAAAGATGATTTAAAGTGACAAAAAGAAAGGTTAAATCAGTTGTCATATGTTGTTTTTTAATTAAATTTTCAAGTTTCTGTAAGTGTGTTAGAAAAAAAGTCATTAGACAAAAAGATACTTTTAGAGTTACACCCTGACAACTGCTTTGAAATGCAAATGAAAACATGGGATAATAAATGGCATAACAATTTTTATTGAAAGTGGGTTTAAGCTGTTAATACTTGCAAGAATTACTCTTAATTCTGAAATATTTCATTTGAAAAATTAAATGTCGAACTAACAAGCTACCACAGAAAACTGATTTGACATGAGAGGATATATAAACTAATCAGCGTAACAAAGGAAACTCCTCTCAAAGATCTACCTAACTGCTTGTTTCATCCCCAAAAAACCCCACTGAAGGAAAATAAATATATTTAAATTGACTACAACATTACAGGTCAGAATGTATTGATTTGTACTTCCAAAACTGTGGATTACATATTATTTACCTTCCTTTTCCAAACCAGTTGCCAATACATGTAACGACACTTGGCCAGCCAGTAGTTTGCACCAACCCATTAGCTATCTGAAAGTATATAAAAATAATAATAAACAAACATACCCTATAATAATTCAGGTTTCTACATATTTCCTGCCAAATGCTGCATTAGGAAAAGGAAGGCTACACAAATGCTTTTAATTTAGAAAGTTAGTGGGGGGTTTTGAAAGCAATCTTTTCCAAGAATAAACAAGTTACAATGTTTTGCAGAGATTCTTCCCTCTACCTACATCTCTGCAATTATTTTATGATTTAAAACACAAAAGACTGTAATCCAATCACATGCTTACCAAAAATCACATTGCACTGAACTGAACAGAGAAATCAATTCTCCACACTCAAACAGCAATGTAATACTTATCTCAGTTTGAACATATGACAAAACATGTTTGCAAAGTGGAAAAAACCCCACAACTTTAGGAGAGACTGGGTAACTGAACATTAAAATGCTTAAGAAACACCTGTAAATAAGTTGAGGGGAGAAACTTACTGTATTCAGGCTGAAGTAAGAACTAGTTCAGCCTCCATGTTGCACAGATCATAACCCTAACTCATGTCAACTCCTAAAAAGCTCCCTATCTAGTATTACACATTAACACAAAGATCACAGTACAATAATTCACACGTACAATGTGCATTTGGACAGGCAACCAAATAACCTCATTCTACCTAACAAAAAACAATTAGGCTGGTTGTGCAAGACCACCCTTGCTATTATAGGATTCACTGACCACATCACACAGCGCTGCACTGGTAGAGAGAGTTAGCTTAACCCTAAAGGAGCTGGCTCCTGTCTTGGAAGCCACATAAGATCACTGAGGCAGTAACATGCTTAAATGGATGGTTTGGTGAAAGGGTTATAAAAGCTTACAGTACCCAAGTTAGTATCGCTGCATGCCATGTTGCACAATACCATGCAAACGTGCCAGCGGTGAAAGTGCTGCTGCAGTAACACAAAGAAAACAGCAGTGCAAGCTGCAGACGTGTCCAAAATGACTCATAAGTGCTAACCATATCCTGATCCTGACCTAAATTCCATTTTAGGTCAATGGTAAATATTCTTGTTACACCTGATTGGATCTACAATGTGCTCCAAAAAATCCCACACAATGAATCTCATTACGCAAGCTGCCTGTTCTCAGCCACACCAGTGTGGGAGACTGTTCATCATTAGCAGTATAAATGTAATTTTCCTGCAGAGAAAGCCAGGATGTGTCACTCAGGTCTTTGCAAACTGACAAAAGTAAATACCTTTGTTTTAAAACTCTCCCACATTTAAGCTTGCAAAGATTTGATCACTGATTTGACACAGACTGAAACACTTCAATTTGTTTTCAAAGATTCTTTCCACTAAAAAACCCCTCAATTTTTCAGAAATAAAACCTGGGGCTAGCCACTCCATCATTTCTGCCTGTCAACAACAGTGTATGCCAGCATTTACATTCTCCCATCCAACCACTTATCACGGTTTGCAACTGAAAAAAACCCCAATACAACACTTAAAAGCACCATGGAAACTCAAGATTATCTAAATAACATCATGCCTACCTGGGCCATTATGTAAAACCAAAGATTATGTATATTATAGAAATAACCCAATCCAAACATTGCAGTGAAGAGTCCACTAGCAAGCATCCCAACTGCCAGATAGTACCGGATAGGTAGCCGTTCTCCTATTATTCCACTTCGAATGTGGAAAGAAAGAAAGAGGAAAGGCAATAATTAAAAATGAGATCATACCCCAGACCTTCACAGATAGTGAATATTTTGCCTTGTTTAATTGTGTTTGAGGAGAAACTTTATTTGTAACAGCTGTTTTCCTTCACAGCAGCAACTGAGCAATGCTTAGCACTTGACAGAAAGAAACCAACAAACGGTTCAGGTTCACTAATTGCCAAGTGCTAACATCTGCACAACCATCTTTCAGGGAGATACTCACCTGGAGCGCATCAGAAGTCATTTACTGACAGAGTCATTTTCCAAATGACACCTGTAAAGTGGGACATGTCTCCAGCCATTTAAAGTGAGACTTGTTTCCCTTGCCAATAATTCTAGTTATGAAGGTTCTGGTTTTAGCCAACAAAGAGAAGTGCCTCCAAACAGCAGCTAATATTGTACATTTTAAGATGGGTTCCGTATCATTTTCTTGGAGCTGTCTGCTTCTGTCCTTCAACTACAGAGAAAGTCAGGACAATCAGTTTAGTCTATCTACATGTGCAAGTTGGAGACAGCTAAAGTTTGAGGACATATATTCCTTCACATTCTGTATGAAAAAGTCAGGCTAGATTGCAAGTTGGAAAGCATTCCTGCACAAGGCAGCCAGGATGGGTGCAGGTAAGAAATTTTATATATACACCAACAGGTATGATACCACTGGGGACTCAGGATGATGTGTTTTTTTAACTCTGCAACAGAAGTTCTCACTCTCTTCAACAGAAACTTTACAGTAGGAAAGGACAACATCTCAGAAGTAGTACAGCCTCATAAGTTAACAGTAAGAGACAAAGCAGGTTTCCAAGAGAGTGAGGTTTACCTTAAATACATTCCAACTGCATATGCACACAGAAAGGAGTAATCCAATGCTCCCAGTAACTGTTTGTAGTTGTTCTTATCTAAGAACAATTTGCAAAACAAATTATCAGTTTAAATGTACCAATAACTTCCTATCCATTTTTACATATTTCTAGAAAAATGTCAGGGAACTTACACTGACATTTAAATTTTCAATAGGCACTTTTAGACATAAGCATGCATTTTGCAAAACATTTTGACTAAAAAACCCTCTAGAACTGGCACTTTTGCCTGTAATGTATTAGGAAAATATTGGTAGGTCCATTCTTAATTCCTCCTTATTCAAAATGGCATTTTGGAAGAGAAAAACAAATCAGTTATTAACAAGGCATTCTTTTCTTATAGGTTCTTAGACAAAAGAAAACCCAAACTTTAACAGGCTACTAAAAGCAGAAAGATGGGTTGCAAATGTGTGAGGTCCCAACAGTCAAAATGGCCAAAAAAAATCCAACATCAGATAGGCTTTTAAGGAATCAGCTTAATAATGTATATATTTTAAACTGTTAAAGCCTTTTGCATTTCCTTTTCCAACTACTCATAAGACACAGAGATAGAAGTCTTGTTTAAAAAAAACCCCAGGGTTCTGCTCTGTACAGCAAATGACCATAATCACAACTAAATGGGACTTGCAGGATGGAGGGAGCACGAGGGACTCCACCCAAATAGAAACATCAAGTCTAGTCTCAAGAGACCTGAACTCATACCAAAAAAGACAGTTTGTGCATTTGCAAGGAGACATAATTTCCACTGACTTCGAGACTGAAGTCACAGTTACTAAAGCATTTCCCAGACTGGCAGCTATGTGGCCTGAAAAAAAAAGATCTGAAAGAACAAATCTAGAGTGCCATCCCAAAGCAGCTGCTTTGCAATAACCTTTGTGTTCAAGGAAAAAAGGAGGACACTGGAGCTCAGAAGTCTCCATTAAGAAAGCTAACTAGTGTTTTAGACACACAAACTCAGTCTCTCCTTTGTCCAGGGACAAGAAACAGCAACCAAGTTTAATTGCATCCACATACATTTCAAAACCTGTGGGACTAAATAACTTCAGTAGACTGATTACCTTGCAACAGGCAGTTAATACACAGAATTTTGTGCAGAGAACACCCAGAACTCAGATCTTTAATTATTTTTAAACAGAGTAGAACTTTTTAAAAATTGCTAATTAAAGAATAATTAGAATGGATGGCTAGGCTGGAGTGGACTGGCACACTGACAGAATGCACTATTCTACTTCACCGATGTTGTTCGTAGTGATAAAAGTGTCAAGGAATGATTCAAAATCTCTATTCAATTCAAATCAATTAAATTAGAATTTAATTGTAAGGAAGCAAATATTTTTTCTGTTTAAGTGAAAGGCCAGGTTCATAAGCTATTCAGTAAGTTGTCAGCTCTGTTCTGCAATAAAGTCTCCCGTTTTTCTCCATTAAAATGTGGAGAAAAATATTCTTTCTGGCATATAAGGACTCTGAAAAGTTCCAATTTAGATAAACACCAAGTAATTTAATTAAAATGATTGCTGGACCTTGAATCAAACCAGCAGAAAATTATAATTATTTATTTTACTCTTCACCTTTTCTTTAATAGGCATTCGACAATTCCCATTTTCTGACTGAAAACTCATCTACTGAAAGCATCTCATAGCTGTAACAGTTAAAATAATGTCAGTTGTTTACTTGACCTTATATCTTTCCTACTTAAAGTCAGTCACAACTTAATTTTCTTTGGAAAAATCAATGAGAACATGGAAAACAAAGCACCTCTCTCCTGTACACTTGTCCTGAATCCCTCCACACATGAAGAAGAAATATCAAGGGGCAAATAATCTAATTATGACTATGGGTCCATTATTAAGAAAGAAAAAAACAAAACCAAAAAACCTGCCCTTACCGAATGGCTCCCAACCGCACTGAGATACATTAGATGACTTTCTGACAGGCTGAATCTGGACAGCATATTCTTTGTAGGATGTGAATTCAACTTCACGTGAAGCAGCACAATGCTTATGCAGCTCTCCCTGATCCAGAGAGGAAATTTGAAAATGGAAAAATCACTTGACTGTTAATTCCCATACAGCAACAAATTTAACAGTTCTAGCTCTGTATGAACCTGTGTCAAACCCACTGAAATCTAAAATTGTTATCCATTATTAATTGCTGGGTATTTTGTTGGGTGAAGCTACCATTACATGAAAGAGTAATTACACAGTTAGAAACAACATGCTATAGTGAACTGGTGTTTCTAATACTGCAGAATTTAAAAATTCTTCACTAACATCAAGCTACTTTGTCCATTGTTACTCATCACATTGTTATACAGCTCTGGGGGTTTTGATTTGTGTTTGGCAAGTTATACAGGCCAAAGATTAAACTAAAAAACCTAGAATTAGATAATAGTTTGACACCAGCTTCACTGGGAACAGACTCCCAACTGCACAGACAGCTATGACTGTGATACTCAACAGTACTTGGAACAGTCTTGTAAGTGTCAGTAGAATTTTATCACCTATCAGTTATGAGCAACTTCTCTCAAACATATGAATGTGAACCTGTAAACTCTTAAGAAGCTCTAATTAAATTAATTCATATGAATTGTGAATTAAGCGTAGGCATAGCTGTTTCAAGTCTTAAATGCAAAAATTAGAGATATACACAATATTCTAGGTGTGGTCACACTAAAGATTATCAACTAAATGTTACTGTGTACTAGCTTTATCAGTTTTCCATCTTCTAAACCATTCCAAGTTAAACTTTAACATCACCTTTCACAAAAGGAGATACTGAAAAAGACAACTACTTCCGTGTTTAACAAGAGTAGAAGGATGTTTAAACAGGGACATGGTCCTGCTTACCTTAACTATACTAATAGGTTTCCTTGATAAATGGAAGCTGGCATACAACAAGAAAGTGAGAGAGAAAATGAAGGCTCTATACCTACAATATAGAAAAAACAAAAGGAGTATTTGAAAATTATTTTATTCAGATTTAGCACTAAGTTACATAATAACAAATGAATCATTGGTAACCTTGGAATACTGGAAGACAACTTTTTTTCACATTCTCTAACAGTCTGAAGAATGACCCTAACAGTTATGCTGCTTTACAACATCTGCTCTGATCTGGCTTTGGAAGGGAGCTTGGCAGTACACAGGTACAGGCAGGACAACAAGGCAGTGCTCTCGAGTCCACAGAGCTGATCTGCCTTGTTTACAGGCTTCCTTTGGGGCTATCAAAAAGCAGTTCAACATTACTGATAATCAGATTTTGCATTTCACTGTCTCATCCTGTTTTCTGGTATGATTAGGACATAAATGATGGCTCTGTGGATGTCAGTTTGGGTACTGCAGGTTATTACTTCTTTCTTTCCTTACCACGTTTTGCTTTGTCTTCCTCTGTAACAAGACAAATCAGCCATTTCTAGAGATGGATGGGGAACTGACACTGACTGTGTGCACTGTCATCTGAAGCACATGAACCTAATTAACCAGCTCTGGGATTGGGAAGAAATTTTCCTTCTACCTCACTGGCAACCTTGGGTCTTTTTCTGCAGCTCATCTGAATGAAAAGGGCACCTCAAACTCCCTGTCACTGCAAGTGTTAAACAAAGGTAACAATCTGATCTATTCTCTACCTGCAGCACATTCCAGATGTTTAAGAGGGAGAGCATTTTGTGGATTTGTGCTTTTAACAATAGAGACATCAAAGTGTATCTACTGGCTCCTTCTAGCCTTGATCTTAAAATTAACATCTGTAAATAAAAGTACATCTATACATACAAAGACCTGATATCACACAGCCTACTATGGTCCCTAATTTTCAGTTAACCTTTTTCAATCATTGTGTGGCTTATAAACTTTTAGATAACAAGGGTCTTCTTTTATAGTTCTAGCATATTCACAGAGACATTAAAAAAAAAAAGTTATCCTTTGAGTTATTCACCCCTGTAACTGAAAACATCTTCACAAGTAATAAAACTGAAATGACTTTGTCCTTGCATCTCTACCAGAGAAAGCATGTGATAAAATTGCTCAGATGGGAAGTGCTCTTTCCTTTGTTATCTTTTTGTTATTCACACACAATTGACTCAGTATTCTATCTCAGAAAGCAAAAGAACTGATGCCATCCAACTTCCAGGATATTTTCCTAAAGCAAAGAGGTTTTGGTTCAGGTTTTTTTGTCCATTTTGGTTTGTTTGGGACTTTTTAATATTACAGTAGCAGGAACTAAAACTGTAATTCTACAAGTCTGTATTACACATCAAACTATGGGGGAGAAAACACACTTCTGGTTAAGAAAAGAAAAACCTTGAGGACCCCTCCCACCTAAGAATTTGAAAATAAATTCTGAAGTTTATCCCTTCAAACACATACCTTGCAAAGCAAAGGACAAAAGGCTTTATTCTCTAGCACACTTAACTAGTAAGGATCTGTCTGGATTCCCCCAACAAAGTATCTCACTTTTTAAGCATCAGTAATATTTGTTATACAACTGACTATATTTTCTTGCTGTATATATTAAGCAATGAAAAAGCAAAAACAGAGCGAGGCAACAGTATCATCTTCCCCGGATACAAATTCACATTGTCCAAAACAAAGATCTTCACCATACTTTAAGACTTACCACTGATCTCGTGAAAATGAAGTGATGAAGTGAATCCCAGGAGGAAGGCGAGCCATCTACTCTACAGCTGGTATCAAATTTTAGGCAACAAAATTATGTACTTGTGACGTTATCTGTTCCTCAGAACGTAACAAAGATCCTCCCAAAGCTGTGCGATAGCGGGCTGTTAACAAATGTGGAAGATACACTGCTGAGTTGATCTCTCTGTAGGTTTCCTTTCTTATACCTTCAGTCACGACGTGGCAAATTCTTCACTTTGCCTTTGTTAATTGCTGATCTTAAAAGAGAAGCTGCTAAGTAAATGTTCTTATCAAGTTATTGTAATATTTTCCAATCATAACATTTGAATCAGCAGTTACCTATTTCAGAGACAAGTAAATACTGTAATGAACCTTCTAGACATCAAAAACGTAATGGAGAATTTTAAGCCAATAAAAATTGCAGCCTTTTCTGAATTTTATCAGGTACAATCTATTTTGAGAAGTCAGCATAGTATAAAGCAGTGGGGACACAAGGGAAAGATGCAGTTAGAACATGATCCAAAGCCATCTGACATCAAAACACTCACTTTCGTCCCATAAAGACTGCAAATAGGCAATTCCCCACCTTTAACACATCAGAAACATTCATGAGCTTGAAACTTGTTCAAAACTGACTGTAGTGTTTTCAGCCCAGAACAAAGACTCCTCCAGTTTTAAAGTGATGCTGCTGAACAATGCTGCTAGCAAGACTTGACCAGCACTCCCTCTTCCAGTCCAATTTCCCTGCCCCAGTAACAGTGCTGCACAGAGAACCAAATCATCAGAAAACTTGGAAAAGAAAAAAAAACAGAAAGTTTTTTTCACCATTTGAACTCCCTACTTTGGATCATTCAGCACAAGGGAGAAGACAGGCTCACGTGCACACATGACATGCTAGGAAGAGTGAGACTGTGGCAGCATTAATTCAGTTTGGTTTAAAATCTTGTAGAGTTCCTTCTGTTCAAATTTGGACTGAAGACCCTCAACAGAAAAAGACACACAATACTCTTTATTAGAGGTACCGCAACAGGAATTAGCTGCACTGTTACTTCGCAGCAAGTCAGAGCCAACTGTTGAGAAACGTGACAAAAGGCACTGTATGCAAAAGGTGTGACTGCAACTCATGCACGAAAGCCAAGCCTCCCTGTGCGCTAACAGCAGAGACACCCCAGCAGGATGCCAAATAACACACCAGGGTCTGCAACATAACCCCTACCCTCCCAGTAGCCCAGCCAGGGGCTTAACATCAGCACCAGTCACTGCCATGCTCCTGTTGGGAAGCTGGTAGGATGCAAGACTAGCTCTCCTGGTATACCACTGGGGGTGAGCTAAAGCAAAACCTCCTTTGGAGAAAACACACCTGCCTGGTTTTCTCTTAACCTGCGAATTTTAGAGGCTGCCACAGGGCAGGCAAAGGTGTGAGCCTCTCTCCTCTCCTCATTGCATCATCTTACTACAGAAATTAAAACTACTCCTCTTCAGCCAGCTGAATGACAACAGCAAACACTATCTACCATGTCAAAGCTAGCAACCCAAAAGCTTTGCTATTGACACAGGCTTTTCCCCCCGGAATGGTGGAAAATTACTACCTCTTCAAATAACAGAGTACCCCACCAAAAGATCAAGGGTCTACTCCTTTATGTTAACACATTTTTGTCATACCTTCATTTTTTCCACAGTGTCCTGGTTCAGCTTGACACCTCCCGCCCCTAAAAGTGAATTGACTTGCTAATCTCGTTTGGCATGTTCCACCTCACCTTCCTCCTCCTCCCTCCTCCCCCCCCGAATCAGATAACTGGTTGTGCAATTCATCACCAAACATAATCATTCCCACCCAACATGAGTTTCCTACCTCCTCTCTGAGGTTACAGAGGTTTGGGAAAGTGCAACCTTACATCCTCCTGCCTTCTCCCCACCCCTCAGCTGCAGGTCCTTGCTTCTCTCTTCCTCAGACCTTGCAGTGGTACAGTGATGGTTCAGGTGACCGATCCATCGGAAAACCTGCCCTAAAAGTGTGCCAATCCAGTAGAGAGTATTAACTCACTCTGTGGCTACAAAACTGCTACATAGAATGAATCCAAACCAGCAGAAGCATAAAGGCAGGGTCTAAAGTTGGGACTGCCCCTTATAGCCACAGTTAGCTAGTTAGGTTTGAAATTAGAGTTCAGCTGACCAACAACTGCTTGTCAGTAATTTTATGTTTGGTTGAAACGAGCTGTGGATAGCTTCAGTGTAAGAAGAAAAATAAAAAGAAAGAGGTAGGCACAAGCAGCCCATAGTACAAGTCAAGTTTTTCTTCCAGCAGTAACAGATTTCTTTCAGGGTGATCCCAAAGCCCATTTCCCCTCTCTCACAGTTATCCCAAACAATATTATTAACTGACCACACTAAGTGAGGTGACAGAAATATCTACTGGGAAAAAACTGATAGACCAGCAAAGAACAAAAATCTGAGGTCATAAAGCTCTTGAGGAAACAGTTCTCTTAAAACATAATGGGACAAGGCAACTGTCATCATAGAAAAGTAATTGTTTAAAAGGTTACTATTTAACAGCTTTAGCGTAAGCAGAAAAAGACTTTGCGCACCTTACAAAAGGTTTCATAGTTAAGCAGTCACACAAGGTTGCACATCTGTGCACCTGCTGCACAGATCATACTCACACCATCTCCTAACAGTGTATCTTTGCTATAAATCCGGAGTCACAATATCCTAGCAAAGACAACTGGACTATCAGCAGCGTTTACAGAACTGCATCCTAACTCTATTTCACAGAGACTGATTTCATTTTATTTACTGCAGGCAGAGAGACCCAAGTTCTCATTTACTCATCAACAACTTACCTCTGTCCCCATATATCCATAAGCTCCTCTGACGTTCATGTGCTTTTAATAAATAAATAAAACTTCCTCCACAAAAGCAATGAAACTTGTGGCAATAAAACTTCTGGTAACAGCTTATAAAGATCACATCCTGCTGTAGATTAAACTAAATTTTAAAACCAAGCTATTCTCCAGAAATAACATTAACAGGCTACAACACATAATTAGTAGTTTACCAATATATCCTTTATATTTCTGTTTTACTAATGAAGCCCAAGGACAAACTCCAAACAGGTTTTATGTTCTTTCATTTTCAGCAGCCATTTTACCTGAGGGTGAATAGAAACACTTTCGCTTTCTCCTTGTACTGCAACATATAAAGCAGTATTCTGGTACTTTGAATCCATATTTACCTTCCAAACCTTGTATTGCTTCTTCAGGCTCCCCGCTGCACTGGCTCAAACATAGCTCCCTCCCTGTTTCAGGAAAATACAGCCATTCATGACTGGCCTCTACCACCGCAAATACCGCAGACCTTGGCTCAGCTGTGCTGCGCTCTGGAGAGACAGAGCGAAGCTCCTGCCCGGTTCCCCTGGAGGGCAGGCATTAAGCCCCGGTCCCGGTCCCGGCGGGTGCGCCGAGGCGCTTCACTGCAGCGCTGTGAGTTGCCTACCTGAAATGCGCGAAGGTATTTCTCGTGGCAAACCGCAAACGTTAAGAAACCACGCAGCAGGTCATCTGAAAACTGATGAGAGAATTCGGTGCTGCTTCTTTTAAAAAACAAGTATTATTTGCCTCCTGGATTCCTGATCCTGCAGTGCGTTTTCATTTTCTGAAACGATATCCGTTTCAAAGCTTGCTTATTTATATAAATGCATACTTCCAGCTGCAGGTGTATTTCTTTATCACAACCACCTCACTAGTGCTGATAACCCTACACTGCTTACTTCATCCAAAACTGAATAGCTGCTAACAGTTACCTTGTGCGGGTTTTAATTTATCTGTATAACTGTTTGTCCTTTGTGGGGTACCACCTGCCTGGCACAAGCAACCCACTTAAGGCACTCGCTAAAATGTTCAGTTTTGTCTCTTCCCTCTCATCTTGCACTGCCTGTGCTGGCAGTATCAATAAAAGAAACAGACTCCCAGTGTGATATTACTTAAACCCCACATTTCAAACACTTAGATGTAGGCTCAGCTCTGGCCCACAATCCCAGTGGCATCTTTCCTTCACTTTCTCCCAGTTACTAAAGAAGCCCTTCACGCTTACAATGACATCTGCAGAACCAGGGTCTCAGAGTTGCACCCAGACAGTTGCAAATACAGATGCATGTTGCACAGTCTTCTGTATTTAAGCCTGTCACTGGCAGATGTTGTTTCCAGCTCAGGCTCACATCTTTGTAGCTGAGGCCGAGTAGTGACTTGAGAATTTTGAAAAATAGTCTTCACATCATCTCCCCACATGCCACAAAATTCCTGCTTGAAAAGATAATGCACTGCTCTTATCATCAATTTTGTGTTCCAATGAGATAATTTTGTTTTGCAGATAAAAGCAAAAGCCGCTACTCAGCATCAGAAGGTCTCACATTAGCACAGCTTTCACAGAAGCATCCTGTAGTATGAGACAAACCACAGTTTCATCCCATGTCTTGGGGAAAGGACAGTGCATAGCTTCTTTTTGACAATACAGTCCCATGCCCCTTGTGAATCCAAAATAAAAATCTGTCCCAAACCCTCACCAGCTCAGCTGAAAGGGCTGATGCCCTGGGCAGTAGGACTAAGTTTATCTGACTCATAACACTTGTAGGTGGCGCATAAACAGGCATGTTCCGGAGCTGCTTTAGCTCTCCACATTAACTGTCCCCTGTATGATCGTGCATGAACTGAAGAAGGAAATACTTCAAGCCTCTTTATTCTTCTGAGCAGATGTATCATGGATATTCCATTGTCTTAGGAAGAGGGCATTTGTTCTCTGGGGTGAAAAAGCACACTCTAACATCAGATATAGATGAGGTAGTTACAGACAGAGCAGAGCATCTATGTATGTTGATGTTTGTCATTTCTGCTGTAACAACCGTTTAGCAGAGACAAAACTAGTCGTGAATGCTCCTCCAAGAAGAGTCATTTGCATGAATCATGTGGCTGCACTCTTGCACCAGCACAGGAAGGCACCCAGGCACCATCTATTCTGATGCGTGTGCGCACGTGCACACACACACACACACACACATGAAGATTTGTCTCTTTACAGTGGAAAAGGTCAGACCCATCACAGGGCATTTGTTTGTATGCATGATTAGTCATCTCAAATTATCACATGGAATCCTCATATCTTTTAATTTGATGTTGTCTTGGCCCTTTTTAAGTTCCTTAAAGAGTTTAACTTTGCTTGAATATCTTTCTACCTTCGGTAACAAGAAACCTGCAAAAATCATGAGCCAAACAGCCAGAGAACCCCCTGATATTTTTCCTACTTAGAATAGAAACTTAATCTCCTATTAAAATAAATGTCATTTATAATCCGTTCCTCTAACATCACTGAAACCTGCTGGCCACCACACCTGGCACAGCTGCTCTCTCTGCTGTGACAGTGCTGGTTACCAGCAGCTACAGTTTCCAGAAGCCATCAAATAAGTAAAATGGCAGAGAGAAGGAGCAGCATGAGTTTATGCTGCTGGTTGCACAACAGCCTGCTGCTGTAGAGCATGGAAGAGGGCCAGAGGTGTGTGGGAGACCAAAGGAGGTCTACACCCAGATAGAGCTGGTTACAGATGGTCACAAAAAAAGGAAAAGGTTACAAAACAGAACACAAAGAAACATTTTTTAAAACAACTAGGTAATCTAGAGCCTAAAAAAAAAAAAAAAAAAAAAAAATTTGCCAGCTCCTTTGTAGAAGGAAGTACAAATGAAGGATATGGTCCAGGTGGTATTGGGTAACGAGCATGGCAGCAGCTTGGCTTTCTAAGCCTCTCGCAAGGTTCATACTAGAGGAAATAGAAAAGGGTTTGTTCTTGTCTGCAAAACCAAACAGAAGTAAAGAAGTATGAGTTGACAGATGCTTACGTATGCTTCTGCTGGCACTTATCTCAGAAAAGATAATCTAATTTCCTGGTTGGCAGTTAAATTTTACTTCCACTGAGCAAGAGTGGTGCTCTTAACTCCTCAAGTCCTGACATAGCAAAACACTTTCAAGTTAGTGGATGTCAGCATAGTTCTTTCCTTTGCTGAATAGGTGTTGCTGGCTGAACAGAGGCCTGAATGCAGATTTTTGCATCCTTTAGCTGATCAATGTATTTCATTTTCTTCCCAGTAAATTGCACAAGTATATTTTATGATTCATAACTGCACAGATGGAAAAGGCTAATCTGTTTAGCCACTGAGTGATCTCTGTCTTAGGGGATCAGAAAAGTTCATAACTTCTTTAGATGATAATGGGTTGTTATATAGTGTTCTACTATAATATATAAAAAATAAGTATTTACTTAGACTTTATTCCACTCAAGTAGCAGGATTTTCAGGACTGATACAATTACAGCTTTTAGTTGCCTTTATTAGTTTTACATGCTTTGTTTTCCCAACAGAGCAGCTGCAATATTGTATGAGCAATTCACATCAGCAATGGGTGCAATCCAAGTATAACCTGCCATGGAGTTTTGCCAGACAAAGAAAAAAAAAATAAAAATCCAATAGAGCTACAAAATGAGAGGCTGTGAAGGCTATGCCTGTATGTATGGGAGTAGGTAGGTATAGCCCTGCTGCATCTATACTCAGAAAGGGCTGGAGGTAAGCCAGCTGTGGTCTGGAATCTATCTAGCTGAGTGAGCACAGTATGTCCTGCCTGTTGATGAGAAATTTTAGTGCCGGCACAGTGCCACGCTAATATGACTACATAGTTTCCAGACTGGTACTTTCATCACATCTAGCTTGCCAGAAAGCTAGCGAGAATCACCAGTCAGTAGCTTTGGGGGAAGAGACCAGCAGACAAAACCCCTGTGCCAGCACAGCCTTTTCCCCAGCCTGAGCAGGACAGTACCTGAGTCCTAAAGGCTACTGATGAAGAAGAAAACCTATAGCACATGGAACATGGAGAGGGAAGGGCAATAAAACTGCCTCCTACATAAAGACAGATATTGTTATGACTGCAGGAGACATTTAGGAATAATGGCATTTCTTTGAACCCTGTGAGATACCTGTCAGTCTCTGGTTCCATTCAGAAAAATTAGATCAGTGGTGCTGACAGTATGCTACTCTGACTCTCCCCATGGCTTTCCAGAGGGGTGGAGAGTGGGACTGTTAAATCACTTCATGACATCTAAGGAAAGATCTGTTAAAAAAGTGGTTATAGCAACAGTGGTGTCTATTGGGGTAGGAACTACTGGAGGGAGGGAGTCCTGGGCAGAATCGCTACATGTGACCCATTGCTACAGTGGCCCCTGTAGCTAGGATGGAGGTTGCCTGGTTAGAGACCCGGATCAGCTCTCATACTTTCAGCCACCTGCTCAAAGAAAAATAAACAAGAATGTGCTGCAAATGCAAAATTTAAAAAACCATCACTATGCTGTATTATTATAAATGGAATCTGTAAAACAATATACAGACCAACTTTCACTACAAAAAACAACAACAAAAAAAACCCACAAAACACAAAACAAAACAAAAAAACCCCAAAAACATCTATTCTGAAGAATTTATCTTGAATTTAATTCTGCTTCCTGCAGGAAATGGGAGAGTTTCTCTTGTAACTTTGTCCTTATTTCTACTCTTCTTAAATTTCCTGGAGAGCTGAAGTGGAAGTGCAAGAAATGACTACAGAAACAATTGCTATGGAGTAAACAGATTGAAATAGGCAGGTAGACTAATAGATTTCATTTTTCCATGTTTGCAGACTTGATCACTGGAGGGTAGTTATATGAGAAGGGAGGACTCAGGCATATTTTAATAGAAGTCAAATACCAGAACAGTTACAAGTAATGTTAATATAGAAAGCAGACCAGAACAGAGAGTTTACACTAAAGCAATTGCCTTGCAAGTTGTGCGTAAGAAGATGAAGTATGAAGGTATTCAAGCTGACAGGCATAACGAGGCAGCAAATCAGTCCTATCTACCTCAATCATTTCATTCTTCTCTATTGAATTAATTCTGAGTTACCAGGTTAGGACTTCAGATAGTGTGGACAAAAGGACTGGGCTGCTTTAGCTTTATGTCATTACAAGCTATCTCTAAATAAAGAAGCTTACATATGGGTTTTTGTTTATTTAATGAAACTAAATCCACTTCCAGAGAAAAGTAGAGAAAAATGTAATATTAACACTGCTTTATTCTTATACCGACCACAAGATATTTTTTCATCTCATGAATGCCAGCTGCTTTCTTGGTAACAATAGTAACAATGACTGTCGTAAAAGTCTTGAGAAAAGACATTAGCAACAATTTCCTAAATTGAATAGAACTCACCTGCACATATCCCTATTACACTTTAGTGGAAAGGGACACCCCTTAGGTAAAAGAAAAACTTGACAATTTTCCTGTATGTCTGAAGAGTGGAATGCACTCTGTACTTCAAAATGAGCAGAAAGGTCAGAGAAATTGGAGGCAGGGTATAAATACAGCAGAACACTTTCCCTTGGATACTTTGCAGGAGGGAATTGAAAGTTATATTTAGCCAAGATGCTAAAAAGTATTACTGGCATTTCAAGAATGGCTTTCATACAAACTTTTTCTAATCATCCCGCCTCCGGGATATCTCAATGTTAATTGCACTTGGAGGAGGCAGTTGTAAACTGAGTGGCTAGAAAGGTCATTTACTAGTTTTTCTGGCTTGGTTACGAGCACAAAAAGAGGCCATCTCTACTTGGCATACAGACATCCTAAGCAGCTTTCATTTTGCTTGTAAAGGGCTTAAAAAGAGCTATGCAAAGAGAAGTTCCCATTTTGCAAAGGATTTTGACATTTTTGGAATCTGGCTTCATTCTGAATTTGAGGGAAAAAGAAATACATGGAAGTTAGACATGGAAAGTTCTACTTTTTCCACTGTTTTCTCCCATAATCTAAGGAATTATTTTGAATTCTTTGTGTCTGATAGTATATATTGCAGAATAATAAAAAGACCTGAAGTGTATATTCCTAAACAAGAACTCTCCTTTAGATGTTATTTTAATTCCCTAATCCCACAGTTTTCCTCCAAAAGGCTGATGAAATCAACCTGTCTTATATTTAAGTTTCAAGAGGAAGAGAGCTGATATCATTAAGTTTTTCCTGAGTTGTAAACAGCAGTTTAACTCTTTGCTAGTATCTCATATTGGCCATTCAGTACACTAGACTGTGGTTTTGGCTTTTGCAAGGAGGAAGGTATAAATGACTATCTTCTAAGAGATAACTTCTAAGAGATTAATATTTCTCTACAGATTTCTATTCTTTAAATTCCTGTCAGAAAAGATAATCTTGCCCAGGTCTGCCCTACCAAAAGCAATAAATGGTCATTTACATCTCTAATTTATGCCAGACCAAAGCTCAGACTGACTCAAGTGCCCAAGGACTGGCCCTCACAAAGTAACCAGCTCTGTCAGTAATGATTGAACAGTATGTGAAATGAAGAAACCAACCTATGAATCAGGCAATTACCTCCACTCTTATGTCAGAATTTGAAAAGGCTCCTAGAGCTACATCGCTGGCGGGGCAGAGAAAAGGTATTGCTCCTGAAAGAAGGATGCGTGGTGGGCCAGGGGCATAGAGCAGAGAGCTCTTAGAGGGCAGGAATGCCTATGTGCATGTAGCATGAATTAAGAAGCACGCCACCTTTACCACATCAGAGGTTATGTGTGTACCCTGATGTATTTTCATCACCCGTTTGAAGCTAGACACTGATTGCCATGTAGGAGTGAAAAAACAGTACTGTCGTTTCTAATGTTCATTGTGCAACGTGTTTTCAAAGCTCAGTCAGTGCTGGAAGGAGCCCCCGAGGCCAGGCCTGGCACAGCAGCATTTTCCCTGCAAAACCTCTGCACTGCCAAAAGCCTCCTCCCTCCTACCACAGGGTAAAGTCCAAAGAAAGCCAGGAGCATAGTGGGCCTCAAAAGTGCCTTTTGGCCATTCCTCCCTACAGAAGGGCTTTCTGGCTAAATTCAAAGTGAGGACCTGCAAAGCAGGAAAAAAGGACATCCCAAGCTGTTCTCTCCCACAGGAGTCACCCTTTGGGGTCCTGTGCCTAGCAGCCTTTTGCTTTGCTGTGTCACTGTCCTTCCCTGTTCGTAAGCGCCTCTGGCAGCAACATCTTCGGGTTCCTCTGAAGCTCTCTGTACCTGTGGGGCTTCTTGCTCAAACTGCAAACCAGAAGCTTCTCCAGGGCAGCCTGCAGCAATGGCAGCTGCTGCCCTCTCCTGCCAGGGTGACTGGCAGTTGCTGGCAGCAGCTGCCAGCTGAGCCAGCAGTACGAGCAGAGCAGATAATCAGTGCATCCACTAACCCTCTTGGGCCTTTTTCCAAATGAAATTTATATGCAAGTTCAGAAGGACCTGAAGAATATTTATGGTATTATGTTGTTTCTTTGATGGAAAAGGAAAACATCAAGAAAATAAGGATAATAGCAGCCCTTCTTTCAATAATAATATCCTTAAAGCTTAATTTTAATCTGACATTGAATCACCAAAATGGAACTGGAAGACTAGAAGCTACAAAAAATATCCTCCTTGTTATTAATTATATGCATCCGTATAAGCTGTAGTTGTCCTCACAAGACAATTTCTAGGTATAGAAAACCTTACGTGATAAACCTCCTTCATTTAGGTCAAACTGTGTGATGCCGACATACAGACATTTGTGCTATTTGCCACATCTAGATTCAGAGCAGTTTAAATTTTATAAAGAAATAGTTCTTGGCTGTTTCCCAAGAAAAGTGAACTGTTCCTCCTTCAGACCCTTTCCTCCTTCAGGACTCTGAAACAACACAGAGAGCAAGAGCAGTTAGTGATGACCAGGGGGAGTGTCTCTGACAGCTTGTCACTGCTTCCTGTTTGTGTCACAGCTGTTCCCTGGGCCACGTCAGCTGTGAAGCCAAAGGACACATCCGGTTATTTTTGTCATCAAGTTTAACAGGGAGCACCTCTATATGCATCCTGAACATATTTTCCCTTACAACTCTGAGCCACAGTGTCTGCTTAGAATTAATATGCTGCTCATGGAGTAAGTAACCAGTTTGTAATTAGAGACATTACCTTACCGTAGATAAAAGAATTAAGCCATCCATAGGTGAAAGAAGAAACTTGGGCATCATCAAGACTGAGAAAGTAGGAAATGAGCAAACTATGCTTCAGGTCACATACACTCACATCCAGTTCTGCAGGAGGGAAGCAATCGGAGCAGTAGTTTACATACCCTGCAGTTACTCATTAACAGCACAGCCACTGTTATGCAAATTAGGCTTCCCTAGTCAAGTGCTGGGGATGTGCAGGAAAGAGAAATAACTATACGATTTTGAGTCAATAAATATATAGCTTCTTAAAGCTCTGTCAGCTAACGAAATTGAATGTCAGTGTTCTTAAATGTTTCCAACAGAAAGCACTCTGAAATTACTAACTGGGTGTTAACTTGGAAGCCCAAATGCTTCCTATGAGCTAAGAACAGGATGGTATTTGGCAATAGTTCTCTTCTTTTTTCATCTTTGCCCAACTGAAAACAAAAAGACACATATGCCACATAAGTGACATGTCTTAATAAATAAATGCTATTATTGTCTAAATACTGAGTATTCAGATTCCTTCCTATGAAAACTAAGGAAATTACCTGAATATATGACATATCTTTGTATAGAGACAAACCTGTTTTTCTTCTCATTTTGGTGGTAAAGATTTGACCTAGGGTATAAGGTGACCTCCACCATGTTTTCCAACCACTTGCCACTCCTTTTGCTGCCTACCTCAGAAGCCTCACCTCCTCTGACCAGTGCTTAGGTAGCCAACAGCTTTTTACCACACATACCATCGTGTGGCTCTTCTTGTAAAACCTCGGCCATTAAATTACTGTTCAAGGTGACAGCGAGGTGATTTGCTTGACTCCTGTATCAGTGGCAGGCCCTGAGTCCTGCCCAGCTCCTGCAAACACTGTGAAGCTGCTGCTTTGCAGAGGGGTGAAACACCACTTGCATTCAGCAACCCATTCTCAATATCTGTGGGAGGTGGGCATGAGCTATAATACAGTCATCTTCAACTCCCTTAGCTGAGGTAGATTTTTAGGGCATTTTCCTCTGTAAAGAAAGCACTATCTTGCATTGGGGCAAGCAAGATCTTTTAAAAGAGTGATTGTTTTTGAATACTGTTGCTCACATAGGAAACATTAAAAAATGCAACATAAAATAAAAAGGAGGTCTTTTCTGTGTGGGGTATTGTTGATGATTAATATGGACTGAGGGTGGCTATGATATATTATCCCCTCTCCTTTTCCTTGTGAGCTACTCCCTTCTACTCTTCTTGCCCTTTTGAGAAAGGAGAGCCCTTCTCTTGCCTCCCTGCATTCATTTAGCTGTAATCATATTAGTATGGGAGGCTCTTGACTGGCTGAGGTGACTGAACTTGTCATCAAGTTATGTAGATCACAGCTGAAGCTGACTGAGTAGAGGGTTTTGGAGAAAAGTCAGAATACAGAGACTTTCCTACATATTAAGATTATAGAGAATTATTGTTACTAAAAGAAAAAAAAATAGCAGAAGTGTAGTATGTGTGAAAGCAGAAGATGCCTGATCATGGACTCGTCATTCTTCTCTTTATAGTAACTTGCTTAGAACTGTGCAACGCCCCTGTCACCACAGCAGCCGGGGAGGAGCGGGAGGGAAGCGGCCGCCGGCCGCCGGCGCCTCGGGCAGCGGGGGGCAGCGCCTGCGGGGAGGGGGAGAGCGAACGTTAAACCCCCGGGTATGCCGGCCGGGCCCAGCCTGGGGGAGCTCCCGCGGCGCTCCCTCGGTGGGCACGGGACTCTGGGAAGCGGGGCTGGGCCACGTCAGTTGGGACCTGCCTCACTTTCTCTGCCGGGTAGCAACAAGTCATCCATCCGTACCTTCCAGCCCCGGGCCAGGAAGGGAGGGAAGCCTCTGGGTGCCAGGATCTGGTGAAAGCGTCCTCGTAAGCAGAACAGGTGTTGGCCAGATGCTCCTGCAGTCTCCGATTCAAGACGAATTGGGGATGTTTTGAGCAAAGACCTGTTTTCCTCTGTCTAATGGGGTTAGGTTCAGTCGGGTGCAGCCCTCCTAAACAGTTTTTTTCACATGGGATTAGGAGTATGATGGTGAACGCAATTCAGAAGGTGAACGACATGGACATGGAAAAGCACGTCTACCCAATGGTGATACATACGATGGAGAATATAAGCATGGTCTCAGAAGTGGACAGGTGAGACAGTGACAGAAGGCAGCGGTAGTGCTTATGTTTAAGCAGTTCTGTTTGTTTGGGCACCATGCTAAAACAAGAGTGAGAACTGACAAGTATTTTATCTACACCAAATATGTTTCAGGGGACCTACAGATTTAAAAATGGTGCTTACTACACTGGACAGTATCTTCAAAACAAAAAACATGGCCAGGGTGTATTTTTTTATCCAGATGGATCAAAATATGAAGGTAAAACACTGAACACAGTTGCAAGGATTTCTGTAACTGAAAGGACACATTCCCTCTGAACCCCACCCCCCTCATCCCCCCACGAACCCTCTAAATGCAAGGAAATAGTGAATTGAGAATGTGTTCTTCTAAGATAATTTTGCTGTTAAATGTTTCCCTTTTATCCACCTTTTTTTTTACTATAAGCTTTGAGAAGTGTGGGTTTTATATATGGAGATTTATGTTGATTATTGTGAGAAGTGTGGTGTTCAGCAGTGGTTTATTCTTGTCATGTCCTCCTTTCAAGTGGGGTGTTCCAAGTCCTGAGAAATATTAAGTATCTTTTACAAATCAGTACAATCTTCATAGAAGAGAGTATAGTTACTTATTTCTGAATGATGATTAGAACCACAGATATGTTCAGTATAAAGAATTTAAGGACTTTATTACGTCCAATTAAAAAAAAATACTGATTAGAGCACGCACTTACTCAGGGATTGGGATGTCTCCGAAGTTTGAAGAGCTTGAAACTTGCATTGTTTCTCTTCTTCCAGAAGAGTACCTGAAACACCCTGAATATCAGTTAGGCTTCAGGGGACAGTACTTTCCCCTCTCTTTTCTAAGCTAGGCAAGAAAGAACATTCACATTGTGAGAGCTAGAAGCAGAGAGCAAAAAGAGCAACCCAATTTTGCTTTACAGGACCTTATGCACCGGTGGTTTGTTTTGTTTTGTTTTGGTTTGTTCTTTAATTTCTTCTATGTTTGAATAGAAGACCATCCTTTTGAATATATATGCTCCATGACTGACAGGACAGTTTTAGCAAATGAGTCAAACTAAAGGAGTCCCTTTTTTTTTTTTTTTTTTTTTTTTTTTTAATTGAAGTGGAAATGTCACATTATCTAATGCAACTGTAATACATTACCAAATTTAAAGGTAGGAACAGGATGTTACATGGCTTCTTGTGTTCATGATGGTAATGGAGAGTGATAATGGAAACAGACTGTGATGGACTAAATGAAAGGGAGGTCAGGCAACTATATACATATGTGTGGAGAGAGACAGAGAAAAAAGAGCAAGGGTTTAGAGTAAAGAATCACAACAGTGCCATAGCTTTATTTTCCTTCTCTAATAATTCACGCATGATAACTTTACAAACTGAGCTCTATATCACACAGTGAAATAAACCACGTCTCATAGTTTTTATTGTATTTTCATTAAAGGCGACTGGGTGAATGACCAGAGACATGGCTATGGAGAGTATACGTATGCAAATGGAGACACCTATACTGGAGAATGGTTTAACCATAACAGGTTTGTTTTGTTCTTACAGTGATGTTTCAAGTCACTCAGTGGTATTAACATGCCAAGGTCATTTTCAAAGCATGGCTGACAGCAGCAAATCAAGAGCTACCAGATGACCTTGGGAATTTAGTCCAACTTGAGTCATTTCAGCTACTTAAGTAATACAGTTTTAATACCTTACTTATCTTAAATTCTTAAAATTCAGTAATGTAAAGCAAAACTATTATTTTCTCCTTAGGCACGGGCAAGGTACATATGTCTATAAGGACACAGGATCTAAGTATGTTGGTGGCTGGGTAAATGGAATCCAGGAAGGAGAAGCTGAACTTATCCACCTAAACCATAGATTTAAGGGCAAGTTTTTAAATGGCAATGTAAGTGTGCTGGAAAGCTCTCTATTCATCTGAACAGTTAGCATGGAATTGCCTTAATATGATATGTTTCCACTTAAAGTAAGAATCTAGGCTCCTGATCTTTTGTAGTATTTCTTGTACCATAAGTGTAACATGAAATGGAATCAATCTGTAGGACAGAATGCAAAGTTTCTCTGCAACTTTGCTTTCAAACTATATTATTATTGACTTTGCATCTTGTAATAAAGCATATTTTACATTTAGATGCTTAGTATGTATTAACTTTATAGTTCTGCTGACTTTTTTGTATCTTTGTGCAGCCTATCGGTCGTGGCAAATATGTCTTTGATATTGGATGTGAACAGCATGGTGAATACATACAATCAGAGCAGGTAAAAGAAATAGTGCAAATTATACTGAATATCAGAGAACTCGGTAAATCAAATCTATTGTTGAGTAATCTATAAAATGGCTTATAGACCTTGATGTTAAAATGGATCTAATCAGTCAAAAAAGGGTAGAAACTCATGCATTCTTAAGAACCAAGTGAGGTTTCATTTTGCTTTTTTCTTTAGCTTCTCTATTGTGTAAGCTTTGACAAGTACAAGGTGTGATTTTTGCACAACTTGCAGACAAGAGTCCTTTCTGCTTAAAGTTTAGAAGAATCTGGACCTTCCCAAAACATTTGGAGTTTCAAAACACAGAAGAATGTAGATCTATTTGTCCTTACATTTAGCCTATATTCCACTTTGTTCTGAACACCAGAAAACAATGGTAAATATTTCTTCTCATATTTCAGAATTACTTGATGCTATGCATACAAATGGTAATTTGCAGCAGCTTCATGTTTTGGAAATGTGTCCCATTGTTGTCCTGGTATCCTGGTAATATCCACAGCTCCTAATAATTGTAGGAAACAGCTGGGATCAGGGCCTGGTTTTTCTTCTCCTTCATGCATGAATGTTTTGAAATGTTTCTGATTAATGTGGTGCAAAATAGCTGTGGAAATAAGAAACATATCTTAATATTACTGGTTTGATTTCAAGAAAATAAGCCACATTTTAGCTTAGAGTTTGCTGCCTCTGCTGCCTGACACATTAGTTCCCATTACACACTCTGAAAATTCTCCAACGCAGCAATTGCTTCTTAAGGCAAGGACAAAATAATTATAAAAAAATTCCTGTTGTTAGTGATAGAGATTTGTAAAATATGGAGACTGTTTTCCTTTTTTTGGCTAAAAGCAAGAGATCCTCAAATTAAGTATCATGTTCATATGAGTATCCAAAGTGATGTGTATTTAGTATCCTCAATTCTGTTGGGAATTGTTGAGGCAGAGACCTGTTTTGCCACTCTGTTCCTGTGTGAGATAGACAGCGTCACATCTACCAGACACAGCATCAGGTCTTATTTGCCACTGGTACGCTATAGCCAGGTACAAATGAGGGGACATAGTTGATAGGCCTCTTGCAAACATTCTGTTTAAGGGAGGGACAAAATTTTACCTTAAAGAAAGCAAGCTGGCAAACACTGATCATTAGTAATAGTCAACTGACTTCATCCAGGTTTAAAGTGTTGTTCACTTCCAAGATTTGTGGCTACTGAAGTTCCTCTGCCTGTAAATACTTTTAAATGCCATGTCATTGCTGCTTTGAGCCCAGATAAAGAGGTTTTAGTACACAAAACTATCATCTTAGTTATTCCCTTAATACCTTTAAGACGAGAGGCTGAATTTCATGAGTTGTCTTCTAGGATAAAGGAGAGGAAGAGGAGGAATCCTCATTACTCATTGGACCAAAATGGAAAGCATCAGAAATTACGAAATTAACATTCTGGACTCCCAGTAGGGAAAACCCACCTTCTCCCAGAGAAGCCTCCCTAGAGGCAGCAGCAGCAGAAGCAATGGAAGAAAGAGCAGCAGCAGCAGTAATTGAAGAGAAGACAATACCATCAGTTGAAGGTTTGTTCTGCTGGACAGATGGAAACTCTGTGTTTTGACTATCCCCTGAAACTGTGTTTTTCAGGTTTAATATCAAATAGTGTGAGAGGTTTTTTGTTGGTGTTTTTGTTTTGTTTTTTTTTTTTCTTCCTTATAATTTACTACATATCAAATGACAGGAACTTCCAATTCAGTTCACAAACTGCAATATATATGTGTCTGTTTTATCTCGCATAGCATAATGAGACACAACTGTCTTGGGAAGCCTGTGAATTATTTTAGTCTATATCATGGCCTGTTATACAAACTTGATTATAAACAGTTACAGAAAATTTTATGGGATTTCTCATGTGGGTAAAGACTGCAGACTTTGGTAGGAGTTATTAGCTACTGCATGAAAACAATGGCAGAGTACAAATTTGTAAAAATTATTTTTGTTCTGTATTTCTAATGTCTCACATTTCAGTCACTGATGAGTCTGCTGAGGGTAAAGATGATGAGCCTTCTCTTCATGAAGCATCCAGTGAAGTTTTTAGCCCAGGAAGGGATGCAGGAGAAGAATATGAGGGAAGCAGAGAGGAAGAAGACAAAGATCAAGAGAATCCAGGTGAGGAATGGGACACACATGCTCATTCTTCAATCAGAAATCAGGGTTTGAAATGATATATGTCAATCAGCTGAAGTCATGCTGCTGCTGTGAGAGGTCCATTATCAAGCTGAAGAATCTCTACCTTTCATAAGGGGGGCAGTCTTCTATAGATGTAAATGGTTTTGAGTAGTCAAGTTCATATACTATAACAGTACAAATTAGAAGTGACACTTCTGTGCAGTATCTATGCATGTACAGTTGACAGAATTCACAGAGCTGAGTTTGTAAGTGACTGCATTTGCAAACTTTTTATCGTGAAAAATGAGAAAGAAGATTTTAGACCCTGGGAAATTTTCAGGGCATTTTGAGCACTCTACTTTTCTCTCATGAATGGAACTGTGTAATCTTATTGTCTCAACTGAACTGAAGCAGGCAAAACAAATCTGAAGAAACTAATTTCAGGTATTGCTATGCATCATGGTTTGAACAGTCTGAAGTTGATTTGCTTCTCCTACAAGCCAAAGAGATTTGGAATTCAGATGTTCAGAGTTTTTTCCATGCAGTTCAGAAGCCTGTTTTAAGTATAAAATACTAAGAAGCAACAAAAGGATGCATCTATATTCATGCTATATAGGCCTATAGGCCTCTGCATAATTGTATTGTTTGTATTTACTAAGTGTTAAGAGTTACAAGCTCACATATATGATGTATGAAAACATAAGATAAATTTATCCATTTGTAATCAGTCCATTTTACAATAAATCAAAGCAAACCACTATCCATAGGGATCTGAAAGACTATTAAACCATGTGAAAATGCCTGGAAATATACAGTAAACGTTTAGGTCAGCTCTTGGAATTTTCATAGTTTATTTGCTCTCATTTTTTACCCATCACCTCTGAAGGTGCTCTCCAGCTTCAGGGCAGACTGGCCAGCTAGCTGATCTGATTTGTAGGACTGCAGTTTTCTTGCATAGCTCTGCTTTGAATTTGGCAAGAGTTCATTGACCCTTGTCTGTCTCAAAGGCTCTTGGACTCAGATAACCATTTTGAACTTGTTTCTAATAAATTTTCAGGCCTACCACAATGAAGCAGTTCCAGTATCCCCATTGCTTTTTTTTTTTTTTTTCTTCTTTAAAGGTCAAATGGACCCAAGTATCTATCAGAGACAGTGTAGTTGCAGATACCATTGCATGAAAACATAGGAATGTGATAGATGTTCTCAAAGCTCCTTCCAGCTCTTTATTTCTAGAATCAGAAAGTTGGATGATTTTATACATTTTTCAGCATAGGTCTACATCTATAGTTAATTAGGCAACATATTGTTCCCCTTGACTTTATGTTTAGCAAGATTAAGTTATAGTAAGAGGAAATGATTTGAAGAAAATATGCATACTGTGAAGAGCAGATGTAACAAAATCTGTTTTCTTGCAGCCTTGTATTCTCTGTCCCATTACCATCATTTTTTTCCACACAGGAATTCCATCCTTCTTGCTCCATGTTTCTTATGATATTGTCTAAATAGGAGACATTTTTGGCTATTCCAGAGTTACATATGGGCTGACTGGCTGACAGTCAGTATGTGTGTACCGAGTCTGTCTGGCAGCTGACAAACAATGTATAACAGCTAAATTCAAGTACTGGCAGTGAAAGGCAGTGGGGAAGGAGGACTAGGGTAGACAGCATAGTCCTGGAATTATGTTTTAGGTTACTTGGATTACTTTCCAGTATTTTATAATAAAATACATACTTTATGTCCTGTCTTTCTTTTCCCTCCACAGGAACTGCTAGTTTAGAGCATGAGGAAGATGAATCAAAGGAAGCAGAGTAATTGTATACAACTAAAGATTAAGACTCTAAAAAAGAAAATTCCAGAGTAAATCATTGAGTAAACTTGCAATATTTTTATTCATAAAAGACTGAGTTAAGATACTTTGAATAAACATTTCTGTTACTGTTCTGTCTGAAATATATATCCCTGAAAATTTTATGATCCTGGACTGTGCAGTCTCACAACAACTTTCTTTATTCCATGTAGCAGGTAGTCAGTTGTTGAATTTAGTATGAGATTATTCTGGATTCATGAAATTGTGTCCTCACAAATTTGCAGAAGCAAACTTAATCTTCTTCCACTACTGCTAGTTCTTCTTTTCCTTGAATCCTTCCTCTGAGCACAGACACCTGGGGGTCTTGCTTATGAAGACAAAGGCAGCACTGGCCTTCCAGTGCTATCTCTGTATCCCCTGTCACTAGACCACTGATTACAGGCCTACATTTTCCTTGCCTTTTTTTTTTTTTTTTTTTTTTTTTTTCTTGTAGCTGTAGAAGCTATTCTTGTTGCCCTAAATGGGCCAGTTTGGACTGAAACTGAATTTTGCTTTCCTAACACACAGGTGCACTGTTTTAAAATTCTTTCTTTGTAGTCTGTTTTTGCTCCCACTTTCTGTATACTGCTTTTGTGTGTGTGTGTGTGTGTGTGTTGCAGCTCAGTCCCAGATTTCTTGTTAACCATGTGGCCTTCCTTAAGCTGTTTAAAGGAGACTGTCAACTGATCAGGGTGAGAAAGTGGATCTGTAACAAATTCCCAATGCTATGCCATACTGAACACTCTCACTGACCCACAAGCTCTCAACCAGCATGCTGTCCATAGTATAAAAGAGCTCCATGCATTCAAGCTACTTCTTCACATAAAGGAAAACTCTCCTTGTTTTCCCTTTCTGTCTTTACTAAGCCCTTCGTTCATTGGAGAGCTCCACTTGTGTGAGCTGTTCCATCATGTTTCAGTTTTTCCAGGGATGTCACAGTTCTGCGTGTGCACTCAGAGCAGTTCCTAGCTCCTCCTTTTTGTTTCCCTGGATCCATTTGTTTATATATACTCAAGGTATATGTCCTTGGACACACAGCACCTGAATCACTACACACCTCACAGGGGAGGAACCCATCACCCCCAGCCCCATGAGAGGCTTGGACACCAGGATGTTGTGCCTGTCACCACTGACATGCCAAGGGTACTTTTTTTCACTGGTGCTGGAAATCAGGCTCAGTAGAGCATCAACACTGGTTTTGCACAGTCCCACGCTGTTTGGAGGAGAGTGTCTGCCTTTCCCCAGCACAAACACAAATTTCCAAAAGCTCTGCTTGTTATATTCCCATCTCCCAGCTGAATAAGCATCCCTACACAGCAGACAAGCAGTCCAGCACTCCCTAATCAGCAGTTAACTACTGAACATACAGCTCCTTTTAAATCAAGAACCTGTCAATCAGGAAGCAGCCAGCAGGAGACAACAGCTGCAGAAGGCCCCTAGAAGCTACCAGAATCAAATGACATTATATAAATAGTAAGTTAAAAGTACAGAGCAAGGCAGAGCTGCACAAAGTTTTGTACATGCACTAAATGCCACAGACAGATATTTTCTCCTCTTCTGCAGGTGAATAAAGCTGCTCTGAAACAATTTTTCCTGATAATATGTAAGAAATACATTAATTATTAACATATGTATCTGTCTGACTTTACTTGACTCTCATACTGTGGAAATGTTGGTGCAAATATTGATGAGCCTGGAGCCTGAGGTAGAGAGTTGCCAGCTAGTAGCAGTTTGGTTTTGGAGTAAAATGACTGGGTTTGGCCCAGTTGGGATAAGGGATGTTGTACTGATATTGCTGAAACAGGACTCACATTTTCTTATTATTCACCTCAGAGAAGGAAATCTATACTAAAATTTTAGGTTTTGGAAAAAGACAGAAAACGTTTTAACAAATTCATTTTTTCTACAAGTCACAATTTCAGCAAAGGAATGTCAGAAGTTTGAAAGTCAGTCATAAAAATGGATTAACAGAAAGTAAAGGAAACTAGTCATATGAAATAAATCGTCTGTTACTTCTTCTCTGCAATTTTTCTTCTATCAGAAATGTCATAGTGAGAAAATTCCCATGCAATCTTTCCCCTCCTATCTAGGTGGCATTCTGTCTGCAGTTTCTTGTCACTTCAGTGAACACTTTTAGACGTGGTTATCTTTTCTTGGTTTTGCTTTCTTTGGCAGAGAAGTGCTGCATTTCCATTATTAGTGTAGCTAGATCAAAACAAACTTGGCTTGCTAATGTTGGGGTTTTTTTTTGTCTTTTTATAAAATACTAAAAATAATTTGTTTACTTGCTAGTTTTAATATATTCTACTGCAAATTTGAGAAATAGCTGCACAACATATTTCCCAACTCACTTGCATTTTAAAGTAATCTTCAGGTCAAACTGAGTTCATTTCTGGATAATTTATAATACCTTTTCCCCTGCAGTACTGTGCTGTTTATTAGTTCATGAGTGACCTCCAGTGGTACACCTGCAAGAAAAAAAAAAAAAAAAAAAAAAAAAACTGGAATGTAACAAAGGAACACTAAGAACACCTGGAAGTCTCTCATGTGTTACAAAGTGCTCCTGAGAAGATGTCTTGCTCCCGTTGGAGATCACCAGTGCTTTTCTTGGGGGAGACATTTTATTTCACTGTATTTTCCAGAAATACCTTAAGGATAATTTGGAAACTACTTAATAGTGTTTCCTTTATTCCTATCTTGAAGAGGGAGGAACACCTGCCAAAACTTGTTGCACAAAGGTGTGCTAAGCCTCTCTCAATCCTTCTGCCTCTTTTCAGTAACGAAGAAAGACAATGTTAGATAGTACTAGGGCAGTAATTTTCCAGACCTCTTCCTAAAGGTAAAAAAATGTGCTGAATGCAAGGGTATGATGTTGGACTTAGGGCTTTGAAGCTTTCCCTCCAGCTGTTCATCCTTAGATTATCACTCTGGTGTCCAAATTACTTACTTCAAAAATGGTATTTTTTGAAAATACCAGACCATTTTAACCTATGCATCTAATATTGGTTTAGGTGCCCAGCTTTTTGCCTTTAAATCATAGAATCATAGGATTACTTGGGTTGGAAGGGACCTTTAAAGATCTTCTCATCCAACCTGCCTGCCATGGGCAGGGACATCTTTCAGTAGATCAGGTTGCTCAAAGTCCTGTCCAACCTGACTGCAGTATATCAGTGACATGTAAGTCATTATGAGTTTGAGGTTAATTTTCTCCCACATATAAAGCTGTGTATGAAAAAAAAGTGGTGCTGAGAGTATCTATGCTACATGTTTTAGAAAAGCATCATATGTGACTTGCAGAGCTACTTCTTACCCAGAGATGGGACTCTTTCCACTGTTGACATGGAAGCTGGTCACAAGACTTCATTGGAACTAAATGAGGCACTTGGGGGGGGTTCTCTCTTCTCATACCATTCTTCTCATACCAAGGTCTTGGAGTGCACCTATTTCCACCTGAAAATGCAAATTAAACCTCTCCAGAGAGATGTCCATTTTACATTCACAGATGTTAAGGCAAACACCTGTTTGAGCTTTGCATAAACCACCTGAGACCCCAGCACATGTGTAGTGTAGTTTTGCAACAACAGCATTATGTAAATATAGTAGACAGGCATAAAGGTGGAGACTTCTTGGAAAAAGTATGAATATTCATGTATTTGAGGTATATAAAGGATAAACATTTATTTTAGTGTGTTCATGTTAGGAGGAATGATCCTCCATGCACCTGGAGCCAAATAAAGAATGCCTGCCTTCTGAAACCTCAAACTAGGTCTTAGAGGGTTCTTTTGTGACTTTTGTGACTTTTACCAAATTAGAAATAATGTCAGAAATCAAATGTTAGTGGAAGAAAACAGGTTAAGGAGACATGAAATTTCTTTTATAATTGATTCGACAACTTCCCCACATGTATACCTGCTATGGTTTAACTCCAGTAGGTGGCTAAGCCCCACACAATGGGATCGTGAACAGAAATGAGCAGATTCTCCTTCCTTCAGCTTTTATTGCTGAGCACAGCATCCTATGGTCTGGGATATTCCTTTGGTCAGTTGGGTCCAGCTATCCCAGCTGTGTCTCCTCTGAACTTCTTACACACCTCCAGACTATTTGCTGACAGGGTAGGGTCAGAAGCAGAAATGGCCTTGATGCTGTACAATCACTGTTCAGCAATAGCTAAAACATCCCTGTGTTATCAACACTGTTTTGGTCACAAATCCAAAACAAAACACCCTGCAAGATACTATGAAGAAAATTAACTCCATCCCAGCCAAAACCAGTACAGTATCTCAAAAAGTGACATCCCTTGAAAAGGTCTTTGGTAACCTGCCTTGTTCAGCCTTGTAGGCCCAGCAAAGAAGTTATTTGTAATCTGCTTCTCTAAGAGACGTAAGGGACGTGACTAGACTCTGTAAAGGTATGCAGCCCTCACATCCCTGTGTTAACTCTTACATTCATCCAACACAGTGAAGTGCTTTACAGGTTCAGGATCCCAAAGTTGTAGCCACGCTGGCACAATGCTGTGCCTGAGCTAACAGGCACCATGAGTAACTAAGGTAAAAAACACCAGTGCTGCTCTGTGCCGAGAGCATCTCTCCAGGTGTGGCACGAACACAAAGACCTCTGCATGAAGTGCTGCTGAGCTGTGAGGGCAAGTGAAGTGAGAAACTACAGGGCAGATGCAGGTGTCTGTGCATTTGAACCCTGAAGAAAAACACAAAGGACCACAGAGTCTGAAGTTTTGTTGTGTGCATGAAGTGGGTAACAAAGCCATAAAAGAGATTTACATGTGCGTTCCTTAGTCTTCTGCCTGGAGTACACAGCTTGGTTCCATTCCTGCAGGCAATGTGACTCAAAGTTTGTGACTCATTTACCAACCCACACAATCACAGCGGTTTTCACTGACAGAGGTATCTCCACAAACGACTCTTTAGAGTTTTTTTAAATAGCACACTTGTTGTCATGTGCTGGAGCAGTTTCTGAACCATCCTCAAGTACAGTGATGTACCAGCTGATTTTAAACTGAGCACAACAGCACATAGTAAATTAACAAATTCCCAGTACAAGTTCTGTGAGACCACAAAACCCTATTTCTTAAATACATCTAGCTTGCAATTCTTTGTAAAGGCTGATTCTTGACCAAGATTCTTTTGAATAACTTGGTACTAGGTAAAAGGTTATACTTCACATAGGGGTATTTTTCCATTCTGTTGATTATTTATTCAGTTTTCTAGCCCCCAGGTGGCAAAGGAAACCTGGCAGAACACCTGGGAAATTATATCTTACTATCAGACAAATTTAGGGCCAACTGACAGAAAATAAGGTCATTGTATTTTAAATGTGTTCTGTCAAAATTGGATTAATGAATTTTCATAAGCAGATTTGCAACAGAAGTTCCTGCTGTGAATTAGAAAGCATACATGTATTAGAAGCATCTCTATTTGCTCTCCACATCCCACCCCTAACAGTATCTGGACATCAAAATGCTACAGATTTAGGGCCTGGCTTTCAAAACACTTAACCACAAAAACAGTTCCAGTAAGGAGGCACTTTCAGGTGGGTCAAGTTAAATGCTTTTAACAATATGGTTTATTTTTATTCTTTGCATTTGTAGAGGTAGGAGATGCTGCCTCCTGAGTAACCTCACCAAGAACTCAGGAAGCTCAGGGAGATCCCATTTGGAGATTTTGCACAGTTTTTCTCCAGGTTTTTCTTTTAACTAGGTGTTAGAATCAAGAACCCCAAAGTGCTCTCCAGACCTTTTGTGATCTCCGTTAAAAAATGGACCGCCAAATTCAATGGTTCAATAACTCCTTCCTATTCACCATAGTACAATCTTTCATTTGTTCAAAGCTTTCCTGTTCTACTCAAGTTCAAAGGGTCATGAACATTTTAATTCTTAATCACCCATTAAAGAAAGCACTAAAACGTCAAGACTAGACCCATACATACTTCTGAACTCACAATAAACAGCTGCATACAGTCTTTTCAAAACATTTTCTTCTGTTTCAGAGTATTTCAATGACAAAGCTCTTAGGAGACAGTCAAAAATCTCAACTGCTTTAATCCCTGCCTGATGATTTAAAATTGTGCAAAGTGAACAGAAATAAGTACTGTTCTGAGTCAGTAGACTTTCACATTCACCTTGCACCAGTATCAATGCTGGCACAAGGAAAAACTTCGGAAAAATCAGGACCAAAACATTCATAGCATTTTTTTCAGAAATACTTTTCAGAAGAACTGGACTCAGGCATCTCTCCAAGCAGTCCTGCCTAAAAGTAGTCCCAAACATTATTATAAATTTCTATGTTACTATTCTTTTAAAGTCTACGGAAGGAGCATTCTTGTTCAATAAAATGCTGCTTCTCCTCCCCATCCCTCAATCACACCAGATCTTATTTAGTCATGTAAATCTGAGGTTGTGTTTTCCCACAAGGTGTCACCACAGATTAACTTCACTGTAGGTCTTCATCAAAAGAATTTATATTTTAAGTTCTTCAGATATAAACAAAACATTCAAATTCTCTCGGTAGTACTAAAATCTTATATTGAAGTACATAACTTTGTAATGAAATAGCTCCAATTAAGGAAAATTGCAATGGAGTAAAGCAATGTCTATTTTTTGAAGTCACATAAAAAAATCAAGAAACTGGAAAAGAATTTCCTATTTCTTTTGGTTGCTACAAAAACAAATCCAAAGCTTCGCAGGACATTTTCTTCATTTCACCTGTGTTCAGCAATTAGTTTCATATTATGAACACACCACATTAGGAATTTTCTCTGTCTTCTAAGCACTAGATTTGACAACTAAGAATCCTTATACATTAAAGATATAATTTTAGCTCTGATCCTAAAAAGTGTTCTTTAGAGGTGAACCTGTGCTCATGTGGGGTCCCAGGAAAGCCAGAAATCTTTCAAGTCCTTCTGAGTAAAAGCGTTTGTCCTTGCCCTTTTGTTATTAAGACTGAGATACAATTTCAACGGCTTGCTATTTCTGCTGCCTCTTCTTTCTGTCCAGTTGATTTAGATGGTAGAAATACCAAAGTCTTTATAAGTTAAAGACAGTATTTTGCAACTAAGCATTTGTCCTCATCTGCTTAGCTGTGCATTGTCTGGATTAGGAACCACCACAAGTGAAATATTTAAGTTCCCTTTTTCCTGCATGCCCTGAAGTTTAATTCATTGCATTCACCAAAGTAAAATTAATTGGAGTGCATCTGTATTAAAAAAAAAAAAATCGTAGTGGGATTTTGGTTCAAGTGTCTTAGCAGTCTGCCTTTAAGTATATTTAGTTTGCAAATAGTGTTGTTCATGCTTTGTGGGTATTTGATTAGATGCTAGGATTGGGTGAACCTGTTGAATCTTTCTCCCATGCTCCCACCTGTAAGAAAATTCCTACCAGAGAGAGAGGTACTTTCCCCAGCGGTGTCCTTCTCCCCTCTCAACACCTGCCTCAAGGGCAGCCTGCATGCACTCATTTCAGATAGGAACTTGATGGACAATAACAGGATTAGAGTGCTGTAAACTGGCTTTTAGTAACATTATTAGTGTATGTAGTAGAAGTATAGTCTACAGTAGAAGTATTTCATTGCTATGTTGTACACAGTGGCAGCAGCGTAGGAAAGCTGTTCAAAGAAAGGAGATAATGCTGTTCTTACAGGTTACTTTTCACAACAGACCGACCCCAACAATAATTCTGATGCCATGGCGTGAAGGGAGGGATGCCATTTGGTATTTTATTTTGGTGTTTAAAAAAAAAAGATCCAGATTCTCAACCCAAACTGGTATTTGCAGCACAATCTAGGATTAATATATAAGAGCATTATGGGAAAAACCTACACATTATTTCTAAAAAGACAGAGAAAAGTTTCTCATGAAAAAACTTGAAATTTTATGTCACTAATTCTTTAAAAATGACCAGTCTTTTAAGTGGCTGGAACAAACTCCTGTTCTTGAAGGAAGTTTCCTTTTCCTCTTTCTTGCCAGTAAGTGCCAACTCCATACCCTGCAGGCAGGTGTGTCATGTAAGGAGTAGAGCACAAGACTCACCTGCCTCTCCTTATCTGTCTCTGGCTCCATCCCCAGGTGGGTAGTGTGCCATCATCACACCCCGGTCTCACAGGGTGTGTTCAGAGCAGCAGGCATTTTCCCTTCCTGCATGAACCTGGAGCACCACTGTTGCTCCCACCCATCCTTATCCTCACCTGGGCTTTTGATTTGCTCCAACCAACCTCCGTGCCTGGGCCACCAACCTCCATTTATGCAATACAGTTGCATAGATATGTGCCCCGTGTCTTACCGGCATTTCTTCTCACGTAGAGATGAGGGATCAGTCCCAAGGCTAGGGCAACTCAAAAGGCTGAAAGCAGATAGACTGAAACCTGGGACACAGACTGCAAAAGCTGTCTCAAAAGGCAACATTTCAAAGGTGAGGGACAGTGGTAGCATGGACCATAACAAGTACAGCTGCTACCAGGTATTAAAACAGAGCCAGGTCCCTATCCAGAGGCTGTATTTCTAGCAGAAGGTTGATACAGATACACATACTAATGTCCATGCAACCCTGGTACTTCACACCCCCAAGCCCTGGTCAGGGTTGGGACCATCTCTCACATGGGGGTTTGATTGAGCCTGGGGCAACAGATTCTCAGATGACACCTGTCCAATGGTTGAAATTGCTAGATGAAATCAGAGCAAGTCACACCAAACCCAACAACTTTTATGGAGAGGAAAGCCCTATGGGAACACGGTGAGGTAGGAGCTGACTTCTCTGCAAGCGCTGAGTTTGAACGTCCTGGGACTGACTGGAGATGTGCCATGCCCAGGGCTAGGTCCTTGTCCATCCCCTTTGTCCTGCTGTCCCCATTTCCCCCTCCATTTTCACCTGGACAGGTTCCTTGGTGAGGAAACAGGGTGTCCAAAGGGGCTGTTTTTCACCAACAGAAGGTTGAGCTTGCCCCTGCGGCAGGGCTGAGCCGAGTCCAAGGGAGGAGACAGTGTGGTGAGAGACCCTTCTGGTTGCTGTTAGCACAGCTGACCACAAGACAGACATGTTGCTACCTCCCTCATCACCTTGTTCATTCCCTACGTGTTGTTTTCTTGTGCCTTTTCTCAGCTAGACCTCTAACTCACAGCCCTCCCTGAAGACCACAGAAGGGCCTTGCCGCTGCCTTCAGGGCTCAGTGCAAAATCATCCCTCACCACAACTGCCCCTGTCAGCTGACAACAAGTGTGTGACAGGGTGAAATACGGAGGAGTAACCAAGCCACAGTCTTAGTGCTGCAGTGGCGTCCTACTGCCCTGGAGCAAGAGGCACTTGGGGTTTTTACCTTTTCCTGGGGCTGCATCCATAGCCACCCATCTCATGCGCTTGAGCTGCAACCAGTGAGGTAGTTGTATGCCCTTCCTTGCATTGCTTGCTAGCTAAAGAGCACCTGTCTTCACCCTGGGGCATTTGATTTTCACTTTAAAATTACAGTGCTGTCAGAAAAATAAGAGCTCAAGGAACTTCACCAGAGCTGGAAAGTCAGTATGAAACATTTCAGGTGCAAGGCCAAGATATGAAATCTCCACACGCACAGATAATGGCGCTTGTCACCTCTCAACCCTAAAGCCTGAATGTTGGAGGGGTTCTACTACACGTCCTGATGGCTAATGGCGTACATGCAGAGATGTGTCAAGCAGGAGCAGGGAGATGAAGAATGAAAATGAATATGAAAATGTTTTTAGTCATGCTAAGAGAGAAAGAGAATCTCCCATTTTTTCCTTTTATTGAAAGAAACACTTGTGCTTTCCCAGAGTTAGTTATCTGAGACGATAACTAGAAAGGAAAATTAGAAAGGAAAACAGACTGTGGAACAGTATGTTCCTGTTTGTACATAAAATTTTAGGGCTACATTCCCTCAATTAAACAAATCACCGAGAGAAGAACTACAGAGACCTTTTGGGCGACCCATCTGGTAGGTGTATCACCATTTATACAATTTGGCACGGAACAGCACAAAGCAAAGCTGTTGTCCTGCAACTGCCATCTCAGGAAGTGTTCAGCAGTTAGAACTGCTCACATCACAGTTTTGTCACTAGTACAGTACAGTACAGTACTAGTACCATAACAAAGGGTATCCTTCTTTGTCCCAGCAATAGTAAATCAATCAGTTCAGTTTTCTTCAAAAAGGAATAATTTAGTCTCTTTTTCAATGTGGATCACTCAGGAATTACTGAATGGGGAGCTGTTGTGATAGTAAATGGAACCCCTTTGTAGAAGAGGTAAATAAATAGTCAGTGTGGTATTTGCTCTTGCGGAACTGATGGAGTAAACAGGAAACCCAGTGGCTTTAAGTAGAGCTGGTCTCCTTGGGTAGGAAATGGATTTTTTTCAGTCCCAGTTTCTCTGCTTGTCTGAAAATATCCGAGTGCATTAAAAAAAGCAATTCTTACTGGATATATTTTGGTCTTGGAAAATGTAACATTGTCTACTTTAGTGCCTTTAGCAGTGGAATTTATAATCAGGCAGTTTGGTATTTATTAAATGTTGGTGCTCTCAGACAAGTTTAAAAGGTACTTTCTTCTCCACCAGAAGAGTTACTTCTCACTTGCACGTCAGTTCCTAGGTTCCTTCTTCTCAGCCACTGAAATAAAAACAAAATTCAGGCACCAAACCAAACATCAAGTGTTTTTCTGTGCTTTGGCAACTCAGAGAGGGTACTTCCCAATCTCTGTAAGTCTTCTGGATGAATCACTGGACTGTGGTAAACCAAAACCTGTCTTTGGCTCATTTTTGACAACTGCAAAGGCAGAGGCAGCCTTCTAATCTTCCACGATACCGTATCTCCAGTTAAATGCTGCATTTGCTCCATGAGTTAACGTCTTCACTGGTGGGTTGACCATCTGCCATTTGTTCTCCTCTTTCAGCTCTTCACAGAAACACATGCCCAGTGAAGGGATCTAGAAAAGAAGTTACCAGCAGAGTTACTAGCAGGGTCATTGCTTTGACATGAAAGAGGAGGCTTTGCTACAGAAGAGAGCAGACCCTGAGACTGTTCCAGGAGGAGAGACAAGGACATTTTGCCACTTCTGAAATGAACTAAAAAGCAGACTGGAGTCCTGTGGGGTGAAAGCTGAACTTGTGTCATCACCCCACATTCAGACTTGGGTTTGATGATCAAAATAATTCAGTCCTTGTTATCTATTGACTGAATTCTCTGGTTGGTCATACAAAAGCAGATGGTAAGGAAAATCCGAGTGAAGAATTCTGACACTGGTGATAATACACAAATAAAGTAAACAAAAAGCCTTGGAGACCAAGTCTCAAGCACAGGCCTCACTTGTGAAGCTGGCAAGAAAACCCTTCTCCACTTCATTCTATAGCTGAGCACCAAAGTTGTGAACTTACAGTGTCTCAAAAAACCCCACAGCTTCTTAAAGAGTGACTCATGGAATGTAGCTGCAGGTTACACTCACAACACCACGGGGAGGAGAGGGAGGGCTCTTAGCCCTGTTTATAAAGGAAGGAGGCTAGGTTCAGATGGAGAGGTTTCCTAATGTGACTCTTGTGTGTAGGTGTTACCTGGCATTGACTTTCCAGGAGAGTTGGATGAAAACCTTCTCCAAAGACTTAGCTGCTAGTCACATACTGTTCACTGGGAGAAAATCCTCTTGACCTCCAGTACTTTGCTAAAACTACATGAGATTCCCTTTGTAATGAGAAAGCTAATGTAATTAGTATTGGCATGCAGTTACACACGTGTCACCATGTAAGCAAGCTCCTTACTGAACATATAATAAAACAAAAAAAGCTTCCGTCTGAAAAAAAAAAATCTTCTTACCTTTCGTACCACCTGGGCAAAGTCGCTGCTGTCTCTGGCAGGGAGCCCTAGCAGAGGTCGGGTGAAAGATGCCAAGGAAGAGCCATGGCCCACAATGAGGATGACACCTGATACACCAGAAAAAACAAATAAAAGCAGTAAGGGTGCTGCAGCACTGTCAGGTTACCCATCAGCAGATAGGTATGGTGCTTTTTTGGGGCTGTTCATCTTTGCAGACCTCTATGATAATGTGGCAGGGTGTATTGTGCTGATCAGAAAGTGTGGTGTGTTGTAGGCATGCCAGTTAGTGAGAGAAAGTATTTGCTAGGAAAAGAAAAAAACGCTTTCCAGAAAACTGTGTTATCTTATGCTGAGCTACATCCCAATGCAGAAAGACCCAGCAAAGAGTATACTCTTGTGCTTTAGTACTCTACTGTCTTCTGTTCAATTTTTCATTTTTATCCCATTAATTGCATGTCTTTTCATTTAGCGTAGCCCAGGACAAGGACTAAGAGTCTACCTTAAGCTCTATGTGATACCAACAACTCATGTTAAATGTGTTTCTGTTGACAAATCTCTGCCAGTTCCTGCTACTGAACGTGTCTGTCAATATAAGAAGATTTGAAACCTTTACCTTTGCTGGGGCAAGCATTGATGATCTTTTTTATAACCACAGAGCTTCTGCTTATATATTCTTCATAACTTTCCGATGGTACCAGAGAAGAGAGTGGGAAGTTACCCCTGACAATAAAATCACAAATATATATTAATCTAGATGAATACTGGGACATTGTTAGCACTGTTGAATGACTATACCAGAGAAAAGACACTTGGTTAAAAGGATATAGGTTTATCTGCTGACTTGGCTAACATACTGCTACCTCAGCTTGCATGGAGCATTAGCTTCCCCTCCAGTAATTTCCATTAAATCTTATGGCTAAATCTCATAGCTCATAAAACACCAGATACAGGGAAAATCATGCTTTAATAAAACTTGTAGTTTACAGTGGAGATTATTTAAAGTAGGATTCATGTCTACAAAAAGCGTAAGGTTTGAGCAATTCTGTGGGCAAGGATCACTTCCCAGCAATGGACTGCAGGCTTGCGGAGCCACCCATCTCTAGCAATGCTGAGTGAGTTCAAACCAAGACAAGCCAGTGATGATGTGAATGCTTTCAATGCCTCAGTGTTAGTCTCCTTAATAAACAAAGCAAATCAAAACCATCAACAAATGAGGCATATCTGCATTAGCTGGACAAATGGATAGTGAAGACTTTCACTCCTAGAGTTAAAAAAAAAGTGTTTCCCGGGACATTAATCACAATGCACCACTCCTAAGTATCTGAGCACTTCTACCGAGACCAGGCATTCTTATTTCTTTTATATCCTGGGGTACTTCTGGCACTGAATAAATATTTCCCAAAAATGTAAGAGTCAGACCTTTGAACTGCTGCAAATCAGGGGACCCCCACAGGACTGGTAGGGCTTGGTTTGATGGACACCATGCACCCTTGACAGATCCGTTCCAAGGCTCCGCAGGAGCTTCCAGTACGCCAGCTCTGTCCAGCCCCGGGAGGCAGCAGGGAAGAGTCTGCAGGGCCCTGTTGTGCAGTGGCCAGCAGTGATAAGTGTAGGTGGCTGGGAACACCACGTTCTGGATGATGGGAGGCCCTGACAGCCTTCCCAGAGCAAGATAGGCAGCAGGACCACAGTCATTTGCTGCCTCTCAACGGGCTCCTGCTTTTGATATCTGCCCACATAGCTGATGCCTGAATCAGGGCTTCTTGGCAACAGAATAAAAAGTCCCCAAACTCACTTCCAATTTTTCATGTCATCTTCTCAATCTGTCTTCTCCAGGAATGGGAAGTGTTTACTGCTGCAGCTGGCAAACAGCCATTTGTCGTGATAAATACAGGGTGTTAACTTTTTTTTTCTACAAACAACTGCCCCCCTTGCCCCAGTGATTGTTTCCTTATTCAGTGAATAGGAAAAAGTGAAATTAGATTAATATATTGTTGTAAGTTATGGTATCACAGTGTACTTTCATGGGTGAGTCCTCAGTACATTATGTCAGCACAAATGGCAGAAGTAGTGAAAGGCTCATGCTGGATCATTAATCATAGCTAATAGTAATGCTGGCTAGATTGGACAGGTCTAGACTGGGGTACTCAAAACCAGTCTGCCTTTGGCAGAGCTGCAATTTTTTAAAAATGTGCTGTTCTGTTGGCACCTCAGTCCCTTCAGTATTAACCCTGTTATCTACCTACCAGTATTAACCAGCCATCTTGCAGCAAACTGAGCATCCCCAACACTGGTCTGGGTGGTTTCCAGGCTAAATAGCAACAAGAGTGCTCAGCCCAGGCTAAGGTCTCGGTGGTAGTGCTGTCTCCAGTGTGAGTGTTACAGGGCAAGTGAGATGAGGACCAACAAATGAAAATCCAGAGAGGAGCAGTGAACAGGGGTCCAGAAAGCACAGGCTGTGTGGGAGGATGGAAAGAGTTCAGCTCAGATGAAAGGCTGAAGAAGGACATGATAACAGTCTGCAAAATGCTGTTGTGAAGAGGAAAGAAAGGGTCTGTCCTCCATGCAAAGTATGAAAAGGGAAGAAATAAACAGATTATACTGAGACTGACAGTCTTTAACAGCAGGAACAGCAAAGGCAGAGTTTATCCTGCTTTGGGACAGGGAGCGCCTGCCAACCTTCTGTGAGAATGCGAGAGAAGAGAGAGGCAGAGTTAATCTCACCCAACCGTAGCTGCCTACAACTCAAGTGTCTGTCTAGGTCAATGGATGCAAGCCCCTTCAGAAAGCAATTCATGCTATCTTAAGTATCTAACATAGGCTAAAATGGAAAATCTGTCTTGGGAGTCCCCCTTTTTCCACCAACAAGAAGGATGCTAGCTAACCATCACAGCTAAGGCACCCAGCTCTTAGATATCTGGCCTTGGATGCAGCGACCTCAAGGTGATTACATCTCAGCACACAAAGCATGGGCAGCAAATGTTTCAGCACCACTCATGTTGTCTCTTAGTGGCACTGGAAGCAGGAGACTTTGGGTCAGGTCCACTGCTAACAGGGAATGCTGAGGGATTTAACCCAGTTGAAGATTGTCATTTGCAGTGGGTGAATACGGTAAAAACATCCCCTAGGACCTGAGGATTTTGAACCCCACACGTGATGGGAAGAAACTGGCATCGCATGTGCAAGTTTTTTGCCTGGATCTGAGTGAGCTGTGAGGGGTCTGACCTCTGCAGTTAATGTTGCTGCAGAGCTTCCCCTCTGAACTTCCCACTGCTTTGCATTTGCATACAAGTGATTTTGTACCAAAAAAAGCTAAGAAAAACAGTCTGTAAGTGATAAAACACACCAGAAAGCACTATGATCCAAGGAAATGAAGGATTTTATTCCTTCATGAAGTTTCAAATGAAGACACTTTCTTGGCTGTAAGAAATGCATTAAGAAATGAGAAATTTCCTTTCCTCCTTTCTTGTATATGTGGGAAACCCCATAGACACTCACTTTTATTAGCTGAGTAATTTCCTGGATCTAGCTGTGCACTTCTAACACAAGAGCAGCCTGGTTTGTGAGCGAGATGAGGAGCTAGATTGAATTGGAGGCTTATCATTTCCTGCCCTGCTGTGGTTTGCAAGCACTCAGAAAAGGCATCACCCCACCCCAAGCTGTGTGGGCCCCAAAAAGTCCTTGCTGAACACAGTATTAATCTTTGAGCAACTCAGAACCAAACGATTCCCCTCCCCAACAAAATCTGGCACAAACACAACTAGTAAAACACTGTTATCCTGCCTGCTCCCAAAACCAGGACGGTTGGCTTGTGTAGGGCTCACCTCTCTCTCCCCAGACCCCAGACCCTGTGTGGCTCTGCCCCAGGGTGCATGGGGGTGATCCCTTGCTTTCCCTTTCTCTTGTGGCTGTTGCCTCGGTGACACAAGCCAGTGACGTTTCAGGCATGGAGCTGTGCTCCCTGCCACCTCCCAGCCTGTGCTCACCTTCTGCCATGGGGCAGACTTCTTGCTGCTGCCCTGCTGACCCTCAGCAAAGGGCTTGCTAACATTTTCTAGGGTCACATTTCTTTGTCACTGAAAACCAGCGTGACAGGTTATTCTTCACATTTGTAAAGTGTGCTTCACATAAGGCAAAGGTAAAAGCAAACCTCCTTGTACCTGAGACTAGTGCCTGTAATGCCTGCTTGTGCATGACGAACCACGGGCCTGAGCCAGCAGATCTGAAGGCAACACCAAAGCAGTGCTGGTCCCGTACAAGTGTCAGATGTTTGTGCATGTGCTGGTGCGCCCACGTGCTACATCACACACATTGCCAAGGGTACATGTGTGCCTCTGTGTCAGAGCAGCAAAGTTGACTTTTGCCACGACAGCTGACAGCATAACTTATTTTGGGATCATGCAGACTTGAATTTGATCAGAATCACCCACTTTTTGCAATGCTCGTAATGGGTTATGACATATAAAAAGACGAGGAGATACCTCGGGGGGGAAAAAAAAATACTTCAACAGCTAGATACAGAGCAGTTACCTGTAACTTGTATCTATTTTGTAAGATGCCTCTACTAGTTCTGTCACAGTCATGAAGCTGGGAATTACTTTGCTTGCTTCCCACTTGGTCCATTCAAACAGTCCTGGTTCCACTCTGATTCTGACTTTTTGATCTAATTTAAGTCCTGCAAGAACAAGAAATATTGCTTAGGATGAGAAAGGTACACTCGAAGTGTTACATTCAGGCTACACATTCTGCCTTCTTTGCTGTAGTACTTTTGTTAATGAAAATGAATTACTTATTGTTAAGCAAAAGAGGATCGTGTTGATTAAATGAAGCCACCATCATCTTCTTGTTTGACTAATGTTGAGGCACTACAAATTATTACATTATTTTTTTATTATTATCATCATCATTATCATTATTATTTCTGGAGCTCTCTTGTGATGATCTGCAAGGTACAGAAGAAAATAGAATAAAAGATCTCAGTAATGCTGCAATCTGAATAAACTTTAGACAGGAACTGGTTTACCATTTTTATATAGCATTTTGCTCAGTGGTCCTTGGTGGGGCAACAAATTGTCCTACAGTGTTAGAAATGGAATTCTCTCTCCTGTCAAAAGACACATTATTTTGTTGATTATTCTCAAGAGAGGTTACTAAGTGGCACTAGTTCCCTGAAGAAATTCACTGCCTTCATAATTTTGACGTAAACATGGTAATAAACTGTGAACCTCTAGGAAGGGACAGGAGAGGAAGAAAGGAAGGTTAATGGGATCACACTCTGCAGACTGTACACATGTCAGCAGATTTATTACTGTCTGTATTACCAGCTACACAAAACCACCTTTTCTTCCCTGCTTAAATATAACCACAAATAACCACAAAGTCGTACATCTTAATTACTCGTCTCAGAGACCACAGAAGTTTGACGAAGACATTTCACCATGGCAAAAGCACCTGGCCGGTTTTGCTGCCTTACCCTGCAGTAGGTGTTGAGCTGTCTGTATGCAGCGGAGTGCGGGTGACGAGTACACGTAGCTGACTGTCACCTCCTGGTCCAGCAGAGCTTCCCCTGGACAGGAACAGCAAAGTGAGTCGTTCTTACATAAACTGCAATAGATGAGAAACTACTGCAAAATACTTTCTACAAAGAACAGCTTGGAGCTTTTCTGTTTCATCAGTGAGGGGTAGATGAATTGACATCCCATTTCTATCCTTTTTTTTTCCACTGTCAGCTGACGGAGCTCACTAGAAAGCTTATTCCAGTTGCAAATTTAATGTGAGAGTTGGAAAGGTAATTTCAGAAGAGTCACTCCAGATCTGCAAACAGCAGTTAGGCATTTGGCTGTCTGCATGTATAGTGAATCACCAGAGATATTTGCATCAGACTTGCATAGTCACGGTCAGCCGTGCTTGCTCAGGGAGCAGAAACAACTTCATCTGGTGAGTGAATTGAGTTGACTAACCCATACCGCCAGCCGCCAGGTACTTGTGCTGAGGTGACCACACTCTGCTGACCGTGAAGCTGCTTCCTGTGTCCAGTCCCTTCACTCCTCACTGCTCACTCAGTGACAACTGCATAAGGCATTAGTGCCTTGCAGACGAGCAGCGGGGCACAGGTAGTGTTGCAGCTTCTTTCTTTTAACTTCCTTTGATAGGAAGTTGCAGAATGGGTCTCAAAGTTGAACAACCAGCCCCACTCTCTATTTTACTATTTAATAACATCTTGCAGTGGTTGCCAGTAGAGAAGGGGTACCACAATGAGTACTGCTAAGAAGTTGTTTTGCTGCAAAGCCAGTATGAGCTTTTGCAGATGATGAAAGCCCGCTTCCAAAACCCTTACATTTGCAGTAGAACATTATCCAGCTTACCTATAAGCCTTGACTGGAAAATACCACAGCAAGATAAAGGAGGATCGTATTCAAAATGCTTCATGCTGTCTTTCCGCTTCGGCAGGGTGGAAGGGAAGTTCAGATCTGCTCTGTAGTATCTTCCTGAAACAAGGTGGGACAGTTTGCTGCAGCACGAGGGAGGCAGCAGCTGAATGTACAGGCATTTCATTATAATGGCTTTGTTTCTTCTGAATCGTTTGATGACTGGTTCTGAAAACTCAGCCCAGAGTGACATCTCGATCGACAAATGAAACAGGTCAAGGCCTGTTCTCTGGCCACAACGGCAAGTGATGAAGCAGAGCACCTGCCCAAGGAGCTAGTCTCTCTTCCCTCCACCTACAAACACCCACACTGTCTGTCCACTAGTGACTGACTAGTTCTCTCCCCAAACCTCGCCTGGAAACCATGTGAGTGAGGGGGAGCTGCCTTCAGCCGAGACCATGCCAAGGAGACAGCTAATAACTAAGTAATTTGCAGGATCATGGAACAATGCCTGAACTCATATGCCTACAGGATTATTTTAGTACTACAGACATAGTCAGTGCCTCACTGATGGAAAAACCTGGTGACTACTATTACTTTAAAGAGATCACATTTTAAGATCACAACACTGGCTTGTGAAATCAAGTCCTAACAAAATAGCACCTCTTCTGCAAGCTCTCAAGGAGCAGATGGAGGGCAGGAGGAGGAGAGGACAGGAAATCATGAAAATTCAGCTTTGTGTGGCTCAAATGAAGCAAAAATACACTCCATATTGTTATTCTTTTACCATTGCCAAAATGACAAAACCCAACATTTCCATTGAAGAAAAATGAAACCAATGAATTGATTATGCAGCCAGAAGGTACCACCGTCATTACCTAGTGTGAATTTCTCATACTTAATATAGGAGATCAACAGCATAACAATGGGGACTTTTAGCATAAAGCTCTCTCTTCTGAACTCCCATCTTCCTCTTCTCCTCCTTTCTCTTGAGACATATTTCCCTGTTCTGGGTCAGTACTCTTCACTCCAAAACATTATTTTTTTTGAGAGAGCCAAGAAATTCAGCTTTTCATTTTGGTCAGTTCTGACATCTCATTTCCATCATGGTTTGTTCTTGATCTTCTTCCCCAGGTTTGGCTAGTGACATGCCATGAATCTGGCCAACAGACCATGATTCTGACTCAAGCACAGAAAGGTGGAGGAGCCTGAGAGTTACCACCTTGTGTAGTGAGCAGTAGAGATTTTATGTTTTATATATCCATCAGTGAGACACACATCCATCAGTATCACAAGAGCTTTGCTTGTTCTGCAGAGTTTATTCACATAAACATGAAGGACTTTAGGACATTATGGACTGATTACCTGCAGGTCAAAGCAATGCTGTATCTGTCTTGCAAATGTTACTCACTTGTTTGTGTCAGTGTTTACATTTACATGTAGGAGACTGTATCTCTTGTACCCATAACTGGAGTTAATTGTTTTTGGTTCTGATTTGCTCAGATCCTCCGATTATCTTACTCACCATCTGCAGTCAAGCACTGTTGAAGCCAAGATTTGCCAAAGACCTGATCAACTCTTTCCCCATGGCGCATCACCAGCACACCTCTTCGCGGGGTGACATTCTGAGACAGATGTATAAAAAGGGTTTTTCATTACAATAATATATATAGACTGCATGAAAACTCTGCATTCCTGGATGCTGCCTGATGGAGGAAGGAGAAGCAGACCAGTCCTGGGAGGTTGGATAAAAGGCACAAAGGGGGAGAGAAAGAAGTTGCTATAATAGATACCTACCTTTAGGACAATAGTAAGCCTGACTGGCTCTCAACTGAAGGCAAATGAAGCAGATTGCTGATGTCCATGGGTACAGATTAGGTTTTAACTCTGTGTTTACACTAGTGAAAGGCAATGCTGATAACAGATCTTTTAATTCCAGTGTGGGAAGGAATTATAATTTTAATACATATCATATGGCTGATATCAACAAAAGAGTGAAACTAGCTAAGATTTAACTGGTAATGCTTTTTTCTACACCAGGACTAACACCAATATTGCCTTTTTTTTTTTTTTTTTTCCTAATGAAAACACCACTTTTACATTTTCATAACTGTGTGTCCAAGTCAACAGTGAACTCAGATCTCCTCCGAGGCCACTTTTTAACTCAGACTGCATGGAATTACAAGTAAGTTCTAAGTAGTTTGGGGTTAGTATACAATGCATGTTAAATACAGATGAGAAGATAAGGAAGAACAGGTCAAAGGCTTTAAAGCTTTTTCAACAGTAACCCATCGCAGTGTTACTGTTGTAGCACTGAGGTTAGCGATGTGTATCTTCAGCAGCAGAGAAGTGAATTCTGAAGAAGTGGTACGAAATTGATATTCATGTATTCTGCTAAGCACTATTGCATTTCTGCTATGAAGCACAAATCAACCGACACAAAATCAGAGTGTAAAAGTAAGGTTTTGTGGTCTTGCTCTTCTGCTTGGGAGGAACCCAGAGGCCAGGGAAACTCTAGACTGGAGACATGCACATCTGTAAAATGTGCTCCTCAGGTGAAGCAGTCGCTCTGCCACAGATCTGAGCTAGATAAGAGAAGCCAAGAACAATCAAGAGCCAGTGAAAGGATGTGTGACTTGCGCAGAATTTTCTGTCATACACACAGTGTCTTGGGAGGCCGCAGGATGGAAGTTCCCTGAAGGTGCCCTCAAGGTTTCTCTGATGGTAACACAGATGAACACAGGTTTATTCCCCAGCACAGCGAGAAGAGAGGCCATATGGCCAGCAAGCCCTAAGGGGATTCTGCAGCGTGTCAGTATGCCAGAAAGGACCGTCTTGGCATTCCTGACAGTCAGAGCCAATAAGGCAGTGCAAGTGCAAATGTTCTGTAGGTGAAAAAAGAGTCCTCATTTGTTTTGCTCTTCCTACCAGAAAACCAGTGGAAAACCTGGCCAAAAAAAATTGATACATAATGATTTTGAAACTAGAAAAAACATCTAATCCCATCAGTGTTGCTAACCTTTCCAGATAGTTGCTCTCTTGCTGCAGTTCTATGTAGTTATTTGCATTAGCTATGTATCTAAACATGCAAATGAAGAGGAAACATTTAAATATGCTAACATCTGGGACCATGTAAACCACTAGGGTGGCATCTGTAGAATCAGGACATAAAAGTAACAGTGAACAATGAGCCTCATTCTGTTCTAATTGCTCTGTTACAAACCCATATGAAAGTCAAGGGAAGCTGTGCCTGCATCTCACATGTCAGACTTGTCACCATACCTCTGCACATATTGCCCTGTAAGGCTGTGAACAGAGAAACCTGAGCAGAGAACTCATATATTGTGCTATTATGACAGAAATTACAGGAGTTTTATGAAAGAAGGCAAGACTAATATACATCATAGACTTTACAAAATATTTATGACGTTACACCATACAGTATGAGCATATGAGTGTGCGTATATATATGTGCATTGCAACACAACATGAAAAAGGAACATACTATTAAATTTACTATTAAATGCTTTTAATTAATAATGTAACTTGCACAAGCATATGGCATAGATAAGAAATGGAAAAAAGCCAGTTACCTGAAGAGAAAGTACATTGGTTATGCCCCTTGACATACTACGATTATGGACTTCTCCATTCAGCTTTACACCAGGTTCATTTTCAGTTTGGGTGAAGAATCTTGAAGCTGTTACAAAGACATATTCCCTGTAGAAAAAGCAGAAGCAACACACACACAAACTTATGGGCAAACACGCAAATAGAAGGGATTTTTAAGTCATGATTTTGTCTACAGGCATGTTCAAGTGAGGATTCATGTTCTATTCAATATTTTTTGCACACCTGCAAACCACTTTATCACTTTTCTCTTGATTTAGAATATGCCCAGTAAAAATGAGGTTAAAATATTATGAACTGATGGCATATATTGGGTGTAACACTGCTGAAGTGTGACCTTCAAGCAGGAGATACTACCTGGTTGCCTCCTCTCTGAGGTCTCAGCAAGAAGTGCACCTCCACTTCCCTACAGCTCTAATCTAGAAGTACCATCCGCCTCTCTGTCAGCTGCAGAGCAAAGTGCAGGAAGCCAGACAGATGCCTGCTGATACAGAGTAAATCAACAACACGAGGGTGGGCCTAAGGTGGTGGAGTAACCTTTGTGTGGTTTCATTTCAAGTAAACTTTGTAAGCTCTTGAAATGAGAAGAAAGAGAAAGCAGTGAGCTGAGCTGAAGACTCAGCCTGTCTGGCAGAACATGGTCTTTCAAAATTAATTTGGATATTCAGGTTGCTGAAGAGCAAATAGGGGTCATTCTTTGAGCAGCTGATATAATGAACTCTGGATGTCTGTGGGTGTGTGTCCTACCGCTTTTCTTTCAGAAATCTCACCATCCCACCCAGACTCCCAGGACCACCTTCACCTATGCCCACGCCACCTCCAGCTCCCACCTGGCAGCCCACAGCTCATGGTGAGGAGGAAATCTGCCACAGCTCCCCAGCAGGAATAGCGGCTGACATAAAGCAACATCCATGAAACCCCAACTTACCTGTGCTTAACCCACGTGTCTGACTCATTGGCCCTCTCAGTGTAGTTTTCAGGAAGAAAACCCCTGCAGCCGGTCCGATGGGAGGTCCCTATCACCCAGCCTTCACTCACGTCAGACTGCTGCGTCGGGTCAACGTAGATGAAGTCCCCAGTGTTGATCATGAGTTCATCGATGTTCTGGGGCTTGTACTGGAAGAGGGCCCTCAGTGTCTGGGGGGAACACACAGCAGGGTCAGGCTACTGCCCAGAGCATGCTTCTGCATGTACCGCAGCAGTTCAGGGGATGCTCATTCGACTCGCTACTGGACATACTGACTGGTACTGTTTTCCACTTTGCAACATGCTCTTTAATGGCACTTCAACAAAGAAAAAGGAAGATGCTACTGCATTTGCAGTATGTGTAAAAATAAGCACTTGTTTTTCATTAACATAATTTTCCCCCCAACTAGTACAGACTTATTAGAAAGCAAATATAGCAAAAGCATTATCAGTTATTTTTGTGATTGATTACTTGCAGGTCTCCTGAATATGACCAAAATCCAGTATGAGACTTATGACAAAGCGATGTACTGATCTGACTAAAAAGTATTGATCATCCCATAATTTAAATTTGAAAATGAGAACTGGAAAAATGTGAACTAGTTTTAACTAAGAATCTGTTAAGCAGAAAATCATCAGAGAGAACTGTGCCTTGATCACAGATATTTAATCTGTGCAGTTTCCATCATGTCTGGAACAATCGAGAAAACTAATTTTGCTGAATGGAATTTTACTGCAAAGCTGTGACCGACAAATCCTAGTAAATATTTAAGAGTCATCATTTTCTGTATCTTTTATTTTCTCATGTCATGGTAAGATTATTTTTTCCTGCTGGAGTTTGGAATTAGACCTTGCTGACATGCAGGTCAAGCATAAAGGTATCTTCTACTGATTCATGAGTACAAGTTTTCAGTCAAAAGAGGTACTTGAAATAACCATGTTTTTTGAAAGACTGTACTGTGCATGCACTGATTTTCTTAATGAAAAAAAAGGCAAGATGATTGTAGCAAAGCATCTGCCTCTGGGTTTAGGAAATTAAGCAAATCTGATGACAGTACCTGGTAATGTACAAAACGCATGTCCCGTGAGTAGAGGGCAGCTACCCACTGGCAGGTCTCCCCTGGGTTAATACATTTGGCCAATTCTTCCAAAGTCTTTTGATGATGAGGATAAAACTTGTGAGCCAAGGTAAGGTGGAGTTGCTTTAGGCAGGGCTTCACATGGCAATCTAGGAATAAAACAACCATGTCACAACATAGAAGTAAAGGTCATTTAAAGCTCTTCTTATTTTATCCTTACATGCTTTGCATGATGAAAGAAATATCACAGTAATTTGTAGTAGAATAGATCATAGTTTTGCTGAATAATGGTTTTGCAGAATGTCACGGGTTTAATCACACCAAAATAATTCACAAATCTGGACTGGATTTGCTCCCTGGTTCCATCTGGGAGAAAAAAATGAACAGGATTTGAATTCCTCTCCTAGTCTAAGATCTATTGAACTTGTTTTTCTCAGATGAAGCTATGCTGAGTCTGTGTCCTGTCAGTCTCCACTGGTGATGCAGTTTCCCTTGGATGTCACTGGAATGGGAATTAAGACCTGTTTCTCAGGGATGAAGTCACCAAGGGAATGGAGGTCTAGGAATAGGGAGTATTATATCCTTGCCCATCTTGGATATCCCAATTGATGGCCTATCAAGTTACACAGCCAACCATTTCAGCTTCTAGACAAAAGTACTGTGTCTTCAAAGTCTAAAACATGCTCCCCTAGCCACATTATTTTCAAATCCGTAAGAAGAAAGGGTGCTTGCTGGCAGTAAGACATGAGTTAAGTTTCCCTGGAAGACAGGGGAGATGTTTTTTGTACCATGACTAAGCATTTGTTCTATGACCACCGATTTTCCCTGATGTTGGTCCTACCTGCCAGGGCTGAAGCTTCTGATGAGAATGCCAGAGCAAACTCTTTGAGTATATTTGCGTGGCTGTCACCAACGAAGAAGCCAAGGTAGCTGGTGGATGTGTGTAGTGATAGGGAAATGGATGGCGGAAAGCACTGTGAGAACCTGTCACCGATTCTCTTTAAGGTGTCATACAATAATTCCACTTTCTGATCTTCACACTGAAAGAAAACAGAGGAGGAGCAGACTTTACCCACTGGCTCAACAGCCACTGTGGTAGCCTGTCTTATACAGTAATACCAGAAAACAGTGTGGGCATTAGACTTCCTGAGAAAGACAACACACCTACAAACTTGCCTGAAATTCCTGGTATAAAAATCAGTAATATTGGGCTGTTTGATCAGCACAGTATCTCGTGCTAGAATAGGAGATGAAGCCTTCTATCAGGAGGTGTATCTAGCCTGGGTAAGAAAGAACCAAAAGATTTTACCATCTGACAAGTGTGCAGTAACCTGTCTGAAACAAGTCAGAGATCATGATTTCCCTCTTCAATTCTAAGTAAGAATTAGTGTTATTACTATCCCAAAGTCCTTAGCTGAAAACACTCTTGCTAAAACTTCAAGATCTCGGATGCTGAGCAACATACCTAGCAAAATTCATCAGACATCTTTGTCATTATGATCCTTAATGCTCTAATCACAGCAAATTAGAGGATTGTACAGAGCCACGCTTCTACAAAAAAAAATGGCAATTAAGAAAATTTAAGAAGTGAAGAGACAAAGACTGAATTTGTGCTATCCAGCCAAAGACAGGGACATTAACAGTGCTCCGTTTCTGGGCTGGTTTATTCTCCTCCACAGAGCTATTTGTTCCGTTCAGCCTTTACACTGCATGAAGCTGCTAAAGAGGAAGAGCAGAAGAGAAGAAAGGAGCTCCTCCTGCTTAGACTGTCTTTCTCTTTTGAGCATTTCTCAGGCCACAGGGAGGAGGGATGCACCAAGGGGGCATTGGGCAGACTGGGTTGTGGCAGGACCGGGTCAGGTGGGATCCTACAACAGGGCAGGTGCCATGTAGCAGGTTCCTCTGAGGCCAACGAGCCCAGGAGCTGCAAAAGACGTGGGGAGCCAGGAAAGAGGAGAGGGTTGGATCAGGAGAAGGAGGTGGGAGCCAGGTCAGTGAGTCCTGCTTTCTGCCTGTGAAGTGCCCAGGTCAGATCTTGCTGGCAGCTGGGAGCAGTAGCACCAGAAGATGCATTTATCCCTGGAAATATGCTACCTGAAATGGGACTGAGATACGCAAGGTGAGAGTTGCAATTCAGTTGTCTCTTCCAGGGACAGGCCTTTAAACTTGACACCTTTCAAGAGCATGGCATTCATTATTAACTAATGATTTTGGTTCTGCAGAATTATGATTAATGGCCATGGGGTACTAGTCAATATTTTGCAACAAAATACTCTTATTTTCACTGTCTATACTTAGTGTCATGGTTTAGCATAAAAGTATGATTAACAGCATAACTTCTGTCCAACTACTCTAGCTCATGTCTGTTTCAGCACATCTCAGCCATCATGTGCCACACCATCAACATGCAAAAACTGGATTCTAGGTGGCTCCAGATTTTTCCAGACCACTGACTCTTTGGTGGTCTTTGCTGATACTAGCATATTCACCTATGTGGGAGAAGCAGCTCTTCTGGAAAGTTCTCTAGAGGGTTACCCAGCATTCAGAAGGCCACCAAAGTTGTCTACATCCTATGATAACACTGTCACTGCTGCACAGCTGGCTGAAGACAGCCACTGCTGCCCTGGCCAGGGAGGTTTAACATCTTAGATTGATGCAGCAAAGGGCACAGTCTCTGAAGCCTGCTGATAGATGCATGTGGAGAGCAGTGCTTCCTGCTGACAGGCCTATGTGCAGCCTGAACCGCACAGGGTTGCTCTAGATGGATGCTAGGCATGTATCACTCAGCTACCCTGAAGCATTTCACACTGGCCCCAGCATCCAATTTTTAGGTGTGCTGAGGTCTAAGGTGGGTAGATAAAGTGGGTGGTGGGAAGAAAGCCCCTGGTGCCTACACAGGGGCTGAACACTCAAATATTAAACAAGCAGGCCTGGACATGAGTCATGTCAGCTTGATCACCAAGAAGTTCTGGTTTAAGACAATGGCAGGCGGCCCAGTTTCACCAGTAATTGATATTTGACCCTTGCACATCTTTTGTTCCTTACCGTGAAGAAATCACAGAGAGTGATGTGTGGAAAATTCTCATGGGCTCTGTTCTTCCCGCACTGGTGCTTGCTCGCCTTCCAAAACTCTTGCAGGTGGTTATGCAAACGGCCGGTGGGACACAAGTAAAGAGCATACTCTTGAGGGATTGGGTCTTCCAAAGAGGGATCATTGCAGTGGGAGTGCAGCCTGAAATCAAGAGCAGATCACAAAGAGCAAGTGTTTGCACCGCTTACTCTTGTTTCCTGTGGTTGAAGGCATCCATAGTAGAGACCAGAAAAAGGAAATACAAGGTTGTTATTTTCTTATAAATGAAAAGCTAAAATAAGAGGTCCTTACAAATTTTCTCTCTGAAGTACTAACTAATGGAGAATGAAGTTTTTTTCTGCTTAATTTTTGTGTACTTTACATTTTATTATGTGCCTTCACTTCCTTCAATGTCTGAAAATGAAACACAACAAAAAAAAAGTGGTTTTTTAGTGTTTTTTGGGTTATTTTAACCCCTTTTTCATGACTCAGAACAGAGGAATGGAGGAGGAAAAAGAAGCAATGTGTAGAAAATGTTAAAGAATGACAAAACGAATAACTGAAGATCACAAAAATACGCAGAAAGAGCTAGACTTTATATTCAGCTGTAATAACACAAGACAAACCAGAAAATGCACAAGCAAAGATCAGAAATTTGTATCCCATGTGATGATATCCTTCACCACCTTCTTCACATGCTGTATGTTTGGCTTTGCAGCTGTTGGATAGGGACTGATTGTTGTAAAGTGTGGTAACATCCCTGACAAAAAATTGTTTGGGAAGAACATGCCATTCTCAAATGTGTCCTCAGACTTTTCACCAAAAAAAAAAAAAAAAAAGCGCAATCAAATTAAGGGGGGAAAAAAAGCACAATGCAACTCAGAAAGTGCAAGGAAAGATTGGATTTAATTTGAAGGTGGATTAAAGCAAAAAAAAATCAATTATCAACATGTGAATAACATATGAATACTCTGTGGGAGTCTTGGTACAGAGGAAAAATCTTAGGGATCATGACTAACAAGTGATTTTGACTCTAATGACACATCCGTCTGATCATCAGCCTTTCAACTTATTTTATAATGAGCCTTTCTCAAGGGAAGAAGAGGGACTGTTTGCCTTCAGCCATTGCCATTTAAGCCCATGCTATTACTGCACACATTTGTAACAGCAGTCACAGGTTTACAGATATTTTCCCTGTTTCCTTCCTCTTTCCTTTGGGACATAGAGCCCAGATTCCCCCTGGGGGCCCTGTGCCCATTGCCCTTGGTCTGAGCGCCTTCATGGACGGGTCCCTGTGCGTGCCTGCAATCCTGGCTCAGAGACCAGGAACCCCTTGCAGAGGCAGTGAGCAGATCTTGGCAGCCATGGTCATAAATAAGTAGGAGGCTTAAAACTGAGAAGTGTCTGCCCAGAGCAGCCAGTCCCATGAGTTGACTAACGTCACTGTGGCAAAAGTAGCTGCTTCTGCCAGTGACTGTCTTTTCCTCCTCAGCCTTTTTGATTTACCCTAGACCTCCTGCAAATAACCTTGCTTATCAGAATAAGTACAAATACAATTATTACTTTCATTTTTTCTTTCTTTCTAAAATGAAAAAAAAAAAAACCCAACCAAAACCAAACAACTCAGATGCAGGGCTTTTTATGGCAGGTAACTTCAACTTCATGACTTTGCACATGAACAAGGACTTTTAACCAGGTTTAATGCAAAAACACTCCTTAGAAATCAAAGGTACTTACCATTTTGCAGCGTCTTCTATTGTATTTTGTCCAGTAGCAGCCAAGGCTTTTTGCCTAGAAAAAGTGGATTAATCAGAATAACAGAAAGAAAACTCATAGAAAGTAAAGAATGAACATGCTGTGGTCACTGAGTCTCTTTTCCTGCACAGACAGGACCTTCAACAGCTAGGTTTTTCTTGTCAACATTCTGTAGCCCTCCAGACAGTTTTTTCCACTGCAGGTCTTTAATTCCTTGAAGACTGGTAACCTGTCCTCCCCACAGAATGTCCTCCTCTGTGTTCTGGAGGTGTTTCCCTAGCAGTCTTACTGAATATATGAATTTTCTTAGGGCTGAGTAAACCATCCATCCATGCACTGTAAGAGTAGGGTTGCTCGGTTCATAGGATAATGTTCTGGTTCAAGATACCCAGGCTTGTACACATAAACAAACCAAAACATACTTATTTTAGGGTTTGAAAATATTGGATTGAGCATCTCCCATAGGCCAGCATTGAGCTAGTTCTAAGTCACCAGTTCAGACCAAGATGAGGGACAATATCTCACATTTCTCTCTGTTAATGTAATTGTCATACTCTGGGATTGGATTTGATTAGCATTTGTTTTCTCACTAGAGATTTCAAAATGCCAACTATGTGCTACACATGATCAAGTCTTTGTGACTAAATGTTAGGTGATGGGTGAAGGATTATAGTGTTTAAGTAACACGTGCACCCACGAACGCCATTTCCAGCCATGTAATGCACCTACAATCTTCTCAGAAGAGACATGAAGAGGAAGTAGAGACAGTGGACACGGAGGAAAACCTGCTAAACTCCTTGGCATTTGCTCATCTCTTTCCTTCTCCCTTGAGGTCATTCCTTCTGGTCACTAGGTCCTGAGGGCATTAATTCATTTAACCTCCTCACAGTTTTATCATCCATCCATCCATCCATCCATCCATCCATCCATCCATCCATCCATCCATCCATCTCTGTGACACCTGAGCACGCACCAGCACTGCAATGAGTGCATTAAGCTGCAGAACTCAAGTTCATCCTTGGTGCTTCCTCCTAGCCTTCTGTCTTCCCTCTAGTGCAAAAACCACACATGGGCTTGTTAAAAATATTTAAATATGCTTATGTGCATGTGCAACCATGTCTGGGTCTTTAGTGGGCACTTAACATGGACAAGCATTAATGTGAGCCTTTCCACTCAAGCTTTACCTTCTACCTTTCTTCTCTGTAAAGTAAATCAACTACCATGGCCAAATCAATGAAAAACCATGGTCTAAACTAGCCCTTGTCCTCTGTGAATGAACATCACCACCCATTTTCTTTCCACACCTCTGCTGGGTCCCTCTTCTCCATCACATCAAACATGAACAACCTGAGTTTTTGTTGTTCTCCCCATGCAGCCCTTACTACCATGTCCTGTTGAAATGTCAGCATCTGCTGCTGCTGCTTGGTCAGTGACGCCAGACTTTGTCAACCGCTTGTTACGCCTCAAAGTCAGTGTTTTGCTGCCTCATGCCATTCTGCTCCTCCCACTTGGAGCGAAGCTCTGTGCAAACCACCCTGAAGCCAAATGGAGTTTGACTTCAGTTTTTATCATAGAACCTGCAAAAGACAAGCGAGACCTGAGACCATAGATGGTCAGGCTGCTCAGAACTATTTCCTTGCTCCCTTATGCTCCTCTCTGTGTCTGTTCCCACCTTTTCTCTCATCATATACTTTGGCTGTAGGATTCTTTCCAGCAGGGTTTGTAAAGCCCTTTGCATCAGGAGATCATTAGGCTGTGGCTAGACATTCTATGCTTCCAAGAAGACTGAAAGATAATGCAACTCTGTATATACCATTTTCTCTTAGAGAGTAGGACCAAACTACTGAAAATCTGTATTTAAAATAGTGTCTTTACAGTGAGAATAAATTGGTTCTTCCCTAAAGCAGAAACTGCCGACACAGTTCAGTTCTGTGTAAGCACTAGGGGAGGCCCATTTTCTTGATCTGATGCGAGGCTTGATCCTCACACATTTGGTTTTTGTTCTTTGGTGAAATGATTCTTTGGCATGCTGGTTCTACAGTATGAAAGATCTTGTAACATTTCATCCCAGCCTCAATTTTCTCAGTCCAGGACATCTCAAAAGAACAACTTTTCAGTACTTTCATGTATGGTTCAATCCAGGAACTAAAGAGACACTTGAAATTGTAATCAAAACTCTGAAGGTCTTAAAGTCAATAAAAGCAAATAAATTTTTTTTAAAAAGCTTTTGGACATTTTGTCATTTTATGTCAATTTGCATAGTACTTCTGCTGCTGATTCTTGCTTTTGACCTGGGAAGCACAAAGCCATCTCAGTAACAGAAGGAAGTGTTTCAAAGGGGATTTGAAGAACATCACATACAGGACAAAAATTAAGAAAACTAGCTACTACTTTAGGGTGACAAAACTTGTAGTATTACCAGAGAAATGATGATCCAGGTTTTCAGCTGCACAGCTAAAATTCCACTGTGCATAACTGGGAACAAGGGAGTCACAGTTCGCTTGTAAGCTGTGCTCACCGTGTCTAAAGTTGATCCACTAAAAACAGCTGTTCCTAAAAAAGCAACACAGCACTTACAAATGGAGCCTTTTCAACTTGCTTAATTTTCAGTGAAAAAGAGAGAGATATTGCTCTCCTTTATAAAATATTTTTATGAGGAGTTATTTGACATTTAAGTAAAAAAAAATTATGTTTCGAACAGTTGAAACCATAGTGTCCATACTTGCTCTTCAGAAGGTGGAAAATCCTCCCCCAGACTTCCCTGTCCAACCAGAGAGATGTTTTAAGGAGGAGTGACCATCACATTTCTTTTTTATTAATTTGGTTAGCTGCCACCAGTTAATCTCTCATCCATCAGGTTGCCTAGAATAGTGTCTCATTCTTTAGTATTACATTTTCCAGGTAGGACATGCTTTTGGAACGAGATCATAATTCAAGACAGGAAGAAAAATTGACAGACTTAATGTGGCATCTTGTTCAGGAAAGCATACTCTTTTAAAACAGATTCCAGTGACAAAATCTAGCATGAGGTCTTTGCCAGGCTTGAAAAAACTTTGGATAGAACTTACATCCACATTTAACTCCTTATAATAACAGTGATAAGCAGAAAAAAATGGAAGAGGACAAACCCCAAGAGCAAACTATGAACATCAACTTCTTAACTCATTGTGAAGTCTCTCAAAGATGTGGAAGAGCATGTGTCTTCAGATATACACACTATAAAAATTGTTATAGAGCAGGTTGTTTTTGCTATATGAGCAATATACTTCAAGAAATTCAAAGCAAGACAGGTCTGACCTCTGTATAAGGACATCACTCCCAGGAAGTAGCACATTCTCTTCATGAAAAAAGTAAGCTGCTTGCTGTCAGGATCTTATGAGAAATACCTCTTGTATCTTAAATACTGTGTAAAGGCAGCTGAACACATTACTCACGCGATATGAGCTGGGAATCCTTTGGTGAGGAGAGACTCGAGCAGTGCAGAGCTGCTTTTGCTCCTGTGCTTGTTGGACACCTTTGCATACAGCTGTGTCTCAGCCACCGCCATCTCCTCCGCTCTTCACTGACCGTGTGCTGAGTGCTGACAGAAACTGGGAGGTGGGAGGAGGGTGTGAGGGAGGGAGGGAGGAAGAAAATGAGAGAGAGAAAAAGAGGCAGCTCAAATAAAAAAAACCCTCAAACCTCTTGTGATCTTTTCTGACAAAAGCTGACATCCTGTTTTCGTAACGTCTGCATCTCTGAATTTTTGTTTTAGGGTGGCTAAAAAATTAAAATCTATCTGCAGGTATTTCTCATTTGCCCCAGCAGAACAATTTAAAGGTAAACACCAGAGTCAGGGTGGACTTGCTGGAGGGTCTGAGATGGGATCTTCTAGCCTTTAATTTTAAATTGTTTTCTGAAAGCCAAGATACCCACCTGAGCTGCTACTGCAGTGTGGGGATGATAAATGGGGATGTGCTGCACCATTTAAGAAGTTAGTCTGTAGGCCAAATTCTTTCCCTTTGGGCTCAGTTTTCATGTTCTCCTGTCCTCATCATACATGGCTCCTGCTCTGGTCTTCTCAGCCAGTCAATGAGCTGGCCAACTGTGCAAGGTCAAACCCAATGTCCCATCTAGACATCATGCCCTGAGGCTGGGCTTGGAGCAGCTCAGGGTAGCAGTGGTGAGAAGCCTGTCTTTCCCAGCGGTGCCATGGGAGCCTCTGCAGAGCTGTGCCTGCTGGTCCCTAGGGTTTCCAGCATGGCTACAGCAGGTAAAATGGTTGGAGTTTCTCTGGCCTGGGCTGTCCTCACTGACAGCTCTCTGGGGAGCCCCCTGGGGAGGACAGGACCCCATGGACTGAGACGATCACCTAAGCTGCTTGGTCTCCTGAAACAAGTCCTCTTTTTCTCCCACTTGGCTGAAGTTCCCCTTGGGGCACCTGGTCAGCTTGGGCTGCTTCTCCAACCATTTGTCTCTGAAGCCCAGTGGAGAGAGCATCAGAGCACTGTGAGCAACTCAGAAAGTGCAGCTTTCTTTATACATTTTTGTCTGCTTTCTTTCTTTTCCTTCTTCCCCCTACCCTCCCCTCTGTCATCAGTATCTCTTCTTTTTTTTTAAAAAAAAAAAAGAGCCAAATTATTACTACTCCTGAGCAGTTTATGAAGCTGAGCATATATTTTCATTTTCTAAATCCCAGAGTACAAATGAGTTGTTGCTTCAGAATCAGGAGATACAGCTTGCAAAGTATTTCCAAAATACTGTGCCATATTTAATTATAAAATTTATCCATAACTAAAGCATCAGGTCTTTTTCAAAAATCCTCTTGAAGTCTGCTCTTTGCTGCAAGCACACAGCAAAGGCTAAACCAAGCGAAGCAAGAGCCAGATGAGCCTATGGGCCTTGTGTGCTGAAGCAACGAAGCACCTGGGGCTTCTGCCTTCTGCTACCCACAGCTCTGGGCAGGCTCCTCTTTTTAGCTGCGTGAGTTTTGATAAAAGACGGGCAAGCAGGAGCCTATGCAGTTTGTGGTGCTCCCTTGTTGAGGGGTTACAGAAATGCTTGCAAATACTACAATATTACCTGATGCTCTTAGGCTAATTAAAAAGCATGCTGAATTTTTATCTTCCCCTTTCTGTAGCCATGCCATCCAGAGCTACCCGATACCCCTCACCAGGTTGAATTACCCAGGCTGCTGCCATAATGCCGTATGTGACAGATGACTGAACCAGCCACGGGCAGCTCAGTGAAAACCTTTCCAGAGCAGACTGGCTTAGCACCCTCAGAATTTCCTTTTGGTTTCTTTTGATAATGAAGAAAGAAAACAGTTTTGCTTTTAACTATGACTTCTCAGGAAGAGGTGAGTGAAGCTTTGGGAGCATGTGATATCCTCTAAATAAACAACGCATCAGTGTTTAGCTTTCGTGTAGTATACTTCACAATGCTATTTTGTATCCTGACAACTTATGCACCACTTCAATCGCTTAAAAAATTATCTAAAAATCACGTACAGCAAGCTGTCCTTTTTGCTGCCTTAAAGTTAGCAGATTCTGTATAAAATTTAATTTATGTTCTTTTTTGAAATGTACATGAAATTTTATCAAATGAAAGAGCAGAAACGTCATTGCAGTTTTTGACTGAAAGGTTAAAAGATATTCCAGCTGACTTAAAAACACAGTGTCACAGACAAAATGTATTTTTTCCCTAAAATGTGTCATTGTGAGCATTTTCTGGGACTGAATCTGCGAACACACTGCTTTTACATCTTACCAGCACCACTATCTTTAATAAACTTGGACCTATTTCACAACACTGTGAGTTCAAAAGTCTGAATCCTTTTGCCGGTGATGGTGTGCAGAAGCAGAGTCAGAAATTAACATTTCAAATCTATTTATCTTGAATCCTAGTGTGGCCTGTTTTAATTGTTTTTCACTGTGTAGAAAGCAATCAAAGGTTTTCTGGAGTAAAATGTGGTGGGCTGCTGCATGAGGATCCTGTCAGGTGCTGTGCAGGTGTCATACACTTTTTAGTTTTTCTCTTGTTTCCTATTGCAATTAAGGAGCAGGGGATGGATTCACACCCCCAGTGTGAGTTATTAAAAGTAGCTACCAGTGCTTAGACAAATTTGGGCAAAAATTAACTTCAGTAGCTTGCTGGTAAATTAATTGTAAGCTCCTCTCATGAATGTCGAGTGCATAACTTAATGTACTGCATCCAGCTTTGGAGTCCTCAGCACAGAAAAGACATGGACCTGTTGGAGCGGGTCCAGAGGAGGCCACAAAAATGATCAGAGGGATGGAATACCTCTCCTGTGAGGACAGGCTGAGAGAGTTGAGGTTGTTCAGCCTGGAGAAGAGAAGGCTGCAGGAAGACCTTATTGTGGCCTTTTGGTACTTAAAGGGAGTTTATAAGAAAGATGGGAACAAACTTTTTAGCAGGGCCTGTTGCAATAGGACCAGGGGTAATGGTTTTAGACTGAAAGAGTGTAGATTTAGACTAGATACAGGAATAATTTTTTTTTTACAATGACGATGGCGAAACACTGGAACAGGTTTCCCAGAGAGGTGGTAGATGCTTCACCCCTGGAAACATTCAAAGCCAGATTGGATGGGGCTCTGAGCAACCTGATCTAGTTGAAGTCGTCCCTACTCTGGGGGGGGGGGGGGGCGCAGGGCACACGGTGACTAGATGATCTTTAAATGTCTCTTCAAACCCGAATGATTCTCTGATTCTATGATAACATTTTACAAGGAGATTATCTTTTTGTTTGTTTGGGTTTTTTTCTCCTGTTGAGTCAGGTACAAGAGACAAATCCCACTACTGGAAGTCCTGAAATCATCTCTATTACAGAAGATGAACCGCCAGTACCAGAAATTCAGTTTTCCTTCAAAAGATTTTTCTTCATACCACAAGCAAACGTGGACCCCAGCGCAGATGGACCTGGTAGGGATACTGCACAGCTTTTTGACCTTTGGAATCTAAATGGCTATGTAGGTCTTTAGCCTTGCAAAACTATGCTTGCACACTCATTCAGAGAAAGCAGTCACCTAGAGGAAGAAGAAACACAACCTCGTTCCCCCAGCAGTGAGTTTTACCAGCATATTAACAGGTGATGACATCCTGTGTCTGCTTGCCTATGCAAGCATTTTTCACAGACAGATTATTCACACCCTTCAGCCACAAAGCAAATATTTGCCCACACTTTTCAGACACATTTTTAAATGACTTATTTGAAATTTTACAAACCTGGAAATTGGTCCATTAAAAAACTGAGTATACAATACAGCAGCCTTGGAGGAATAGCATGCATGTTTGTTACTTCCCATAGTTTTCATGGCAAAAACCCCCATGAACTTCAACAGAGGCAGGCTGATCATCAAGGATGAAGATAGAGCAATTTAATTTTCTAGTCCATTAGCTACTACAGCTGTCTAAGATTTTTGGCATACCAGGCATCATTGCCAAAACCAGTTACTCAGCTGCTGCTGAGAGAGTCTGTGTAGGCTGAGATTTACTTGTGATTCTATAAACACTGTGAGACGCTCCTCATCTTTGACTGATTGTGTCTGCCAATCTCAGATTCAGGGCTTGAAGAATGAGGGGTGAAGAGCTGCATGAATTAAAACTGAAGACAAGGTTCTGCCAGCTCCTGTATGCACTCATGACCAAGCTGTGTATGCTATTTACCCATAGTTTGTCCTTTGTATATCAGAATACATTTGAAACAAGTAAAACACTCATTATATTCAGTGGAATCTGTTGTCTTCCAGAGTGACAATACCTCTAAATTGAGGTCAGGTATGGAGGTGGTTGGTGAGCAGGACTGGTCCAGCTCATGAAATGTATTCAGAATTTACTACTGATGCATATTTTAACTTCAGATGCATCTTTTTTCCATGAAAACTCAAAACTCACCCTTGAGCCATTGCTCAATTCTCTCCTTGTTTTTACAGCAAATCTTTAAACAGATCACCTTTTCCCACAATTTTCAAGACTAGTTTGGGAGTCCTTTTTTTTTTTTTCAAATTTATCTTTCTATCATTTTTAGTTAACCTTGTTTCCAAGTCCAAAAGAACCACTGACTTTCCTTCTCCTTGTCTTGAACACCTATTTACTAACTAGTCTTGTCTTTTTCCAATATCCTTGCTCCTGTTCAAATCTTTAGGTTCCTCTTATTTGTTTCCATGCCTCTCTTACCCCAACTCTGGAGGAATGCATTGTACATGGGACTTAGCTCCCTGGTGCACAAGGCTTCCAGTCTCATCCCAGGATTTCTATTGTCCTGGACACAATGTTCAGAGCAGCATCCAGCTGGGGCTACAGCTGGAGGGAGCACTGGGACCATAGGCTCGGTACTGGCAAGAGACAGGGGTCATCACAGACAGGAACGGTTATAAGGAGGAGACTCAAACTAGTTCATTCTTTGCTGCTTCCACTGAAAGAATTTATTCATCCACCTGAGCTTTTTGAAGTCTTCAGAGAGTAAACCTGTACCCTGCATGCAGGTTTGATTACACAAACAGGTCTGAATTTCATTTTCATACTGGAACTCACATTTTCAGGAGAGGTGCTCGTATACTTCTAAAGCGTGCAGTGTGATGTAGCCCACAAGAATAAAAATTTAGAGCTCATATTCTTAATTGTGTTGAGGACAGGCCAGGTGCTCTGTAAGGGCACAATGCAGATCCCTCATGAGGCAAAGGCTGAAGGGGTGTCTGAGAGCACCAGCCAGCTACAAAGCACTTGGAACCTTCTCAGCCCCTGAGCTGGGGGAATCCGAACCCCTGTGGGTCAGCTCAGCTCAGCTCCTGAATGCAGGGGTTATTACTGCCATCTAGTTTAATATCTGATAAATCTTTCTCATTGCAAATTCAAGCTGGTTTAACTTCACAAAAGTTGTTCTCTCTGTTTGGTTTCTAGGAGATATTGAACCACCTTCGATGTGCCATGTTTTTCTCTCCCTAAAATACTTTCCATATATCTGTGGTTTCTTCCTTGCAGTAATACTAGCAGTTGCCATTGGCCTGGGTGGTGAGTACAATTAGTTATTCATTAAGTTCTCGCTTAACCATTCAAATGCTTAATTTTTCATGAGCCCTTTGCTTATAATGGAATTAAACTGCTACTGCAGCTTGTTTGCTGAACTAAAAAATCTTGTTGATGTGATGGCTTCAAATTTTATTTACATGTAGGGATAAAATAGATCTGGCACTCAAGAAAGGATTGTTGTAATCTTTACAACACTGGGAAATCTGCACCTCCAGGAAACTTTTCTCTAGTAAAACTTCACCAGTTCCTCTCGGGTGGTGAGCTAAGAGCTTGGAAACCGGGAGAGGCTTCAGGCAGCACATGCCATAATTTTGTCCTGTAATTCATTTCTCTAAGCAAGTTCATTTTCAAAGAATTAAAGAACTTTCCCCTATCACAAAAAACTTCTACAAAGGAAACAAAAACACAGCATGAGTTTAGTTGTGGCTGGAAAGTGTGACCTGCCCAGGTCTAGGAGCCATATGTGTTGATGCTAGAGGAGTGCCTTCACAGCTGCAACAGGGATAAGCTTGCAGGTGGTTGAGGCATCAGCCAAATTTTGCAGGTGTCTCCTTGCTTTGCTGCTGAGGGGCTGAGGCACCAGCCAGAAACTTGCTCTGGAGTGAAATATAAACTGGGTAGAGGGAGCTGGGAAGGAGTCAGCACAGACAGCAAGGCTGACTCATCCTACAAGTCATTACTAATGGATGAGTTTAGCAGCACCATGCAGCAACCTTCAGGTTGTATTTCAAAAGTTCCTAGAGTACAGGAGTTGTCTTTTTGTTAGCAAGACAGAAATCTGGCCAGATAATGGAAGTTAGATGTGTTAAATTAATATCCAAATGTGTTCTCATCACCCTGTTTTCTTTCATTCTTGTTAGTCCAATACAACTGCATTGGGAAGTTCCGCTGCCGATCATCCTTTAAGTGTATCCAGAAAACAGCCAGGTGCAACGGTGTCTTCAACTGTAAAGAAGGGGAGGATGAGTACGGATGTGGTAATTTATATTTGATTATAAATCCCACCTACCTCCTCCTGTAGCATCTGGCATCTTATCAAGAAATGCATGTTGTAAAGAGTTTGTGTGAGACAAGAGAGATACTGACGGTTTATCTAAATCACTACTTCAGAGGAACAATTTCTCTGAGGTATTGATTTAGAGTTTATGAGAAATCACACTGCTCTTAAGACGTATGTGAATGATTTCTGAATATTGCTAGTGCCATATCGAGCATGTTTCTCTATTAGAAGTCTAGATGTTTTTTGACTGCTAGTATTTCCTCTGCCTGCAAGTTATAACATCATTGCCTTATAGTGTGTATATACAGCACTCTCTGTAGACACTGGCACACAGTTGTACTGTGTTGGTTTTGAAGATTGCAAAAGCCCATTATGGGAGAGACCAGCACTGCCTTTTGTGAATTGAGTACCACAGAGTTTGCTTCTTCCTGTGTGAAATGCATGCCCCCATGTCTGAGTTTCTGAGTAAGGGTTTTGGGCATCAGAGGGCCATTTTAAGTGGTCCCTTCTTGTCCTGTGCTATGGAAGATGACTGTGGTGTTTGCAGCCACTGCAGAGAAAGCACTCTAATATTAGTAAAGAGAATAACTGATTTTTAGATCAGTGCATTTGTAATTCTGACTTGTGTACCTATGTGTGAGGAGGCAGCACAGCTTTCTATCTGTGCAATACAAGGAATGACAAGAACCATGAGCTTCTGGCCCAGCTAACCCCTCACAATACTTTCAACCTTTGGCATGTTTTCCCCAGGGAGGCTTCAGGCCTCTGTGGAGCCTGTGGGCAATGTGTCTGCTTTTCTTGTGTGCCTTTGCAATGCCATAACCCCAGCCTATGGGCACACTGCACCTGTCCATCAGTGACCGTGTGCGTGGCCTCCCTTCTCCCTGGGAAGACCATGTAGACGTGTCCTTTCCCAGGTCAAGGTGCCTCCTGCTCATCTGAGGCTCTGTGGACTGGCAGCAGCTTGGTGCAGGGGTGGGGAGGACATGGCGACATGCAGGACAAAGGGACCATGGGTGATGGCTCTGTACCTGGGCCTCCTGCAGTGTTTCCCCATCAGTCTCTTGGATGGAGGCAGCACAGCTTGCAGCAGTGCTGGCTCCATGGGGTGGCTCAGCCCTGTGGTCGTCAACAAGGAAGGGTTGTGCTGAGCAGAGTCAGACTGGTGCAGGGAGGGAGTTCTTGGGAGCTGAGCTCCCAAACTGTGCATCTCTCCTCTCCCCAGCCTTTACGTGCTGATCAGCTCAGACATGCCAGCATCATTTCAGCAGAGGGAAGCAGGTAGGACACTCCATGGGAGCCCGGGGCCATCTGGGTGCAAGTGCATGCACCTCTCTGACTGTGCTGTGCTGTGCTGTACAGGAGGTGCCAACCACTCTTCATCACTTATCTTGACTGTAGGTTTTCTCGGTGCCAAGCACCTGCCACTCCAACTTACTGCAGTCAGCAAGTCTTGCTTAGGCTTACTGGAGGGCAAGTGTACTGGGTCTGGCTGAGCAGTATTACAGCTAGCATCCCCTACCCATTCCATTAACATAGACTTCTTTCTCCTGGCTGTGCTAGCTCAGCATACCTTAATTTCCTTCCTTAAGGGGGGGCGGGGAAGCACAGAAAAGTTCTATCAAAGGATTCAAGTGATGAAAAAGACAAGTAGTTAAAACTCAGTGAGCGAAGAAATATAGATGTCACGGTGGTGCACTGACATTGTTGTGTACCTGTTGGTTCTTCTTCACAATTCACTCAGACTTTTCTTCTCCTGAATCTCAAAGTCAGGTTGAGTGGCAAGAAAGCAGTGCTGCAAGTGTTCACTTCTGGATCCTGGCGAACAGTCTGCTCTGATGACTGGAAAGCAGAATATGGAAATACTACCTGCAAACACCTGGGTTTCTCAAGGTATGAACACAAAATGGAAGAAAGTTTACACGGCATTTTGAACAAACTCTGAGGTTTTTAAACTTTCTAATGAAACCATGTATTAGTCTGTGCTTTAAAAGAAAAAAAGACAACAATCCACCTTTGTGAATGATATGGTTGAGAAGATTTGGAATTATGTGGGAAATAGTCCTGAATACTTGTGTACTGCAAATACCATTTATTACTGCTATAAATCCTGAATGATGGCTAAATACAATGGTTTGGTTAAATCTTCCCTATGATGTCCAGGTGCCTGAATCCTGCTTCTCTTTCTAGTGGTTAACAGCCTCTCAGAAAGGCATTAAAAAACATAAGAGCTTTTCCAATTTCTTTTACTTCCTCTGTAGGAAAATTTTATATACAATTCACGTCATGACATCTGTTAGGATTTGAGGTCCACCTCACAATTAGAGAAAAACCTGGCAAGGTGATTCTTACTGGATTGATCCCATTTCTGGAAAACACCATTTCTTTCACAAACCTTCACACAATTGGGAAAGAGTTTGAAGTTGTGACTTGCAGTGATGCTCTGTTATTTATTACAATGGCATCTTTCTGATTTGTGCACATTATAGTTAGCAGTATAAAGTTTCTTTAAATAAATTCTTGTTGCCTTTAGGCTAAAATACATCTTAATTGTTAAACAAAAAAGACAAGAAAAACTTACAAACTATTCATCCTCCCTGCTGCAAAATGTAACTCTAGAAAAAGGAGACAATGAGCTTGTTAGTGCATCAGGAAATGTGCCAGCCAGTTACAATAAAAGCTTTATTACAATATTAGAATTAAAATTTACTTTCTCTGCAAGCTAAATGTCTCTCAGCATGTGTGACTTCCACACATGATTACGGCAAAAATACATGCACATTGTAAGAAGTGTTTCTTGGGGAGGATAGGATTACTTTGTCAGAACCCGATTATTGTGGTTTCTACACTGGGTTTTCATTAGCAGAACCGCTGAATTATTTAAATAGATTACTGAAATGCTGTCTGAGGAAGCTGTGTTTATGGTTTATTTGCAGTTACGTGAGTTCAGGTTACCTGCCTGTGGCTGCAGTTGAAAAACAGTTTCAAAGACATTTTGTATCCCTTAGCCACTGGTTATCAGCTGATCAAGTGACATCTCTGCACAATGCAACAAACCTCAGGTATGCCTCAGCTTGTTCATCCTGGCAGAAAGAGAGCAATCAATAGAAGGAGAATTGTTAAAACTTGAGATTGTAGCCTATTTTTTCAGGCATGTAGTACTTTGGAAGTGGTTGGTATTGTTATGCATTATAGACCAAGGTTTAGTAGCAGTCTTGCTGGAGTATAAATTGAGAGTCGGATCCAATGCCCATTAAAATCAACAAAGGCTTTAAAATGAGCTATTTGAAAAGCCTATTTGTCCCATTTTTTTTTTTTTTTTTTTTTTTCAAATGGATAGACACCAGGCACTTATCTTTCTCCATTGTGAAGCTGTTTGTTTCAGTTTACAGATCCCTAGTTATTTCCCAGTGGGTTTATAAACCCTTCATGGTCCATTTCTTCCTCCTGACAATTGCTTATTTTCCTTAGTTACCTTTCACTGAGAAGCAAACTATGTATCCAAGGAGACTACAGATCACATGTTGAAAATTGCTGATGAGCCTCCCCTTGTGGAAGAGTGAACCAACCACTCTTCAGCAGGGCAGCATATGGTCTGCAGGCTCCTGCTGGTGTTTAGGTTCCTAATTTAAGTATTTCAGCTAAATGCTCTGAGCGGACTGGATGAGTACGTGACTTTGCACCTTTTTCAATATATGAGTTACTTATATTTACCTACACATAGCAGTACAGGGATATGACACAATATTTAAAAAAAAAAAACCCAGTATTTGTGAATTGGAACTAATACTGCACTGTCTTTTCATCTTAGAGAGGAATGCACTTCTGGCAATGTGATCATCTTAAAATGTTTGGGTAAGAATAAGGAAAAGTGAAAATAAAATCAGAAACTCTCCGTCTTCATCCACTGCATGACAAGAAATGGGAGGAATTGTGTACTTTGGGCATACTATGCCATCAGTTTATCACACCAAAGAAAAATTACATTTCTTATATAAAATTTAAAAGAATTTCAGAAGTGAGAATAGGCTGGTAAGGCAGATTGGGAGCATCAAGTAGCAGGGGCATTTTGGTGAGAATCACAGTAGGAAGTAAACATCTAAGGATTGTGAGTTGAGTCCGTGGATTGATACTGTAATTCCAAGTCTTTGACATCTCATTAGGGAAAGGGAAATCTGTCCTAACATTTCAACTTTCATCCCACACCTCTCCAAATCGGCTAGTTTTCACAGAGGGATATGAAAATTCAAAAAACAATAGCAAAATAATCACCAGGGAAGACGAGATGTTTCAGCCTGCCTGTGTGCGTCCCTGGGACCCTGTGCGTTTATGAAGGGCAGAACAGGAGGTTTTATAGCTTAGCTGAGCCCTATGTCTGCAGTGGAAAAGATGTGAGCCCCACAGCCCCCATGCCATCTGCCAGGCATGATGCTGCAGGGGTGGGAGGGAGGAGGAGCAACTTCTGGGGGCAGCCACAGCTCAAGATGTGGACCATGAGGATGGGGACAGTCCTGCTGCAGAGACATTCCAGCCTCAGCAAGGCTGGGAGTAGAGGGGCTGAAGGTGACCAAAACCATGCCTCTTTTCCTCCACGGACCGTAACCTTTGCTTTCTGGCAGCATGCGGGACGCGGGCCAGCTACGGGCCACGAATTGTGGGGGGCAACGCGGCCTCCCCCCGGCAGTGGCCCTGGCAGGTCAGCCTGCAGTTCCACGGGCACCACCTCTGTGGAGGGTCCGTCATCACCCCACGCTGGATCATCACGGCCGCCCACTGCGTCTACGAGTAAGTCCCTAAATTGTCTTTCTTGGGGTGTCCCACTGACCCGGCTTCAAATGGGTCTGTGTGTGTGGCCCCTCCAGAGGCACGCAGACACACCGTGCTTTCTTTTAAAATATGAACTGCAGTAGTGATTGGGTTATCCTTACTTCATGGTCTTGCTCCATAACATTTAAACCATTTCTATCTCTTCTTGCACGAGTGCAAGACTTTGCTGAAGACTTTATCTCCTGAAGAGAGAATCAGGTCCAAATCAGGGGCCCCAGTTTTCAGATATTCTGGGCGCTCCCAGTTTCCCAGGAAATTGGCTTAAAACAACATCTGAGTGCTAGATATTAGGTATCCTGATCTGAAATTTCTGTACATTGCATGTGAGTTAGCAGCTCAGGAGGAATTTGCACTTGGCTGCTCTGGCACTCTGGAACTCCAAAATAAATTACACAATGCTCTTCAAGTTGACAGGATCAATCCAAGGTAGTAAGTTGCACTATGCTTAGTGCCCACATACTCACTGCTCCTTTTTATGCTACTGAAGTAGTCTTTGAGTTGTAAATAGATGAAATAGATGCTAATCAGTTATTTAGACTCCTCTTCTTTGTGTAATTATAAACATAACCCTCTCATTTATGAAGAGTTGTCTGGTCCTGCAGTCCTGTTTGTTGCTAATAGTGCAGGAGAGCTCTTTTCTCTCTCACAATCTCCAGGCCACTTTCACCAAAGACATTTACACAGCTAAAATGCGATTTGTCTTATCACTTTTAGGCACCCACACCACCAGTGCCTGCTTCTGAGCAAGTCCTGTAGGATGCTTTTATACCCAGTAGAGAGAAGAGATGGAACAGACAACTCCCACTCCTAGATCCTATTTAGAGCCCTGTGTTGCCATAAAAATAATTACTTAGGAATTAAGCATTTTAGGACTTTTGTCCTGAGCTCTGTGCCCCCACAACACAGCTGGTTGTAGTGTGTTCAAAGGCTGATGGGGATGGGAGCTGGCAACACAACCCACATCCCTGGAGCCTTTCCCCAGCTAATCCACTGCTAGCCTGGTGGGGAGAAGGCAAGAGAAGAGGAGCTGCTCGTGTGCTGGAGGCTGAGAGATGTGGCTGCTCATAAACTGGGGTCAGAAGCACTTTCCAGAATGAAAGTCTCTCCCTTGAGAACGCCTTGCCACAAGTGCGGCTGAGCTAGCTGGATGGCTGAGCACGTGTGCCAGGCAGCAGCATCGACTGCTGTGGGGTCATGTAGGAGGACAGACAGGTAGGCCAATTCAGAACTCATGTATCTGTAGGAAGCTGCACAGATAATGTGCCAGTGACCCAGTGCATTACCAAGGTTAGTCACCCTTTACACATCTTTTGAAATTAGATGCCAAACATAGCCAATATTAATAGCTAACAAGTACAGCAGACCGTAGCTATTTGCCTGTAGAGTTTTATGTGGTTTGTAAGCTCAGGAGACAATTAGAAAACCTGAGGATTTTCTTGACAGATTTTCACTCTCTCCTACCTCTTTGTTTCAGCCTGTACTTGCCGAGCTCATGGAGTGTGCAGGTTGGTTTTGTGACTCAGCAAGACAGCCAGGTTCACCCATATTCAGTGGAAAAAATTATATACCATCGAAACTATAAACCCAAGACAATGGGAAATGATATAGCACTGATGAAACTGGCAGCACCGCTTGCTCTCAATGGTAATTCTTTCTGTTAGCTTTCACTTGACTTTCTCGCCTTTCTAGACAAAAGCAAGACGGGTCTTTCCTAGTACTGACAGGGAAATTTCTGTTGGTGCCCTATGCCTGACCCAGGGCAGGTGGATCCCCACTGCCTCTAAAAGCAATGAGAGATGTGCAGCGTAGATGTAGCCAGCCTGCTGCTGTGATGGTGAGGCTGTGATGGTGAGGCAGCAATCCTTGTTCAGATTACACTGGCAGAAAACCCTACCCTCAGTATCAGGAACTCCTCTGTGCTCAGTGTCCAGGCACAGAGAGCAACGGCATGGTCACAGAGCTCTGCAAAATGTTCCCAGTCTGATCTGGTATTGGCTTACTGAAGGTATTTAATAATAGGCAAACATTAACTTTATTCTTTCTAAATATTTTTCCTATCTAAAATAAACGCTCCACCTTATTTTATTTGGAGATTGTGGGGATTTTTATCATGTCCTTTCTGTGAGTGCAGGGAGATCCAGCAGGGTCTAAAGCTGAAATTCAAGCTTAAATTTCAAAGAGAAGAAAAGGCAGTTCAAACACAATGATGCTTTTAAATTAAAAACACTTTTATTTTCTCGCAGGATGCTGCCTACAGCTGACAGTCAATGAATTGAAATAATGTGTAACAATATTGTATGAACTTAAATGATCACCTGCCAATACCTCCTAATCACTGTGAGCTCTCTGCAAAGAGGAGCTGGTGCTCTCTGACACATCTAGATTGTCAGTTCCTAAATAAATTGTCTCGAAATACTTTAAACTCCCACTTTGAATGAAAATTAACCTTGATTTCGTTCTGTTTTGCATCTCAGCTACTGCTGGTTTCTTTTGCTTGGGAATAGGTCTGGAAGGCTGTTAAGAACAGGAAAGGCCCCTCAACTGAGCAAGATACCTGCTATGCCCTGGGGGCAGCCTGGGGGGCTTGGAGGCTCCATACTGGAGCTCAATGCTTTGAGCTGGGATCGTTGCGCTATGGAGAACTGAACCACTAGGAATTGCCCAGTAATACCTTGTATCTTCCCTCCCTCTGCTCAGTGCCAGCTCATCTTGACACATCACAGTTTGTCCCTGCAAGCATCAAACACTGATTATACGGCATGGCATTCTGTGCCCCAGGGCGCAGAGGCACTGAAATGCTATGAACTGATGGGTGGGAAGCAAAGAGCACCCCAGATGTCTTGTTGCCCTTACAGCAGAGCGGAGATGTGCACGTATGGCTCTTTGTACATGACGTGGCACAAAACCTGTTAGGAGGTGCCATGCAGTTGTGCTGTGGTTAACCAAGGTCATTTCTCTCCCTGAGCAGCGTGCCACGGAGTCTTTGATCTGCCCATCACCTGCCTGCATGGCTCATTTTCTGTTCGCTCATTCTTCAATTTAGTGACCTGCCAATACCTCCTTCTGTCACTTCATACTTGAAACTGATTAGTCCTGGTGCAGGTATTGTTTCAAACGTGTGGTATCGGCCATAAGACAAAAGACCTGCAGTACTGCTGGGCTATTTATGTGGGAAGCAGGCGGTGTTCATAACAAGTTGACTGCAAGATTTTACTCAAGTTTTACTGAGGCATATAATTTTTTTTTCTGAATTTTAAAAGCAATTCTCTCTCTCTCCTTTTCTTTTTTTTCTTTTTTTTTTTTTTTTTAATAGGTCACATAGAACCAATTTGTCTGCCTAATTTTGGTGAACAGTTCCCAGAAGGGAAAATGTGTTGGGTATCAGGATGGGGAGCAACTGTGGAAGGAGGTATTTTAAATGGGCTGCTGTTGGTTACACTACATGAAAACATCTCCCATACAGTAAATACAGGATTTGGTTGGAGCATTGTTCAACATTAAGTTTTCTGGGATATCTGGGGGGAAAATAAGACATATTCCTAAATTTTATGCTCATCCTGAACTGCAAAAGTGCTGTACAAACACTTATCACAAAGAATGGATGGGTACACTCTGTGAAAATGCCAAAGATGACATGTAGACAGCAAAACTGTCCACAATGTTGTACTCAGTCTCAGTCAAACAGAATGTCCTTTAAAACTTCAAGCATAGAAAGCACATGAATGCAAGTATCAACCATCCAGTTTTTTTGAGAAAGTGTGTAAGCATTTTCAGGCAAGCAGGTTGATGTAGAAATTGGATCTGTGAATAATGCCATAAAGAGAAGGGAAGAGAAGGGATTTGTGTTGGTTTTGGGTTTTTTTTCCACCATGACTCACAGGTGATGTTAATCAATAATATATACTGAATCACTTCCATGTGAAAATTCTTGAATTCTCAGGTCATTGTTTTTTATCATTCGTCTTTCATTGCATTTAACATGTTCTCATTGTTCGGAGAACAGTACGCTACCTGACCTACGGATAATAGCGAAAGGTAGGAAAAAAATGAAAGCAAGGATTACCACATAAAAAGTCAGCTATAAGTTGACAGTAGACAGTGTGCAAATACTCCCATTTGTCGAGAAGATCCATTCAGACTGAATAAAATAAAATAAATATTTATAAAATAAATGAGATGTTTGCAGATGACTTGTTGACTAACAGAGCAGGGAATAAATTTAAAACAAATTTTGGCACTAGTATTGAAGACTGTCCAACTAGCTCATTATTCTCAATAATTGTCTAGTTTGAAGTAGAAATGTACATATAATGTACAACATTATATTATGTACTGTGATAATCCACAGCTCTATAGAATTGATAGTTACTGGATGCTGTAAGTGATGAGACACTTTGTTGCCTTACTTGTATGTTGTCGTTTTAACTGTATTTCTTTCATCCTTGCTTGCCAATTCTTCATGTACTAAAACCTTTTCCGTTTATAATTAATGTTTAATTTCAAGGATAGAGAGTTTTTTCTTTGTTTTTGTTCTTGTTTTTTTAACAGGTGATACATCTGACACCATGAATTATGCAGGCGTTCCTCTGATTTCTAATGCAATTTGCAATCACAGGGATGTCTACGGTGGGATCATAACTTCTTCAATGCTTTGTGCTGGTTTCCTAAAGGGTGGGGTAGACACCTGCCAGGTATGGAAGTTTCCAAACTGCAATTGTGCTCATTAAGAACAGCAATGGAAAAACATGAGTGATAAGTTATCAGAAGGCACTCCCAGGCTTTTCTTGAGCAAACATTCACTTTTGTGCCATTTACTCTGTTTACCACGAATATCAATCACTGACTGTGCACACATTCACGTGCTACAATTCCCTTCTTATATTTCTTCTGAGGACCATATCTGCTACTTCTGAAGCCAATTTAACTTAAGACTTTTTTTTTTTTTTTTTTTTTTTTTTTTTTTTTTTTTTTTTTTTTTTTTATTGCATGTGCTACAGCATAGTGACAACTCTTTGCCCTGGCTGTGGCCTCTGCACTGCTCTGAATAGCACTGCACTGCACTGTGAGCATCTCTGGAGACTTGTAAGGTGTAGACACCCCTTGGTGAAAAGCAGCCAAAGCATATATCAATAAGAGAAACAGAAGTGTGTGATTTTTGGAAAGAGCAGATTGAGGCAGGGGAAGGAAGAAAGGGAGAGGTGTTTGAGTAACTCAGACAACTGGTAATGACTGTGGGGGAGAGGGGCTCATAGATCATAGTTCATGGATCAGAGGATCCTTCACAACACAGTGTGATGATTCAAAATCACTGTCAGTCATGACAGTGACCACCTTGTGCAGGTCTCATCCCCGTACACACTAATGTGGACTGACTTAACTAGTCACAGATGAAGAGCAAGGGCTGGGGAGGAACTTGATGTTTCCAGACTTGCTCAGTCCCAGTTATGCATGGGACAAGACAAAGCAAAGGGATTAGGTGCACAGAACTTCATTTAATCCCTTGTTTGCACAGCCCCCCTAGCAAGGTGCCTGGCACCAGCACTACACGATGCCTGGGAGAGCTGCACAAAGGCAGCATGCTCAGCATACGGCTCCAAATGACAAACTGAACCCTACACGCCAAAGAGAGGCTTGTTCCAAATTCCCTTTCTTCTGTTGTGCTGGTTCTGATGCTCATAAGGTGAGAAACTGTTTCAGTAAAATAAATTGAGAGTTTTCGTTACTTAGATGTGAGTCTACTGTGTCAAATGTGCCTAGCAAAGTGTCTGGGAAGCACCAGAAAAGCAGCGTGCCAGACTGCGTGCAGGAGCAGGCAGGAAAGGAGGCAGGGTGCAAGCTTGTTGTTGCAACCCTGGGCTCAGCTCAGCTCAATAGCTAGGAGCTTTTTGAGAGAAGCAGCTGTGAGAGACCAAGACCATGGCATGGAGACTGGCATGGAGATGAGACCATGGCATGGAGATGAGCAATGCCCTGCCTGCAGGACGGGCATGCTCCCCAGCACCCAAATGTTGTTTAACAGCAGACTTCAACATTGATTCTGTGGTACTACACTGCTAACAGGGGAAAGAAAAATATGATCTAACACACATCTCTAAGAAATCTCCAACTTCTGCTGTAACATGTGCTTTTCCCAGGACCCAGAGAACAGGAGACTTTGAATTACTGGACTATGCCTCTCCCTATACTCCCCCAAATAGACGTTCCCCTCCCTTGCTCGGACACTGACATTTGCTTTAATTCTTTGTCCTCCAGGGAGATAGCGGGGGCCCTTTAGCGTGTGAAGATATGAGTATCTGGAAGTTGGTTGGGACCACCAGCTTTGGAGTGGGCTGTGCAGAAAAGAACAAGCCGGGCGTCTACAGTCGAACAACCTCCTTCCTGGGCTGGATACACGAACAGATGGAGGTCTGGTTTTGCCATGTCTCTCCACCTCCAGTTGTTGCTTTGCTCCACCTGTGCCACACAGTGTTTAGCTCATATTTGTCGCAGCTGAGTTGTGTCATACAGACATCTGTGACCCAAGGGAGCGTTTGGGGATCAGGGCAGGTCCGTGGGCTGAGTGCAGGTGTCTTAGCAAGATGTGGGTGGGGGGAGAGAGGGGAGAGGAAGGTGGGAGTGACTGGGGAAGGAGCCTGGAGGTGCAGAGCAGGGAACATGGAGGTGTGAAAGGGCTGAGTAAGGAGATGGGGAGGCAAGGAAAGAAATGCTAGGGGACTTCACCTGAAGCTATGAGGCTGTTATAAAAAAGCCTGCAAAGTGGAAGCTAAGTAAGCCAAAGAAATTGGGGAGGGGGGGGAGACAGTGCTGGTTGGAAGGAGAGGAGAACAGAGGCAAGGAAGTGGGGGGATGCTGCAGCCACCTTCACCTGACCTGAAGGTGATCCACTCTCCAGACACCAGGTCTTCTGCTGTCAGCACCCCTCTAGCACTGCCAGAGAGATAATGGGTTCAGTCAGCTGAGCAGGAGAATTATAGTCCTTCAAGAAGACTCCCCGGCAGGGATCTGTTGCCTAAGCAGAGGCATCTAGAGCCATTTTAGAAACCCCAGGCTGTCCTGCCTGGCTCACAGGCATCCCTGCAGAAGTGCAAGGATCTGCAGCTAGCCCTGGGTTGTATTCAGCATCCCCTTGGGGGTGTCGCAGATACCCCGTGACAGCTCAGGTAGCTATGATAGAGGATCTATGAAAGATCTGAGGCCTTCCAGACCAACTGCTGGAGCTCAGGCAAGTGCACTAAGACGCCCCAAGTGGCATTAGTTAGTGAATTCATGAGGCAAATGAACCATCCTCCCCTGCCCTGCCAGGAGTCCAGACACTCAGCTCAAGGGTAGACACCTACTTAGCTTTGTAGCAAAGCCATCCTAAGCACCAAAGTGTGTGTCCTATCCTGCTCCTCGCAGACAGTGGTGCCGGTGCTGTTATTCCAGCACCCAGTTTGCTGGAATGAATGAATGAATGAATGACTGAATGAATAGCAGTGATGCTCTGACAGCACCAGCAATACAGCCCCCAGCCCTGACAGCTGCCCTTGCCACCGTGATGGCATGTGGGGAAACCACTCCTGCCCCCATCTCATTTGTGAAATACGTGAGACTTCCTCCTCAAACTGAAGTGCCAATATCAAGCATTCACAGACAAAATAAGGTTATGTGTGCAATTTCATTTCAGCCCCCTGCCTGGATACTGTATGACACATACTGTTTTCACACCCTATATTATACATGAAGATTTATGTTATCACATGCTTATCTGTTACTCCACAAAGCTAAAGAAGACAAGATAACATTTCTAAATCTTTAAGACCTCTAATATTACTTTTTTTTTCTTCGCTCCAAATATATATATATATATATATAATTGTGAGTCATTTGCAGACACAGTAGCCCAGACATTTCAGATGAAGAGTTCATATCCAATGAAAGCACAGATCTCCATCATAAAGAAGTGATCAAGGAGAAAAAAAGTACAGCTAAATCAAAAGTACATCTAAATCTTTGTTTAGCTAAATGCAAACATGTTACAGTTTTTCACAGGGACATCCTTCAGATGCAAGCATTAATTCATCAATTTATTCTCTTAGAAAGGATTTTAAACTGCAGCGTAGAAACTCAGACTCTTTTTCATGGACTCTGAAACAAACCAGAAGAAAGTAGAACTAGTGTGCCTTTGAAAATGGGACCAAGGGAATGGTTTGCACCTGGCAGATCTGTATTGTGGCATAACTGTCCTGATCTGCTCTTACCTGCTACTGCTCATCATGGACTGGTGTTATTTTGGTCTCCAGAATTTTTTGTGCTTTCTTCAAACAATTCAAAAATTGACTCTTTTAGCTAAAGCTTAGCAGAGGAGTTAGGAAAGAGATCCATTTTGATCTAAGAGATGGAAAATTGCAAGATAAGGAATTTGGCCATCAACATGCCGTTAAAAGCTTTCTTTCTGGAAATAAGCTTTATAACAGCTCACCGGTCAGGGACAATCATCTAATTTAAGGCATGATCAAAGAGGAGGCATTTGTGTTTTCTGATCTTCCATTTCTAGTTTTGAAACCTGAATAAAGTACTTCTGTCTCCCAGATTTTCAGGAAGATACAAACATTTTGCTAAAGGCTCTCTCCTGTGAATGCAAAGAAAAGTTTCTTACTGCTTTCCACTAAGCGGTGAAAATTAGCTGATGCTATTTAGCAAGTTGTTTCTCCAACACTGTGAACAGAATTTCTGCTGCCTTCATTTTGAACAGCTGTCCCACTAGGGAGGAAACAAAAAGTTTATAGCACTAAGGGGAGTGCCAGTGACCTACATACATTGTTGTCTGAGAAATATTATACTTCAACTATTAAATCTGAATAGACATGGAAAGTTCCCACCCCACCAAAAAAGGGAAAAAAGAGAAAATAGCAATGGAACAACTAAGAGAAAAAGATAAACCCCTTCAAAGCCTACTTATCTCCCTGTATGCGTGTGTCTCATGCATACAGTATCTATCACTATTACTAATATATTCCTCTATCCCCCATAACCATATTTCTTTATGTTCCTGTCTCACCTCATGCAAGACTGAGAACTAGTGAACTAAAGCAGAGAGGCTGATGGCATTTGCTGAGGTTCACAGTGCACACAATGGGAATTGGACTGCAGTTCTTTTGTCGAGGTGGTGTCTTTTTCTGAAGAGCTCCAGCTGGCAGGACTGACTCCAGCAGCCCTGTCCTTCCTTTGGTGACCCTAGTACAGTTGGGAAAAAAAGAAGTGTCTCCCTTTCAGAGTTCAGTAGGTGGCAACATGATCATTTGAATGGATGCATAACTGGTTTTGCTTCCCAGAGAGAAGAATTGCAGAGCTGAGGAGAGTGGCAGTGCGCTGGGCTTCTGAAAACCCACATCACCCTCCAGCCCCACAGAAGGACCCACCACACTCTTCTGGATACCTGCTCTAAGCTTTGCGCCTTCACAGACTACTTTTTACCCTTTCTTTTGGGTACTGGTAACTATACTTAATGAAAACTGTTGCACATTCAGCCTCTTTTGGATGGAAGAGGCAGCTGGATGCTGGATGCTGGGCATGAGTATAATATTTACTGTCAGCTACAAATTTCACATGTAGACTAAGTGCGAAGACTGATAACCAAGGATGCAATCTATCACAATAAAGTATTGCAGGCACCATGAGTAAAAGTCTAGAACAACTTTACGATCAGGTTGTTAGCTATTATTTTAGTACTTACCTTCCAAGAACCAGACTACATAAAGACTTTTTCTCCTAAAAACAATCATATATAAGGTCCATGGTCTGTTGCACAGGCAGCACCATCGTTCTTTGAAGCCATAAAGCAAGCAGGAAGCAAGCAGATGGCAATTTTGGCAAGCAGTTGGCAAGTATATTCAACTCTTGTTAGAAAAAAAATCTCTGAATTCGAGTCTTTTATCATGTGGCTTTGAACAAAGTCCCTAAAAATTGAATTCCTAGGTGTTTTCTTCTGGTAAATAGCTCTGAAATGAGCAACACACAGGTTGTAACTTTACTGAAAAATTCTGAGATAACTAAACAGTCTTAAAGGGAAGAGGAGCTTCTTTACTGCCTTTCAATAGGCTAGAGAGCCAAAGTCATCGCTCTATCTGTGATGCACCACGGAGTGCAATAGCCATTGAATACTCCCAAGCTGACATTATGTTGTACAGTTCACCAAGGCATTCACGGTCAGTCACCTTCCCTGTTTTCCTGCCCTTTCTCTGCACAGGACAATATAGATCCTGCACTCTTTGTATCTATTAGTGACACCAGTGGTGCGGACGAACTGATGACAGCCAGACATGGGACAAAATATCTGAAGTGCTGCTGTGGTTTCCTGTTTTACAAGCCTTCTTAACATAACAGCCTCATGTTGTTAGGTTGAAAAATGCCTGATTGTTTTGCACTTGCCCTTTGTAAAAATCCTGGGATGAAAGTTGTCAATTTTAGAATTGATTGACAAGGTCAGTAGGCTAAATAATGGATAATATTGTCAGAGCTTTTAATTATCAGTCAAAATTGGTCATCATATGATCAAGTGCTGCTCATCTGCTTGAAATGTGGTTTTGGATGTAGTCTGTATGCTTCTAAATCAGTATCTGCATCACTGCTGTCATCTACCACTGCTGCAGGAAATCATCAGTGGAACTGGAACTGCATTCTGACAGCAACAAGTTGTGTCCAAATCAAGAGAGAACAGCAAAACCACATGAACTGTCAACCTCCATATTGTTCTGTAGATACAAACTTTGATGTTATAGGACACTGCATCAATATCTTTCACCCTGGCTGAAGAAAATGCAGTGCAATGGAAACAGCACTTCCAAAACCAGCATGCTGTTAAAAAGAAGAGTGAAATATTATTGCAAAGACGACACAAAAAAATGGAATGAAATGGGAAATTTCAACTTGACAGAAACATGACAGAATTAAAACAAATTATGCTGAACCCTTGTGTAACTAAGACGTTTTCAGAAGAGTTTTAATGTTCACTCTTTGTTATCATAACACTTTCACAGCGCCAACATGGCTCATGTTTGAGTATTATCAGCAGTCTGAAGATGAGGGGGATGCTCTCTGAGCTCATGGAGTTGTTATTTCGTATTTCCAAAAAGACCCCTGCAAATTCCTTTTGAACTCCTTCTATTTCCATAAAAGGACTGTACAGTAAGTATTCACTGTGGTCTGCCTTTATATTAAAGAGAAATCCAATACAAAATATAAAAGCTAGTGAACTCTTCCCGACAAGAAACCACATTGACCCTCAGTACAATAACGGTCACTTCTAGCCCAATGAGCCTGCAAATCATTCTTTTGATTTCTCTTATGCCCCTTGCTGTGGTGTCTTAGGTATAGGAAGAATACAAAAGAGTCACTCTGTAAAGCTGTATTTTCCTCCCCCAATTTATGCCATTAACATGGATGCCAGGGGGTTTAAAATAAATATAATCATGATATTATCATATTTCTTTGTGTTTACCCAGATGAAGATACAGAGGGGTTTAAAGCGTGGGAAGTGGTTCTGTACAGAGCTGGGCATTGAGTTTTATTCAAAGAGAGGTGGGACTGATGAGCTGGTCACTACTGGTAGTCACTATTACAGCTGGAATGAACCGGTAGACAGAAAACTAACTTTTCAAAGAGGTTATATGACAGATTACCAAGTCTTTCCTTTTCCTTGGATTTTCTTCTCTCTATTCAATGAAAATAAATGGCTACACCGCATGTGCATGTGCCTGCCAAACCAGGTGGGGCTGAAGGTAGCTCTAGTTTAGCTAATCCTGATTAGGAGTTTCATGGTAAACACCTTTGAAGTATTTAAGATTTTTATAATAGAGGAGTGTATATCTGCTACATTATTAAAGAGGCTGATGAAACATGTTCTAGTCTGTGAACTCAGCTCACTGGTTAAAATGGTTGCTTTAACATAGGATTATGTTACAGCCATAGTATCCCTTAGAAATACAACCTGCTTATATGCACAGACTGTGGAGAAAACTTGCACCGACGTGTATAATTTCACAAGAAATGGTCAGCACATGAAGAAAAATTCCTTTGCCCTTCATCACCTGTTCCTGACATCATGACAGTTAAGTCTAGAAACTGAGACAAAGCTGGTAAGTTTGGATGAACCAGCTGTGACTTTTATTCAATATCAGAAACATTACATGGATAAATTCTCCTTTAGCCACACCGAAATTGATTTTTTTTTCACTTGAGATGTACAAATAAAAAGACGGTTCCTGAAAGATACAGAGATAAGCATAAAAACAAATGCCTGTTTGATGTCTGAGAAAGCCAAAGTGTTTTCTGAGAAGTGCTGTGCTTTGAACATGCTAACACACCCCACACCAGGAAGAAATCACTGTGCAGAGGCAAGGATGCCTCACAGCTCTGCTCGTAGAAGCTGTCTTACTGGCAAAATTCATATAAGTCTATAAATGACAATACAAGAACTGTACATTAAACTTTAAAAAAAAAAAAAAAAAGATCTGGCTCATCCAAATTTTTTGAGTCTTCAACATCCAAAGAAAGCAGGTTGAAATCTTATGTTCTAAATGTTGCACTGTAAATCTTGCTGTTGTAACAAACCTAGTTTGATCCCTGAAAGGTACACACTCTCTGATATCTCTGCACCTGTAGTACCATTTTAAGATTTGCAGATCAAATTTATTTTCTTCAACAAATAGCCCTGTGAGAAGTAGTATCACACTTGTGGGCAGCAGGAGCCTGATAGTACGTAAAGCACTGTAAGAAGTGAGCTTACTTCGGCTGTTTAACTTTAGGGAACGTACAGGGAAGTGTTTCTTATCTGAACTGAAAGAGTACACTTGATCATTGCCTTTAATCTCTGGTTTTGTGTATTTTACAAGAGCGGACGCTTCTGAGTTTATTTTATTGCTTTTGTCACATGTTTTCTTGCTGGCAGAGCTCCTGCCCCAATAGAGGACAGCAGGTTGTGTCCTCAGCATTGGCACCAGTTAGATGGGTAGGATTTTGAACAGTTTGCTTCAAAATTTGTCAGGGGAGAGGTGAAAATGCAGCCTCTGGATGGTACAAAATGGTCAGACCATTTTTCCTGATGAAAAGAAAATTGACTCCATAAGTGATTTGTTTTCCTGAAGAGCACCTTGGTAGCTGCCTGAGCAATACAAATGTGAAAAGTGCAATGGGCAAGAGGAAAAAGAATTAATGATCTCCCAAATTCTAATGCTGGAGTGAGTTTACACAAGGTAATTTCAGGCACACAAGTGGCAGCTGAGCTAGGAGCCTGTCCTCACCTCGGGCACCTACACTAGACCTCTGGTGTGAGCACGTATCGATGTGTCCCCACAGCCGGGACTGAGTAAGGCTGCACAACGAAAACAAGCTTGGCAAAATGCAACCTTAGAAGGCAAGACCAAAGCAACTACTTTAATCCTTTAGCAGAGGACTAGGTAAATGGAAATTAGCTGCAGCAAGTGGGATGCTACCCTGTGCACCCCTTTTTCAAGGACTGTTCCCTGCTGAGCCTGGTGCAGGGCCAACTGGTGGGGCTCTGGTGGCTGAGTGACCACCTGTGGCTTTCCTAAGAAAGGATTTGCTCAATTCTTGTTGCATTAAAATGACTCCCAAGGAGAGTAGTGGGAATGAAGCCTTCTTCTCTGAGGTGTTATCTTAAAATAAATATATCCCCCTGAACCTTGCCAGTGAGAAAGGGAGGGAGTGAAAACTGAGAAGGGAAGAGTCAAGAATAAGACTGTCCTAAAGCACCAGAGCATGAAGTGCTTGAGGGGGAAAACATATGCACTTAAAATTAAAATCACCAGTAAATTATAATTCCTTTCTACAGATTTCCCACTTTTTGAAGTATGTTTTGCATAGAAAGTCAAATAGAAGGGAGTTTTAGATTTTTTTTTACTAGTGTGACTGCAATATATCATTTATTTGGGCATCCTTACCCTCAGCAACATTACCTCTATCAGAAATTAATTTGAAATGCTTATGATAATATAAAGTCCACAGCAGATGGCAGCATATGTCAAAATTTTGCCTACACCTTCCATTTAAAAAAATAAATAACCTTAAAACAGTGCCTTCCTCAACCACCAGAAGTGGGTAATGCAAACGCAGTTATGGTCCCCATCGCACTCATGGCTACTTGAGGAGAGGTTAATGGGAAGATGCAGCTCCCGCAGCAGAGGGATGGAACTCCCAGGCACCTAGGATCATGATCAGACCATCTGCACACCTGCCCAGGTCTCTGGTGGGCACTGGCCCTGGCTCCCCAAACTGCATGGCTGTGATGTGTCTTAGTGCTGCTGGCTACTCATGCTATGGGATGCCCTGAAAATCATAGCCTCAGGTTTTCTCATGCTTTGATATATTTAAAAGTGAAATACTTGATATATTTAATACGTTAAAGTATTACAGCAGATTAGTAGTAAGATGTCACTGCAGAGTTGTTTCTGATCTAGAGAGATCTGTGGAGCAGTATATTATCCACATCTCCAACCACCTCCCCTCTGTGACTGAAGCTATAATTGGACAATAACAGTGAAAACGAACCTTTTCCCTACAGATTATTTTGCATCACTCACCCATGGCAGAAAGAAAAACATTTATTTAGAAATTTATCAACCTTCCATTTACTAGCACTTTTACTAGGACTAACTTACACACCACTTACAGACTTCAGGGAAAGAATATAGCTGTCACATACAAATATTTCTGTACAGGTACCCAGTGCTGACACTTACAGCCATGTGCAGGTACCTGTTAGATAACATAATTTTAAGAAATACTTAAAGCCAGTAGGAAAACAGAAGGTAAGCTTCCCCACTTCATCACACTGTGGCTGCAGCGAGAGTGAAGGGAAAGATGGTCACCTATTTAAGGTTTCCTTCACCTCCTCCAGCTTCTCCTTGTGGCAGGAGTAAGGCACAGCCATGTCAGCAGGAGGCCGTGGTCAAGATCTGTGTCCCTGCCCCTCCATGGCTCTGCATCCCCACGTCCACCCACCCCACAGTAATCGCTGCTTTTGCCTTCTCTGTAATACCACTAGATTCTCTCCACCTCTCAAGACCTTTTTGTTGCCTATCAAGCCTTTTGCGTTCTCTACCCCTCTGTATCCCTAAATACCCATCTTCTCCTCCTTTGGCTGCCCCTCATGTCCCCTGGCCACAGCATTTGGCTGAGCAGGAGGCAAGACAAGCATCAGCCAGTGGGACAGCCCAGAGGCTGATCCACTGATGGCAAACCAAAGCCTGAAACCTCCCTACTTTTCCTTCAACAGGAACAGTCATACAGATGTATTTCTTCCTCCCAGCTGAAAAAAACTTGTCAGAAGTTGGTATAACTGATTTAACAGTTTCTCTCTCAAATTCTTTAAAATATTCAACAAGCTCAGAAGATGTTAAGGGACTGGGAAGCCGGTCAGGAGGAGGCCAGATATGCTGCCTGCTTGCAAAAACCAGGAAAAAGCCCCAAGGCATGGGATAGCTTCAAGCCTTCCTTCCCTTCCAAAAGTAGTAGCTTCTCTTCTTCCTCCTCAACTCCTCATGCCCCTGGGGTGAAGACTCTAGTCACAGTCCCAGCCAGGCCTGGAGCATCCTCCTACTTTTCCTGATGTACCCACACAGACACACAAGGGTGTGTTTGGTGGAAATGGGACTCCACAGAGAAAACCAAGCCCCGGGTCAGTGGCTAGAGACAGAGCCCATCTCACTGTGTCAGGTGGCTGCGAGGACCCCCACGGGTGGAGCCCCTGCCTCCACCTGTGGGACTCAGAGACGTTGCCCTCCCTGCCAGCAGCAGGCAGAGCAAAGTAGGAGCATCCCAGTTTAAGCATTATCAAATGCAAGATCTTTATCTCTGGCAACCCTGCCTGCTGTGTAACACCATATATACTGTATGTGTGCTACACTGGCATTTTCTACCTTTCTGAATTTAAGGGCCACAGAGTCATTTTAAAAAAAGCTAGGGATCTCCTTGCATCATGCAGCGAAAACAGTTTTTTATTTACAAGTAGAGCTGCTTCTTTATGCTAACTTCCTTTTTCTGATCACACACTTGTACGCATGGGTACGTGTTCATATTTATAGATATCTTTTTTTTTCCTTTTTTTTTGGTAGCTGCTGTGCAGATCACCCTCTGGTTGCTAACAAACTGGGACTGGAGACTCAGAAATGCTGGTCCAGTTGATGAATTAATTCCCATTCATGTTGCAGTAGGACAGTAAGCAAATGCTGATCGCTGGCTCCTGTGGGACTTGAAGCACCTCATCCCTGCCTGAGATATGGGTGAGACAAGGGAGAGCAGTGACTGCTGTTTCCAGCCACTCTATGAACGCTGCTGGCATCTATTCATGAGACACCAGGGACATCCTTGTGAGACACATCCTTATGGAGACCTGCATGTCACAGGGGATTTTTCACTCGCTAGAATTGTATAGATCACACATAGACACACACACACTGAAGTGTGAAGACTGAGGCAGAGCAGGGACAGACCTGGGGCCAATCCAGACAAAGGCCAGCTCAGGGATATCCCCCAGCCCACAACACAGGCTTCCCCCAAGGAAGGGATCCCACAGCCCTGGGAGTGATGCCTGGACCCAGCTTGTGCCTGCCTGGTGTAACCCCTGCACCTATGCTGCGTGGCAGATGACAATGTCACACTTTTTACCACACAACGTCATCAGTTCTGCGATGTGGACTGAGCTGTCATCATCCTTATGGACAGCATCTGCAACTGCAATGAGTGTAATATTTTAAAGGCCTTTCTTTAGGCCATTGAAGTTCTTGGAGAGTAACAGAAACCACAGACATACGCAGGAACCTGACTTCTTCGGGACTGTTTTGCTGAGGATGTTTTTGCAGCATGAAGGAAAGAAGTGCCGCTCCACCTGACCTGTTTTCCCATTTTTTCCCAGTGTTACAGACAACCTGTGTGTGCTATCCAGCAAGGTGGTAAGAGCTGGGAGTGGAAAGGCTGCACAACTGCTCCCCCATCATTTGCCTGGGAGTACATGACTATCAGACACTGTTAAAGAAAGGAGGGGTAATAACAAGCCCCTCTGCAAATCTGTTTGCATTTGGCTCTGTACTTATGTGCCTCACTAAAGAAGAAACCCCATTTCTTGGTTTTTTCTCCCTTCAGCCCTTGCTGCCCCTGTTCATTTTGTCCCTGGCCTGAGCATTATTTAAGGGCTTCCCATTACCTGCATAATTTAAGAAGTAAATAAAAAATATTGCTGTGCACATGCATAAAAGCACTGAGTTGGTGATTCACCATGTTGAAGATAGCTTATTTAGCAACTGGCAGAATACACAGCCAGTGATATATGAAAGCTGGGCTAGAGCTGGTGAGAATGACCAATTTGATGGTCAAACCTCCCTACCACACAGACCTGATGCTGAACCCTGTTATCTTTGCCAGCCTTTGCCCAGGATCAGACGCCTGCCTGTTTATGGGACACCAAATGTGCTAACAACATGTGAATCAAGATTGACTAAAAAAAGAAAACCAGTCAAAAAGCTCCTCCTCAGGCAAATGTAAATTTAAGTGTTTGGACAAACACAACCGATATAAAATAAAAGCCGCAAAAGTGACTTTTTTCTGTGGACAAACATCCTGCCTAAAGTCTGCAGATGAAGGACAGCCATGCACAAGACGTGTCCTTTTCTGGCCCCTCACCACCTCATTGACTGTGGGGCTCAGCAGCACCCCAGAGAGTAAGCACAGGAGTTTGTATATCATCATCCAGAGGTTGTGCCAGGTGGAAGATCGAGCCATCCAAAGTTAGCCTGCACTTTTTAGGGGTGCTGCTAAATAACATCTTTCACAAGGGGTTTGCTTCATTGTCAAGAAATACTGAACATTGTGAACATTATGCTTGTAGCTATAAAGCTATGTGCAGAGGTGAAATATAATTTGGTATGGGATCATGAAAGACATGATGGACACAACAAATGAAGACACTTTGCATTTTGTTCCTGTCAGAAGGAGGGAGGGGAGAGATCAGAACACCAGTGATTTTTTTCTCTTAGCCATGGTAGCAGAGTCACATGCAGATCTGCTTTCCCAGCAGCGCTGCTTTTTGAGCAACTCAAAACTAACATTTTTCTGAATCTGATCAGGAATTACTGCAGCTTTTTTTTTTTCTTTTCTTGAGTTGGTGAAAAGCAGATGTAATTTTGGACTTAAACCATTCAGCAGCTTAAAGGGAGCAGCCCCATTCTACTAGCAGAGATTAAGGGAATGAAGCTATGTAGCTGCTTTCAAGTGGTTTATGAGTGTGCCTTTCACTCTGTTGTGTATGTAACATTAGGGGAAAAAAAAGTGGTTTTCAGAACATCCCTAAAGAATTATATTACAAAACGTCTAATCAATTTTCATTCTCCAAGTTAAATGAACTCAAAAATTAAGACAATATTAAGAAGCAAAGGAGATTTTCTAGATGTTTAGTCAATCTGGTGTTAATAATGTAAGTAAGATTTATTTAAATAGGTTTCTACAACATCATAATAGGTTTCTACAGCATCATAACCCTTGCTGTACAAAGCTCAGAAATGTTCTTTATGCAGGTACCTTCAGCTCTCCAGGCAAAGGAGGAGTATCAGAGCCACAGGATCAGTCGGAGAGTCTCTCAGGTCTTTGCAGTACGACATGTGTGGGCATTATCCTACAAAATACGAAAAAGGGATTCCTGCTGGGGATGCTAGTGTCCAGGCAGGGTGCAACAAGCTGTCATGACTCAGATCTTCTGGCTCGACCTCTCGTCCCTGGGGCCTCCTCGGTGAGGTGGCTGTAGCAGAGCATTTACAGCAGATGGCGAGGAAAAGGCCTGGCTTTGCCTCAGATGGGGCTGAAGCCAGGCACCCCACGGACCAAGCTCATTGTCGCTGTGGCACTGGAGATAAGACTTTTTTGCATGACCCCCATTTACTTTTCCCTGACACATTGCCTGCCATTTTGGTGGCATCGCTCTCGTATTCCAGCTAAGTGATACCCTGCCTCATGTTTACACCTAACCAGCTTTTAATACCTGATGTTTACAACTTGCCACCACTGTCAGCAGTGTGTTTCCACAGCGAAGCAGAGCAGTGCAGCGTCACTCCCTCAGAGGCTCCTTGAGGCGATGTTTAGAGGCATACCAGTCTGCACAGCAACATTACGGCTGTATGCACAGATAGGTGCTAGGGACTAATGTGATAAGAGAGAAACTATTACACTGTGAAGATGAGTGTATTCCATTTTGATAGCAGGACAAGATCATAACCTACTTCCCTAAGTAGCCCTTTGCTTAGAGGATTGACTTGTATTGGTCATACTTATAGTGGAAGGCAATACACCCCTGAGTTCATGGATATTTTTTGGTATGACCAGGCAGATCAAATATCAAATGCAACCCTGGAGAGGCTGCATTGATTAGTTAGGAATATATATTTATGTATGTCTGTGTTTTTCTATATTTTAATATAAGTGTATGCATATGTTTATGTGGCATATAGATATATATACATGTTGTTTATGTTATCCTTTGCTTTAGATAGACTGTAACTAATGTGGTATGCACCCAAAAGCAAGGGAAAACCATGGGTTTCTAGACATCACAGAGTCATCACAATGCTTACAACAGATGTGTTGCTTTGGCCCAATCTTCCCAGATGTGCTCTGGTGTTTCAGACCTGTCTCCAGGCAGTCAGTATCTACCAGAAGCATTGCCAGATCTCCTCAGCTTTTAACGACAGGTCTTTCTGTACATGGCTTTCTCCCAGACCTGCGCTATGCTGAGAGCTCAGCACTAGTGCATCTGCACTTTAAGATCCAAGCTGAACCTTCCAGAATGGATCCTCATGTCAACTAAACATCATACCACCTACAGCTCTGTTGCTCTCTGGTTGATAGCACAATGCCATGGGTTGAAGGAAAGCAGTATGCGGTATAGGGACATGGTTTAGCTGTGGACTTGGCAGTGTTAGGTTTATGGTTGGACTCAGTCTTAAGGGTCTTTTCCAACCCAAATGATTCTATGATCCTATGATATGTCTGGCCACCTGTCAATGTGCACAGCAGCAAGGGCTGGTATAGCTCTGACCGAACAGAGGGCCAAGGGGAGGCTGGTCCTTCCCTTCCCCTCTGCTGACGCTGGGGCCACTGACATGCAACCTTCAAGTCTTGCCAAGATGGCAGCCTGTGGTGTGGTGCAACCTCAGTGGCTGATCTACCAGGGATGCGGCATGGGAGGAGGCACCTGGGAATATCAGGGAGGCAAACACCAGTGCGTGCTGATGGCAGAGATCACCTCCTCCAAGCGAACACAACTGGGAAGGAAGAACAAGTGCTAGGAGGAACTCAGGGTTATCCAAATACTTGCCTGAGCCAAAGGGAAACAATTCTATCTTGAGGCCATTAAGTACACGAACTAACTAGAAACACTCAATTTCCTTCTCTTGCAGCAAGCTGGAGCATTGTGAGGTGCCTCAGGCATGGGTGTGCTCAGCTGGTGGTGGAGGGAGGGAGGGGAAGGGGGAAACAGAAGATGACCCTTTGGACCCCTGGTCCCCCTATTATGGGAACCATTTTTAAAAGCAGCACTGAGTCACCTGTGCACGGGAACCATGGCAGAGAAGAGTGGCGGAGGGCTGAACCGGATCGCTCGCGCCTGGGTGTTGGGTGCCCTATAGCAAACCCCCAGGTCCTGTGTAACACCAGTAGCACCCAGGAGTGTCCCAGACACCATGGGGTAGTGCAGCTGACACCAGGGGTGCGGACCAAAATGAGTCCTGATGCAAAGCTCTCAGGGACTCTGGCATGTCCAAACCCACAAGCGAGCACTACCAGGATCATTTCCCCAACACAACTCACAGAGTGGGGTTTCTGCTTAAGGAGGCCCTCCCACGGGGGTCTGCACCTAGGCAGCTGGACCAGGAGGCTCCTGTCAAAAGAAAGGCAAGTGGTTTCCCTTGCAGCGAGGAGCCAAAGCCCCTCTGGGTGGGTGAGGAGGGCTAGGGAGAGCTGGGCTGGAGGCAGCGGGACAGAGGGGGGCTCAGGACAGGCAGGGCCCCCCACTGCCAGCACCTCACAAGCAGCTAGCAGCTCTTCTGCAGGGGACCACCGCCACCGTCCCTCCTCTTCCTCCCTCTGCACAGCCGGTCCCTATGCCAGAAGAGGGAGTGCAAAGCCCACTCACAAAGCAGGCACAGCGCCTCGGATGATCAGCGCTTCCTAGGTTTAAATGTGCTCAGTTTATAAAGAAAAAACAAAGACCCCTATCTCCGATAATTAGTCCCTTCATATTTCCTGTCCTAATATTGCTGGCGAAGAAAAGGCAGGAGGAAAACACGGGGTTTGCAATTCTCAGCCTTTCCCGTGCTACCCTGAGGGCTGGTGGGGCCGGAGCATCTCTCGGAGCTGTCGCAGCTCTCCCGGGTCGGGAACGGCTACGGGCAGGCAGGGGCAGAGGCAGGGAGGGTCCAGCCACGGCACAGGGAGCAAATGGATCTGCTGACAGCCCCAGCCGCCGGGAGCCTGTGCTCCTGGCTGTGCTGGCCTGCAGGCAGCAAGGTGTTGGTGCAGGTAAAGGCTGGGGCAGCAGAGCTGGGTGCTGGGTGCAGGGTTAAATCTGCCAGATGCAAACACTGTGACCCCCTTTCTCCCCATCTCCTGCAAGGATCTTGCATTTCAGATGGGGTTTTGCTGCTATGATTTCAACTCTGGATAATTAATCCTACCCTAAAGCCTAGAGGATTTCAAAAACAGCTTTGCTAAATTTTAGGCCCAGAAGGCTTTGTAATGGAGGACGGGAAAAGAAAGACATCTGCTAGGTTTAACTGAACGGGAAGGGAGTAGTGTAAAGGACCTGCTGAAATCCACTTTCCTCCTGCTCCTTTCTCGCAGAGGGGGCTTGCTGCCTATGTCCTCTGAGCAAACTGGGCTAGGCAAGACCTGAGGCTGGCACCCAAATCTTGGGGCAGAGGGCTGATCCAGCATGTGCAGCCTTGCATCTTCAAGGAGTGAGCACCAACCCAGTATGAACAGAAGGGCTCAAGACACCCCTGCTGCCTCCTGGTTCGTGAAGGCAGGTGAAAGGTGATTGACCCTCTATGTCTGGGGCTGCTGTCGTATTTCCCTGGACACTAGTCCAGGGTGCATCAGAATAAAAACCACAAGCCCAAGCAGGAACAAGCCATCAACATTATCATAAGCCTTTTGCTGGGCTGTTTTCCCTGATGGCAAAGTGCCGTCACATTGCTGTCCCACAGCTGAGCTTCAGATGCCACGTGGTCAGAGGGGTAACCTGCAGTGCAGCCGGGAACCTGAAGCTGTCAAAACAAGTATTCGCTATGGCATGTGTACCTTTTATTTTAAAACCTCTAAAAAGGTAAAAGGATGCTAAGAGAAAAATATTTCCTTCTCCTAAACCTTCTCCTCCTTCTGCTGTGTCGTGGGAAGGTAAAGACTTCAGGACAGGAATGGCCCAAATGTCAGTGTAACAAAGTAGAGGATCTAAAGCACATCTGCTTTGTAGAGGTCTATATGCCCAGAGCCACTTTGATTTAACCAACTAAGAAGAGAAAGCAAGCAAACAAAGGAGAGAGAAATAAACAATATTTAAGGGTTTATTTTCTCCCCATCAGTCCTACAGATAGATGACTCACATTTCTCTATCACATAGAAACATAAAGATTACAGATGAAGCATATAAAGCCATTTGTCCTCATCCTGTCCTCATCTATTTTGCTATGACCACACCACAGGAATGGGTCTCTTCAAGAAGACATATAAACTTGTTTTCTCTTTTTCTTTCTGTTAAAAGGTGAAGTGAATTAGGCCAGGCCAGCAGCAGAAAGCCCCGTTGCACTAGGATGACCCACCCGATGCGAATGGGAACCAAACATTCGTGCTGAGCTGAAGCCCTGACCCTGGGGCCATCTAAAGCCAGCGAAGCTCACCTTCCTGGCTTCCTTTGTGGCCAGACAGGCTCCTTCAGAAAGGGAGAAAGCATCACTGCTGCAGTTACCCTCTGCAGGACCTCCCAGCCGTCCTGATGGCATCTCCCACTTAAAGTCTATTTGGAACCTATTTTTTTCTGGAGTGTTTTAGCTGAGGGTATCTCACCAGGGTCTCTGCTTTGCATCATCTCCAGGTCCTCATTTTCCAAGGTCCAACAATAGGGGTCATTTGTTTTGAACACAGAAAATCTCTGAGACTGGTTACAGTGTAGGAAGAAAACCTCTGACTGAAAATTTCTGACCAGCATGTTGGATCCCATAACTGGGCAGGGAATGATCTAACCAAAGTTTGTATAAAGCTACACTTAGAAATAGCAAACAAAGCATTTCATAAATAGTAGTTACTCTGAATAGTTCCCAACACAAACATCAGGGGCTGTATAGGTGGCAACAAATATGCTTAATTAAATGTTTGACAGAACTTTTTGTTACTACTAATGTAATTTCAGTAAAGTATTTTAAAGGGGCAAAAGGTCTGAGACAGGAATTTACCTCCAGTCCAGACTGGAGGAGAGAATGAGGGGAAGAACCCCAACCCCGAAGCCTTCAGGTGAAAGCACCTGGCAGGGGCTCCCAACTTTTGAGGCTTCATTCTGACTCATAGTTCCCCTCTCAGTTTCTCCCCTTGCAGGTGGCCCCCCCTTAATGAAAACAATTAAATATGCATTAGGTGAAAGTGGCTGATCCTATTGCCTAATGCGAAGGACATTTGGCAGGAAGGTAAGGGTGCCGGCCTTGTTTAGAAAGCAGGTCCTTTCTTACAGGGGCCTCATGTTCCCTACATTTCTAAAGTGCTCCTTTCTTATCGAGGAGATGAATAAAGAGGTTTTGAACCTCTCCAAACAAAGTCCAGCCAGCTGAAGACTAAAACCCAGAAACGGCATTTGTAGAACAGAGTAACAGTGGGTTCCAGCATCCAGAAACTCATCATCCAGTTTCTATGTAATTAAACCTTGCTGGCCCTCTTGTCAGCAGCGGGTGCTGTCATCGCAAAGCCCTTGGCTGCGAAGTGCTGTGTGCCTGTGCTCTGCACCCAGTAACCGGCTCAGGATGTGACACAGTGGGGGGACTCTAAGGGTGTGGGAGGGGGACATTTGCCACCAAGGAAGTGGTTTCAGTGAGGCAGGATAGGTGAAAGAGCTGAGATGCTTTCCATTACCTGCCTGGTGTGAATGTGCCTGTAAGACCTGGGCAAGAGCCTGCTCCTGCTTTGGGAAAACTGGTTTCACTTTGGGAGAAAAGCAGTCTTTGATCTCTGACAGGTGAAATGAGAAATGCCATGGACTCAGTCTGAAGCCTGTTGGGTTTGCATGAAGTTCATCAATGGCAAAACCTGCCCTCAAGTGCGCATGTTGCTTCACAGATATTCCTGCTGAAAAAGGCAACAAGAAACCTTGATGGCTATTACAACAGTCACTGAATCTTTCCAGCACTTCTTGTCTAGCCTGGATGTGGTTAATGTGCCTTTGCCTATGAGTGAGGTGCAGCTGATTGCTGTGATGTAGATACCACAGGTCCTGGGGACTAACCGGAGAAAGTCAGGGGTGGGTGGACCTCTGTACACAGCTGATCCCCGCGACATTGTCTGCACCACCTACAACAATGTTCTCCTTCAGCCCAGGGTGCAGGTCACCCCCATATCTCATGGTGTAGCCTCAGGGAGCCCTGAACTCCCCCAAAACCTATGGAGCTAGAGCTGAGCCAGGCTGTGGCATGGGCTGTCAGGAAACAGCTACCTGTTGAGTGACTGCTGGGGTGGACAAACGTCACCAGAGGTAACAGTGTGTCTGGTGCTGTGTCTCAGTATTTATTGTCACCCTTTGAGAGGGGGCTGTGGTGTTACCGGACAGAGATACCTAGTGAGATTTGCCCTTTTGGTTAACCAAAACCACAGATACAGCCCTTTGCTTTAGAAAAGGTAAAAGCCCACAGGACATCTCTGATTCTCCCACCGAATCCTCTCCCAGTGTGGCATTTGTTAGCACTGACACCAGCAGGCCCCCAGCCCTCTGTCTTCCTCAGCCTCCCTGCACACCAACATCCAGCTGTCTGAAACGGCGCCCAGTGAACTGCCTATTTCCTTTTTTTTTGCTTTCTTTTCTTATTTGTAGTCCCTTCATCATTAGTTCCCACAGGACTATCAATAGCATATTTGTCTGACACAGACAGTTTCACTGCTATAAATTCTCCACAGCCCATTGAATAGAGACTTTTTAATTAGGTTTTAGAATTTTTCCATTAGTAAAGAGACATTGCAAATTCAGGTCTCATTTCTGAAAAGCAAAATATGATAGAGAGGGAAGCTGCTTGATTTACTGCAATGTTAACATTTTCCTCCCTGTATTTATAGGCATGAATCAATTGCTGTTTTGCTACTGTGGACAGAAATGTGTTTGACAATTTACTTTATTGGGCTACATACGAGAGATTTATTCCAGTGATCCAACGTGAGAGCCTTCTTTGGTGACTATATTGTCTGTGTGACATATACAGAAAATGTGAACAATATCTTTTATCATCAAAATTTGACTGCTTTCCTATTTGCACCAAAATGGCTATATGTTCTCACTATTAAAGGGCTTTTCTGGCTTTAGCTCTCACTTTGCCTCACAGATCTGAGATAGCGCCTTATATGAAAGGGGAAAAGATTGAGTGGGTGCCACCTCCTCCACAAGTGTGAAAGAACAAAGCTGTGTTGCCTTCAGCCCTAGACACCAGCCTCCATGGTCACAAGAAGAGGGCAAGCATTCTCTTCTAGTATACTTTCAGTTACTGGTATTCCAGACTCAGGGAATTCATGAACCAGCCATGATACAGTTGATTCTTTAAAAACCTGGATGGATTTTACCTTCCAGGTACTGTTGCAAATGGCTTTTTGTTGAGCTGACAGAAAGCTGTCTTGCTTGCTGTCTGTCCCATCCCAAAACACTTTCTGATAGGGCGGAACTGTCATAGTGGTGTTTTGCCAATGCAGTCCTTGAAGGCGTCAAGTTTCTATTTCAGTCTACTCATCCTGACAAAACTTTATGTTGAAAAAATCCCAGCCAACTCTAACGAGCAATGTTTTAATCCTGCTAAGTACATTTTGATCTAGTTCTTGCACCTCAGCTCCAGTCCAGTGTGTTGCATCATCTTTTGCCAGGTTACACCGGGTAAGCAGGACGCAGCAAAGGCAGCCTCAGGTGCCATTTCATCTGCCGTGGCATCCTTCATCCCAGCTGGAGACTGACAACATGCTCATCTAGGCCTGAGCTAAAGACCTTTGTGGCTTCTGCAATGCTGTCACCTGTGGTAACATATTATGAAAAACACAGTAAAGAAAAATGTTCTTACTAAGATTTCAGAGTTTCAAGAGATGGAAATTTGTTTCCCCTTTTCTGATACTTGCCAAAACTTTACAGTTCACTCCATATGCTCACTCGCTTTAAAATCCTTAAAAGGCAGGTTTTGAAGGAATGTTATAGCTAGCCTTGTAATTTCTTTTGAAATTTCTACTTTTTCCTTTCATTATTTTTTTAAGTCCTTTGAAGAATTAAACTACCTAGAGAGATGGATTCCCCCTGAAGTAGCTCTCCCATTAATCCTCCTATACTCTTGCTAACATTACAGCTTAATATTTCTCCCCTATTTTTAACCACATTTAATTGGTACAGAAGAAACACTTCCTGGCCAGTATTTCCTCCACTCACTGTCATCAATGAGAAGAGCAATAACTGAAACTTGCTAAAAGCAGCAATTGTCTTGACTCCACTCTGCCACCACTGTAGGTAATTTTTGCTAGCGGCTTAGCTGAGCCAGGCCAGGTCTCTTTCTGCCCTCTAATTTTTTTACAGATCCTGTCACGTTGTACCTCCCTCTGAGCCTTCTCCAGTCCTCACTGTTATTTGGAGATAGCAGTTTAGGCAGTATCTTTTTGCTACATTAAGTCTTAGGCTCACTTATTATTTCCTAGGTTTCCTGATTCTTCTATTTCAGGAATTTCTCATTTGTATTTATCTCTTTAGCTATTTGTGCCAGAAATAACCTTACAGCCCTTTGCCTGCATTGCCTGGTTTTCAAAGTTTTGATCACCCACTGTTCCTGTAGTAGCAAATGAGAACTGTGGATTGGTTTTGTTTTTTTTTTTCCTCATGTGTCCTGAATAATGTTCAGTTGTTGACATATAAGGTGAAAACCAGGATTCATAATCTGCTCTAAGAAGCTGCAAGAAAACTAAAAGGGGAATATTTACCTTTATCTTGCAGGAATAATGGCTGCTAACCTCTGTGTTCTCCTATTTATGTCACCACTTGCCCTGACTCTAATGAATGAATTATGCTAAAATGATACAGCATGGGCAATATTTATCAGCTGTTCAATGCCACTGCCCTCAGCACATCAGTGTTTGGAGCTGCCAACCAGTCTCAGTGCCTCCCCGTCCTCTGTCCTCGGTGCAGGTGTTGGCTTGCTTGTACCCCTTGCTGGCTGCACTGCAGACAATGCAATTTTGCTGCAACTACAAGCATCCCTCTCTCCCCCCCACCAGTCACTGTGGGAGGCAACTGACCCAGAAACCCTTCCCACTTCACAAGCACTGCTAGATTTGGGTCTTTGTTCTGGTAATCGCAAATAATCCATGTGGATAGGTTTGCTATGGGTTTTGATGTGTTTCCACTCATCACAGCATCTTCCATTTTCCAAACTGGGACATTTTTACCAGATTTAGTATTAAAGACAAACTAGATTATCTTGGTTTTGAGCTCAAAACTTTTACCAGGTGATTAAACTCATCAATTTAGGAGAGTTTGAAAAGATGTTCCTAAAAATTGATGAAAATCAAAAGATGCAATGACAAAATGATACAATTGGCCAGACTAAGCTAAATCCATGCCCAGCCCAGTTCCCTAGGCCATGCATGGCCAGTTACAGGTGCTTACAGGAAAACCTCAAAAAGTAGAGAGAATGCAGTCATATACCATATTCTTCTCATTTACAACCCCTGCCTCATCATTTTATTGAATAGCCTTCTGGTTGTTGTATTCTGAGAAATGATGAGTAACATTAGCTAAAGTCCAGCTAGCCATGGGCAGTGATACGCTTCCAACCTCCAGTGATTTGCAGCTTAGACATTTCCTGAGATAGATGTAAAGTTTGGGGATTTAGTAGCCCCAAACAATTTTTCTTCAATGAGTTAAATTGATTGCTTTTCAGACCTGTGTGAAGTTTGGCATCCACAACATCCTGCAGAAGGGACCTCCACAGCTGAACTGCACTTTACCGACATGCTCAGCGAAGAACCATCTTCCTTCACGTGCTTCTAACCTGCCAATCAGACTTTTGTATTAGATGAGATGGTGAGCTTTTCCTCCTGTGACCTGTATGGAGCTCATAGCCTGGAGATACCTACTGATTGCAGTTGTTCCTGGTGTGGATGCTGTCCCACACCACCACCCCCATCGCGGGATGTTTTACGGGCTGGAGATAGAGAACACAGCATGAAGAAGTGGACGTACTGTGGGTTTATAAAATGACATAACAGCGTGATTTTGTGTGATTCTCTATGCCTTGCCTAGTAATTGTTAACCTGCCATCTGCTTTTCTCATGGTTGCTAAGCACTGAGCTGGTGTTTTCATAAAACTGTCTGTTATCCTCCATATGCTTATGTCACACTTACATCGCACTTGCGTGTACCCCAGGGATACTGCTCAGGGCCCATCATTTTATCTGAAAAGGTAGGATTTGTCCTTTCCCAGGTGTGTATCACTTCATATTTACAGACATGAAGAATCACCTGCCATCTTATTCTGCAGTCATTCAGTTTTGCACAATCCATCTGAGCAATTGGCTCATATCTTTACTACTACAGAAATATTGTGTCATCAACAATTTTTACCCTCTCGCCTCCTCTTCCAGATGGTTTATGAGTTTGTTAAACAGCAAAGGTCCCAGCAAAACTCTCTGCAGGATCTTTCTTGTGACCTCTGCCCACAGTGAAAACCATCCACTGGTTCACACCCTCTACTTGTTACCCTGTTTTTAATCCAGGAGAAAACTTCCCTATGTCCTGTGGCAGTTTCTAAGATCCTTACACTCTTCAAAATGTTTTATCATAGCTCATTCCTTCCATGAGCCAGAGGGCTTTTCTCAGCATCTCTTCTAATTACACTTTCTCCTTTTTAAATTGGGGCAACCGGAATGCAGGCATGGGAACTGCAGGGATTGCGTCGGTATCAAAATATGTTTGCCACTTTATACTCGGTCCCTTTCCTAATAACTACTAAAACTCATTTTGCCTTTTTGACACTTTGAATATTCATTTGGCATATCCACAATGATGCTAAGCTATGTGAGTGACAACAGCTAATTTGCAGTCCATCTTTGTGTTCATATAATTAGGTTACTCTCTTGATGCACTTTGCACCTACCCCCTTTGCCTTTCATTTGTCATTTATCAACCAGTCATTCTTGTAAGATATTTCTGCAACCGTTCAGTTACTTTTGAAAAATATGAAGAAATATTTCTGAATCATCAGCATATTAATCACCTCATTATTCACCAAATTTTCCTCATCATTTATGAATATGTTGAACAACAAATATCCTCTCCTCTTCCTCGTGATTGCTGACCTTTGTCTCCTATCTTAGAAAAAGTTATTGTTTACCTCTTTATGATTTTACTTTCCTGTGGTCAGGTTGTTTTTTTTCTGTTTTCTTTATTTGGTTTTGAAAAAAATTCTTTTTTCTTCTAGTAGCTTCCTTTACTCTTCCATTTAATTATTCTGGGTCTATACCTGTGCCTGAGGACATTCTTTTCATATATTTTTGTTTGATGGTAAATATTTACTCTGAGTCTTTCATATTGTGTCTTTAAATAGCGCCCTGCTGTTTGCAAACATTTCACCCATTTCACTCTTCTTTTAAGTTCCATTCAATAAGTGTCATTGGTTTATATTTCCCTTTTTAGAAAGTAATAGATCAGGATTTGGGCTTCTTTATTGGTTGGGGCATGGTAAACTGGAATGCATCACAACCACTATCATAAAGAGACCTTCCAATGGCCACATCTTGAACCAGATCTTCTGCATTTCTCAGGTCCAATTCAAGAGTTTCTTCCCCTTTCTGGGCCACTGCAAAACCGATGGGGTCTAGAAAAGAAACAAAAATGTATCTTTCCCTACCTTGTTGGTTACAGCCAGTGTGTCCTTTTCTCCACAGGCTATTCCCCACCTTACTTCAGGAATGATAAGCATTTTCTGGTGTTGCTCTGGTGCTCACAAAAAAAAAAAAAAAAAAAAAAAAAAAAAAAAAAAAAAAAAAAAAAAGATGAATGCTGGCAAATGCAGGTATGACAGGTTGCTTGGAGAACCCAAAGCATTAGAAAAATTAATAAGCTCGGATCTGTATTTCTAAATTGGCACTGAGTTTTGCAGCTACAACCGAAACTTTTGGCAATGTGTCGGATGTGAAATGCAGGCTTTTAGATCTGACACAGCTCTGAGCTACATATTTGATTAACTTCAGGTAATTATTTTTTCATTTTATCTTGTGCAAGGACATTGGCCACAGAAATGTGACAAAATCCCTCCTCCAACACTGTGTATGGTTTGTAGAAATGACATATTCTCTTACAAAATTCCCCTGAAGGAGTCTATACATACCTGGCTAAAGTTGGTTTTGATGCCTGTGTTAGTATATCTCAGCAGGTATGGTTATTGAAGTGGTGGATCTCAGTGGTTACTCTGAACTGTCCATTCCCAGAATTAAATTGTAGGGATTTCTCTGATTATTTTTTGGACCCAGTGTTATTTGGTAGATAGGCAGATACTATCCTGATCTAAGGGCTTTTGTGTGCTAAGTCATCTAGTTAAAATCTGTGGGAGGCTAAGGGCCCTCTCCCTCATTTACACCAGAAATGCCAGGGTTGGCTCACTGCTCCCAAGCATGAATCAACACGTCTTACACAATGGGTCATCAGAAACCTTATAGTACCTCTTATCCCTACTAATTTCTTCTTTTTAAAATTTTAATTTACAGCTCAATGCTTCTTCCTCTTTCTGCAGTTCCTTCTTCAGACCCATTCAGATTTTGGTCCCACTGAGGGTGAGTTTAGCAGCTTGGAGAGACAAGAAGTGCAGTGGGACACTGCCCGCTGCAGTAACCTACGTATGAATTAGATGTACATGAGGGTCATGGAATTACTCTCTGTACCTAATATCTTCTGACTCGGTGACTCCCCTGTTTTCCCTAGTGACACATATCTGCTCCTGTTCAGAGAGCTGATGTTTTTATGCAACAGGTTTCTCCGTAGTGTGGCTTGCAAAAGCTAGCCAGGCAACCATGTAACTGGAGCTTTGCAAAACCTTTGGCTGGACTCCAGGGGCTCACCTATATAAACGTTTAAATTTTTCCAAAAATCTCACCTGTCCCGTATTTCAGCCTGTGTTTAACAACACGCACAGTTTCAAGCTTTAGTCTCAACGTGCTATAGTTAGGTCTGTCTGTGTTTTCCCAGATGTGGTATTTTTAACGTTCCCTGAGAAGCATTGCTTGGCTAATTGTTTCTGAAATAGGGGCCTCCCTGAAAGAAAAAGGGAAAACAGCCCCAGTCTGTGCCCAACAAGGGTGACCCAAGCGAGTGGCACAGGTCGCACTGCTCTGCACGGACACCTCCAAGCTGCAGCACAGCTCCTGCTTGCTTTGCGGGAAAAAAAAAAACAACTTGGAGTATGTTTTACAACAGACAAATCTAAAAATAACATGCTTAGACACCCCCCCTACACACTCAAAATATTGACATTTAAGCTTCAAAAACATGGGGATTTCCTACATGGGCTACAGAATAACCTCTGCTAGGGAATACAATACAAATCCAACACCATGATGGTTGTTACAGACACTGAGCTGCAAATCTTACTGGGAACCTTTCCTGGTATTTTTGCTTCTGCTCAAATGCACACTCCTGCACAATCCCAACAACCTTGTTGGCCTCTTGAAATTCCCATTCCCATATGTTCAGCCCAGAAATAAATGAGTACAGGCTCAGAACAGGAAGGAACATTAGGAATTGACTGCAACATCTCTTGAAGATTTTATTACATTTTTTTCAATCTCCAGGAAACTCTAATTTACACCTGAAACTGGGGAGGACTGGAATGATTTCTGCCATTAGCCCAGTATCCCTTGCTGCAGGCAGAAAACTGCAGCTCCAAATCCAGCCCCCTATTTTATTTATCTTTATTCAATTTTCTGTAGGTTTTAAGAGGAGCAGTCGGGAAGCTCATCATTGTACCATGCCTTGCAAGGACAAGCAGCATGAAGGAATGTGCCTATTGAAAACACAATGGTCTACAGAACAGTATCTGGCAGATAGTCACAGCAGCTGCCCACTGTGCGGGTACTCTGTGTGTACACACACACACACACAGACTGTTTTGGTGCCATACACGAACCACCTGTATAACTTGCAATGGTAGAGCAGCCGCACAACATGGTCTATGAGCACCATGGGAAGTACACCCTGAAAAATACACCCTTTAAACATTGTGGTCCTACAGGCCATACCATGGGGGAGAGCAGGCACCTGTGCTGCCTGTTCACTACTCCACCTTCCATGTACCTCCAAAAATGATGAAGCAAAAAGGATATAGGAGGGCATCCGTGACTGTTGTGAAGCAAGGCAAACAGTAAGCCTAGTGATAAGGGAGGATAGTACTACTCATTGATATTGTTTCTATAAACACTCTCATAAAAAACAGTATTGCAGTGAGTGAGTGGCATGGCACCTAAGTGGTGTCAGACTATCCCTGCTCATGAGTCTCTCCTTCTGCTGAGCGCCTCTTGCACAGCTGGAAGGAGCAAAATTGCTGAAGACTCCCCCCTCCTTTGCCTCTGATTTTTTTCTCTTTTATGATGATTTATTTTAGGGAGCACTCAAAACTTGAGATTCATTTTATGGGCTTACATGCAGTGGCTCACATGCAGTTGGCCCAAGGACAGATTTCTCAGGTCAGCACTCATTTTAACAGTTACCACAAAAGGAAATTCCCTCACTTTTTTGTCCTAGACAAAAAACCCTCCCTTTAGGATGCAAAACTAAGTTGTACTGTTGGTTGTGTGTTTTTAAGTGAAAAGAAAAACATTCCCACATCCTTTAAAAGTTCTGCAATATCAGAATAAAAAGTTGCAGTTACTGACCTACAGCAAGAAGGTCTGTACCAGCCATGTTGGCTTCTCCATGTGCTTGCTGGGAAGGAAATGAGAGCACCACAGTTCATCTAAAAGCCCTGTGGGACTGGAGGAGGGTGGTGAGGGAGGACACGGAGGATGAAGAGGAGGAAGAAGCCCTCCAAGCCCCTTCTGGCCATGGGCACTCTCAGAGCCTGGGTGCCCTATGCCAAGTTACCAAAAGGTCTAGGTAGGTGCTGGTCTCAGGGAACAAAACACATTCACACGAAACCCCAGATAATTTTCAAGGCTTTGCTATATAAACATATTAAAGACCTTAAAGTAATCCGCTGGCAGAAAGCAAGAAGCTTTTCTTTCAGTGTGTTTGTTTTAAGATTCCAATCAAATGCTTTTTCCGCAGCAAAAACTCCGTCGGAGATTTGCCTTTGTGCACGCAGTTGGGAATGGGCCCAAGAGGTGGCAGATGACAGATAAGGACTTAATTAATGTCCAGTAAGAAGCAGGAGGGATGAATGTTATCAGCTGTTTCACCTGACTCACACAATGGGCCAACAACCTATTGAGAACTTGATAGAGGCTGGAAAGCAGTGCGGTCCTCCCCCTTGGGATGACTGCTTTCCTCTCATGTATGGACATTTCAGCCAATCTCATGCCCTGCACCATGAGAAGAAAGCTGAGGGAAAAATTGCCGATGTCTTCAGTGCACCAGGCATCATGATGGGCCTTTGGGAGCATGGTCAACATTGCACGTAAGGATAAAACTGGATTTTTAAGTTTTAAGTCTGATGTTTTATCCCAGTGATGGAGGTAAAAGGCATCATATGAATTGCTGAGTGCTGGAACCCAGTCCTCTTCTGCCTGCAGCTTGGTATCTTGTGAAATGAAGGATATACAAAATGTCCAGTTTACAAATCATAACATTCATTGAGTAGTGTCATCAGTATATTAAATAGGAATGGACATCAATTAAGTCCATAAAGTTAAACAGCAGGACAATGAGCTTTATTATTTTTTCCCTTATAGACCAAAATCCCTCCCACATGGTTCAAAATACTTTTCAACAAATAAATTGCCTTCAAAACACAACCATAGAAGTTAAAAGTTCTCGCTTTGAACTTTATCAAAGAAAGGAGAACAAAACAAACTCCTACATGATAATCAAAGACGTGAATGCACAATTCTGTCAAAGATTGAAGAAATGCACTGAACACCTTTTCTGGTGATGGACAGAAAGAATTCCTTGGTGGTTTTCCCATGGGAAAAGGGATGCTGCAGAGCACCAGGGGGGCTGTGGCTGGCCCTGACTGCTCTGCAGGTGCCTCTTTTGTGGAGGGTGGAGAGATTGTCCCACCGTCCCACTGCTTGTCTCCCTCTCCCTGGCACTGCTTTGTTTGTGTTCAAGTGTTGGGAAGTATCTGGAAGTTAAGAAATGTTACAGTAAATGGCAGAAAAATGTCCAAAAGAGAGATTAAAGCCTGACCAGGCAGACCAAGACCCAAGGCCCATTTTTCTGAAACAGCACAAAGGCTTCCTTAGCGGCCACCTTTGAAACAGGAGAAAATCAATAGGGAAATTAACAGATCAAATGTAGCGCTTCAGAGGTTTGGTTTTGGCAAATCATGTGCCCGTGGTGTTGGATGGATTCCAAAACAATACAATGCTCTGGGGACCTGGCAGAGGCGATGGGGCAGCCCCACGTGTGGCCCCCGGGACAGGACTTGCAGGATGGGAGGGGGTCTGCTCCAGGAGCCTGACCTTCTGCCTTGAGCAGGACAGCAACTCCAAAGTATCATCTGGGATACTTGGGTCTGACCCCTGGAAGAGCACAGTGACTGTGGGTCAGGCTGAAATCATATATAAATTCTCCTTTCCTCTCTGGAGTCTCTTCATGATGTTGTCCCTCTTGGTTTTTTTGTTTTGTTTTTCCTGATCTTTTCCTATTTCAAACTGGTGCAAACTTCCTGATGTGTGGAAATGAACCACGGCCTCAGCCGGGCTCAGTATTTCACAGACACAACTTCCACTTTCTGTGTTTACATATTTCTTCAGGTGCACAGTTTGGCCTGTGGTCTCCTGAAGCTTGGAGATGTCACACCTCCAGCCCTCCTGCCTCACCCACTTCAGAGCAAGCATAACCAAAACCTTAAGGCCGGAGAAAAGATTAGGCAGAAAAATATGTACATATTTTTCAGTATTGGCCACCATTTAAAGCCGCCCAGAGGTCTGAAATACTCTAAGGGCAATGAAATCATCTGGGGCTTCCAGAGGCCCCCAGCACCCTCTATTTAAGAGATTATGAGATCACGTAATCGATATGTATCTATAGGTATGCAATAGATACATGATCAACAGCTCACAGGAGCCTAGAAAATTATCTCAGGGATATCAAAATATGTACGGCAACATTTCCTAATTAAACAAATGAAAATGTGACCTTTGGGTGAAGCATCGGATGGAACAATGTTATCAGACCTCACCAGGCAAACACGAAGAACATATAAAACGAGCTGTTCCCAGGGAGAGTGGCACTTCTCCTCCACCTGCCTTCCAAGAGCAATGGATCTCAAAGTGATCTGTGTGCTCTCTGTCATCCTTGTCGTAGCCCTCAGCACCTTGGCAGAGGGAAAGATACCACCAAGTAAGTACATTCACCTGCTGTTGCCTTCACAGGTATGTACGTGGGCCTGATCCTACTGACTGTAACTGCAGCAAGAGCATGTCTCCAGTTTACATATCAGACAGCGAATGTCTTGCTCTGCTACTATTACCAAAATTGGAGTCTACTTTTTATTTTTTTCAGAGAAATACATGGCAAAATAAAAAAAAAAAAAAAAATGCAGGTGAACTCTTGTCTTGCTGGAATAATCAGGAACCTGCTAAAAAGGCAGAGGGACAGACGTGCCCAGGAGCTCATTAGAACAGGACTGGGACTGGAACAGGAGCTAGCTTTGTCTAAATAGCCTTCTGACATTTATTTTATGCTAGTTTGCCATGTGAATACAATTTCAGAGGAGTCTATGTCTGCCTCCTCAATAAAAGCCAAGTCATTTAGATAACCTAAGAAGTAGAAAGCAAGTAACTCAATGACAGGAGTCATGAGGGACATCTCCAGAATTTCTCAATTGCGGATGACTATTCAGTAGACTTAGAATGTTAAAAGAATAGCTGCAACTATTTGCATGTAAGCCTGTTTTTATAGTCACCTGATGAGAATGCAGAGATTTTGTATCTTTACACCTGTTCAAATATCCACTGGATCCTTAACTCTTTCTTTTGTGACATGAGATGGGCAAAGCAACAAACATTTACTAGCATGACATTTGAAGTTACAGGTTTTTACCATTTGATGTGGTCTATTTGAAGTCCACAGACCCCTCTGTGCTGGGCTGCCTTGGCTGCCAGTGAGATCAGAAAGGGGGGAGTACAAGCCTTACTGAAACAGGTGGGAGTTTATAAGCAGCTTTTAAACCTCACAAGTCCTGGTCTTAGCAAGAGACAGAAAAGGTACACCTGCGAAGATGGACAGCGTCTAGGGAAAGATCATTGTTCCCGGTGACATCTGATAAATGCACCTCTCCTAACAAGCGTGCAAACTGACATCAAGTAACTTGCTACTTTTGTCCTGAACAGCAAGATGCCAGTGTAAAATGGCCCTCAAGGAGCGGAGGAACTGCGGCTATCCGGGAATCTCAGAGGTGGAGTGCAGGAAAGCTGGGTGCTGCTTCAACGACTCAGTCCCCGGCACGCCCTGGTGCTTTGCTCCTAAACCGAAGAAAGGTAATGTCTCTGCCAGAAACACTGATTTACCTGCTGTTTGATTACGCAGAAAGGTGTACAACCAGGGAGCAGCTCTGCTTTTCTTCTTAGGCCAAGCAGGCACAAACTTCTGTTAGGAGACCACTAATAGTAAAATGCAAAAGTCAGACCTTGCTTACAGATCAGTCTTTTGTCTCATCCTCTTCACACAATGTATTTTCCCTTCCTTCAGGCTTCTAGTTATCAAAAAGCCCATGTTGATTATTTAAAGACATTTCACTGCCATTTGTGGGCTTGTCCATCAGTAGAACAAGAGATCCTCAGCACTTATTTAAATAGGTTTTCTGTGTGGCTGAGGAGGACTTTAAGCACTGCATGTCAAAGTCCTGAGTAGACGACTCCCTCTGTTATTGTTTGACAAAAGACTGCAGGCAACCTGTAACTTTTAGGTTTTTTGGTCTTTTCTCCAACCTGTTTTGATAATTGCTACTTCCTTCCTCTCCTGCTTGTTTCCCAGCACAATTTCACTTGGTGGTTCTTTTTTTCTCTCCCATTTTTGCTCCCAGTCTTCACTCAATGTAATCTCCAAAATATCCCAAGGAAAAGCCTTTTCTCCATTAGATTCTTCCTTCTAAAGTCCTGCTTCCATTTTTTGCCTTAGTTTTCTCTGAGAGGGTAGCAGCTGCTCTCCCAGTCCTTCAGGTGACTGGGTGTATATTTTACATAACAGCTGAATGTAAGTTACATTTTCTGGGCTGACTGCAGGACTCCTTCTTAGGAGAACTTCAGGACAATCTCAGCAGTTGCACAGGTGAAATGAAAGGAAGTCAGGGTGCAAAACCCATGTTACCCAATAAAAGAACTTGATATGAATCAAGACTGGTCACAGGGCTCAGAATTGCTGGAGAAAAAAAAATGCTTTTGAACACTTTGCATTTAATGAAAATCTTGAAAAATGAATGGCAGCACCTTACAGTGTCATTTTCATAGAACCGCTTTTCTGAGCAGAACTGCTTCAGGAAAGGAAAACTGGATTATCCGGGCCAGGTGGTATAACCACTTTACTTGTGATTTCACAGCAAATTGCTTGGATGAGCTGTGATTTCCTCCTAAATGATCTACCTCCTTTCTGTAACTCAGGTTGGGATGCAGAGGAGGTTGGGTTTTCCCCTCCCCTCATTAGCAAGGCTGCTCTGGGGTTAGCATTGGGTCAGGTCATGAACATACCCTGGTCTGAGGCCAGTGCCTGTGGTATCACTACAGGCGGCACATGGCTTTTCATCCCATTGCTGGATTTAGGAAAGGTAAATTGCTCTCTACCAGACACTTCTAGGGGTGAATTTTGCCCCCTTTGGCCCCCTGGGGCACAGCAGCAATTCCCCACTCCTTGGTATTTAGTTTTGCGTAACAGCCTCGGTAAGGATTTGGGTGAACCTGCTGCCAGAAATTGGTATGGAGAGGGTCATCATGGCTGTCATGTCTGCCCACTGACCTTGCCTTTGTGGCCTGCCTTTTGTTTGTGAATTATGCTGTCAGGTAAAGGGAGCATAAAGTAAAAAATACAGCCTTCTTCCTTCCTTCCTTTTTGCTTTATGCAGTTAGGAAAGTATGTCCCAACGATCCTCACGGCAGGATAAACTGCGGCTTCCCTGGCATCACGGCTCAGGAGTGTGAAAAGAAGGGGTGCTGCTTCAACACACAACCCGCCGGTGTCCCCTGGTGCTTCTACCACCGCGTGGTGGAGGAAGGTAACCTGCACAAGACATCATCCCCCATCCCGTGGAAGCTCCTGGCAGGGTCTGTGCTGTGCCCGAGCTTGGTGTGCTGTGCCAGCCTGGCATGGCAGGAGGCTGCACTCAAGGGAGCAACAGGACAGGGTCTCCCCCATTCCCGGTGTGGGTGCAGAGCTTCCACACAGGGCACAAGTGGGGAAGGGGTGGCTAAACCCTAAAAAGACCAGCTTCTTGCACAGAGGGGTGGGTGCTGCCAATGCATCTGACTTGTGGGCAGTGTGGCTGCACAGGTAGTCTGGGTTCAGGTGTGAGCTCAAGCCCTCAGCTAATATGGTGGTAGCAGTGCTGCTACCAAACTCACATCTACTTTATCACAAGAAATAAAAGGCTTTACTTTAGAAATGTGGAGTGAAATGTACAGAAATTTCTGATCTCCTACTTCTGTTTTTTTTTTTTTATTTTTTTAATCAGGATTCACAGTTCAGCACATCCAATGTTGATAACCAATGGCCTCAGCTAATTGCAACCCACCCCACAGTGTATTTTGTACTGGAAACAATTCACCACAATTTATTCTTTCTGATCTGAATTAGGAAACACATGTATGGATGGGGGAGAGTGGAAAGCAATTGCTAAAAAATTGCCTTTCTGATGTCCTTCATCTAGGCAAAACACTTCACAGCATCTTGTGTAATTCACGAAGAAATCATGTCCCTTAATCTGCTTCTTCTCTTTACCTCCCCAGAGTGCTAAAGGAGAAACTTCCATCAAGAACCTTGCGACCTTTGGACCTACTCCAACGGGAAACAACAGCTGGAGATCCCAAGTCAGACTTTATAGTTTGCAACAGCTATGATTTCTAGGTCATTTTTACATTGGATTGACTCCTTTCTGATTAAAAGTTACATGCAGCTTTTATTCTTTCAGTAGACTAGTACTGCGCAGGTTTTCACTGTAATAAAAGAACTAAGACAGTATTCATGAGTTTTCAGATGTCTTTATTTTAAAGCTATGTATTTCTCTGTTTCCCAGGAAATTCAGCATCTTAGCAACCCACTGATGTGAGGGTAGTCACTAACACTTCCGAAAGGAACATGGCACTCAGCTTTTTGTGTTAGTTACACTTCACACTTGCAAGCAACTGCTTGCATTTGTTAGCTGATAAGTGGCTTCACACGGACCACTCACCCTTCTGGATACTGAAAATATTCAGTGTTTCCCTTTATATAGCTACACCTGTGGGTTTGGGCTTTTTTTTCCCTCTCAAGACGTTGGGAGGGGTACCTTTGTTAGCTGGCCACAGAGCTGGTCTGGCTCAGACATCTCACATTCTCTGCATCACTGTGTTTCTGCTGCCGCTAATCTCTTGGTGCTGCTACCAGTGGGGCATGGAGTAGCTCAGAAAGGCAGGTACCCACCCGGTCCCCTACCTAACCCAACCCAGTCCCCGCTGCTGATGCAACATGAAGCTGAATCACCGGGCACTCTCACTGTTAATCAGCATCCTCACAAGTGGGTCCCACGGGTCAGGAAAAGTCTCTGCAACACTAAAAGCAAGACACAGGTCCCCATGGCCTTGATCTATACCTCTGATAGAGCCTGCCGTGTCTCACCAGACACAGGAGAAGCCTCTGGTCTTCAGGCAAGCATGGCTGCTTTCTCCTGGGTGTCTTTACTGCTTGTCACGGTAGCTCGAATGTTTCCCCGCTTCAGCTGAGTGAGAGAACAGTAAAGAGCCTCTAAGAGCACCATTGGGAACAAAGTGGGTAACATGAGAGGGCTGCGGAGGCAAGCCATGCTCAGGGCTTAGCAGGAAAGAACAGTTTGGGGGGGTAGGGGCTGTGATGCAAGAAGAGAGAAAGTGGAGGAGACACATGCCTCCCTAGAGATTTCTCCAAGAACACTTTTGTGATGAGTAAGTCTATTCAAGTGGGTAAAAATTAGTCATTCATAAAACTTCATTATCTTGCACTTACAATAGGCTCCATAATATGATTTGAACATGGTAGGATATTGATTGTAATATGAGCAATAAACTGACAAGTCTACTGAAGGTCTTTGAAGGTCTTTGCTGAGGAAGTTTTGGTGCTGTAGTCCAGGTGAATTTGGAAGGCCTAAGCACACTGTAGTCACAATAATACTGCACTGCAAAATCTGGTGCAGCAACTAAGTGTATTCACCAGTGATGGGGCCTTCATAGTAGTCTCCTTGGGAGAAAGAATGAAAATGCGGCCACACTGAAAAGGGTAACCCTAATTAGTGCTGTGGGAAATCATCAGCAGGGACTGAAACTAGGCTGCTAGAGTCAGTGCTCTCCCAGGGCAAAGCTCTCACTGAGCCACGCGGCTCCTCAAAAGGCTTTTCCTTCTGCAGAGGCACTTGCCAACATTCACATGACAGAATGTGAGGTATTTCAGAGGGACAGGCTTGGATGGATAACTGTTTACAGCTCTCATCTCACCCTCCCAGATCTCTCCATTGGGGCTGTGCCAGTGAGGCAGGCACAAGTCAGTGGTCCTGCTGAGCTTCCGCTGCCACAATGTACCATGGGTGTATTTGGCTTTGCAAGAAAAATTATGAACAGAAATGTCTTAGTAAGGAGGACGGTGGGTACTGTGGTGTCCTCTGCTGCAAAACCTGATTGGGAAACAGCCTGGCAAGGCACAGCAGCTGAAACTCCTAGGCTTGAGCCCCTCTGTTGAAATGGTCTGCATGTTGGTATGGAGAAAAACATTGGTGACAGTGCAGGAAAACCACGCTGACAGCAGTCAGATCCCAAAGGAATGAAACATGAAGGGCTAAACTTGCTCACTTGCTGTTCCTGGGCATGGAGTCCCATGCAAAAAACATTAACTGCCATGTGCTGTCCAGCAAGCCATTCCCAACAGCATGCTAAGCCAAGGCACTGGGTCACGCAGCTACTGTGGACATTTGAGGTTATAAATCAGAGTTAATTGCTCATAGCATGAAGAATTATGACCTAAGGATTTGTTATCAGCAGTAAGTTCTAAGGGACAATGAGGTCTCTCTATACAGACTATTATCCACACCCACACAAATGCACTTAAAAAAAACTGCCTAGAATTCTTAAAATTAACATTTCTGGTGAGAAAACCAGCTGGCAAAAACAGAATAAAAGCCACTGCTGCTGAGGATTTGAAGATGGCAGGCAGAGCCAAGGTAGAGCAAAGTAAGATCCCCAAACCAGAAGGCACATCAAAGAGGAGTGTGCAGGACCTGCAAAGATGTGGCTATAGAAGGGAGGACCTTCCTCTCCTTCAGGGTCATTCTGTGGGCTCCCCTCACCTGAGTCAGTCACCACGTGCCCCGTTCACAGCCCTCAGAGAGAAAAAGACCTCTGGGCTAGAAATCATCTGGCTAGTTCAGATGTGAATTGAACTGCCTAGAAAGGCCTCCTTCCTGCCCAGATCCAAGGGGTGTCTAGACAAGCAGTGGTACACATCTGCTCTCTTTCCTTGGGTTTTCCCATCACTGCCTCTTGATGTTGGAGAGAGGGACTGGAATGAGAGAGGTGGGGAACACCACTGCCCTGGCATAAATTCCTGACTTGTTGTTAGCTTTCCTAGCTGACCTGGTGCCAGAGGCCCAAGAAAGACCAATTACTGCATGGGAAACAGAGGTGTCCTGGCTGCGGGCAGTTGATTGCATTTTGGAGCTCATAGGCTGGCCAGCAGATAGACACAAATAAATATGCACAGTTTGTTAATTTATTTTGCATCAATAGATTGACAAGCCTCACTGGCTAACGCGATTGAAATAGCTTCACATTACTGGATTGTATAAAGTCTGTCCTTCTCTGTCCCTTCTTCATCCTTTTTTTTTTTTTTTTTTTTTTTTTTCCCCTTTTCCCCTTTTGGCTTGTATGTAACTCTATCCAGCACTAGGAAGAGAAATTAAAACAGAAACTTTAAAACTGTTTTTAGCGTTTCAGGCTTGTTATTTTACCCAAGTCATCTGTATAATGGAAAGAAATCTGAGTGCACCCATGCCTTGACTGATGGGTGGCCACACTGGGTCATTTCAGAAGTTCATCTACCCCTCTGTCAGTGACCAAAAGGGTTGTCTAGGGAGAGGTGCAGGATAGGCATATAACGAGGCTTCTCTTCTAACAAGATGCAGGATTGTCACAAATGCGAATCAGTTTTAACAAGCAAATATGAGAAGCCCAAATGAAGACTGACCCTTTCATGTCTGCAATTCTGCTTGCACATCCATGCCATTGCACAGCGAGTGCCGAATAAGCAAACAAAGTTGTAAATAATTTTCGGGGGGAAAAAAAAGTAGGTCAGCTACATGATTTTCATCAGCAAAGGTGTTACCATAACAGGAATCAATCCTCTGTGACACAAAGCATATGTGTTGATGAGGCTGTTACGCAGATAGTGAATGATGTTTAAAATCACAAATACCTAGCAGTCCTAACTGTCTGTAATCACAACAGCTGTGTGCAACCAATGCTTCTGCTTCTAATAAAGGCTAAATAGAAAATGTTTGACATTGCAGATGGATTACTGGTCTGTTTCTTCAGTGGATGAGGATATTCTGCTGCTTTTTAAAGCAATAGTATCCAAGGAAAAGATCTCAGAAAACATTAATTTTGAAGCAATGCAGGAAAGCTGTATTTGGCTGACATGGAGAATTAACAGGGCAGAAAAGTAGGACAGACAAGAAGCTCAGAGCAGATGGGTGCTAGCAACAAAGAACAAACCTGTAGCAATGTGAAAAAGGGATATAACTGAAAACACCTCCAGAAATGTGCCCACTTACTTCAGCTCCCATTCCCAAATGTCTCTGGAAAGGGTATGCTTCCTGCTACTGCTAGTACCACACAGCTCCTCTGGCAAAGCTCCCATTCAAAAGCAAGGTTTCAGACAAGGTGCTAAACCAAAGTGAAAAAGAGTACAGAAACTGAAATCTTCCTCTGTTGAGAACAGCTAAATTGCACAGTTCTGCCACAAGTCTCTAACAAGCTACTGCTTTTACCAAAGCTTGAAAACTTTATCATGATGCCATTAAACAGCTTGGAAAGCAGAAGTAAAACACAAGAAGCAAATCTGATTCCCTGTGTTAAATCCAGGCAGAAGATGATCTCAATACCCAGATTCAGTTTCCAGGAGGTTGCCCTCACTGCCAGACTGAGTCCAAAAAGGGGAATTCACTCCTCTGAGGTGCAGGTTGCAAAACCTTGCTTATGAGCAAAGTTCAGGTGAGAGTTTCAGCAGCTCTCAGGTGAGAGCTTCCCAAACAGCTCTCTGCCAGAAGCAAAAGTCCTCTTTGGGCAGAACAGTCCATTATTACTCTGCAGTCTTCTTTTTCCCCATCTGCATCTTCTTCTAAAGCATTTGAAAGCTGCCAGTGCCAGTATACAAAACAGTGAGCTGCCCAACAACCTAAGACAGCACGCAAGGGACCTGTACCAGTATACTCCACCAGGTACACAATAGGAGGATGAGACTACAAGTGTGTCCTCAGCACTAGAAGGCAATAGCCAGGTAGACTTTGCTTTAAAAAGTGTGCTGTGATGTGTAATAAATTCAAGTTCTAGAACTAACTAGTAGCACTCATGTATGCTACAGAAGAGGATGCTGTTTTGTCCAAGTGTTTGCAGTCATTCGGTGCTACTCCACCTGCTAGTGAATGCTCGAATTTCTGTGTGCCTATCAGAGGTGAGCAGGGTAAGAAAACAAAGTACTTCTCTGCTGGGGACTAGTGTACTTACCTAGCTATGATAACTTCTTGTGCCCTGTGAGCACCCTTTGTGTACCCATGGTGGTACCCAGAAATTCCCCTCAGAGAAGACACTAGACAAAAGATGGGCTCTTTCAGGGTCTTGCTCCCATGTGTCTCCAAGCTAGGTCTCCCAGGCTTCCTTCAACGTGCTAGTCTGTCTCTCAGCATAATAAAAGGTTGTTTTGGAAAACAGAAATTTTTAGGGATTTAATACTGAAATACTACAACTGAAATGAAACTCTGGATGTCTTGGATCAAAATATTTCACTGCAGCTCAGCCAAACACCTTCACTGCTGAACTTGCTGCAGAAACTCTAGGAAAATCCCAGGATTCAAAGCCCTTGAAAGTTAGTTGGGTCTGACTAAACACAAGCGTGGAGTGATGGCTGTTTGAAAGCAGGTTATCATCAGTTTGATGATTTTGGTCTGTGGTGTTTCCAGGAAGCTTCATGGAAGGTAAATTTGGTAAGTAAATCCTAGCCAGGACACATGCTTCTTCCTGCCACAAAGTAGGATTTCCCCTGCTTGTTACCCTTTTTCAGACTTGGCATTACGCCCATCCACGGGATGCTTTCACCAAGACTTAGGGTACAGAAGGAACAAAATCAAAAGCTTTACTGTAGCTTTTTTTTTCTTCCCCGACTACTTTGGGGCTACTTTCTGATTCTTACGCAGTAGAAAGACAAAAAGCACCTGCAAGACTCTTGATAGAGCCATGAAATATACTTCATATTTGACTCTACAGATGCCATGGGGATGAGCAAGGAGGTCCTAGGAACAGGTGGAGTTTTATTCAACCTGCCCAGTAGAGCAGATGAACTAGCAGCGGGACAAAAGAATGACTGTGTGCTAGGAAGAAGTGGAGGGGAAACAGTGCAACTCTGGGGGGTGTTTTTGCAGTCAGAGGCTGACAATGGACCAGCTTCATGTTTTGATATTTTCCTTTTGTAAAAGAGATCAAGTATTGACTTGCTTCTCAGCCTTCCTATGAGTATGCAGACACAGGCACAAAACTGGTGTCAGGTATCCAGCAATGCCACTGAACAAAGTGAACATTGCATAAAAAATTCACAGATCTTGAAAAAATCTTCAAGGTGCAGAAAAAGCAAAACAAATGAGGTTAAGAAATACAAACAAGTTGATGCAATTAGTGTCAATTTGACTAATCCAGCCGCTGACAGCTTTTCTGCCCTAAACAGAGCTTGCAGCACACAATTCCCTGCTAAGCCCTTTATTAAGGTTCTCCCAAGACAAGATGTCAGGGCTAGCGACTGACAGCACAACGGCTGCTCATCACTCACCAGGGCACTGCACAGATCCTTGTACCCTCCCGTGCTGAAAGAGGCGATCGTTCTTGCCACAGCAGCTTCCCTGGTTTCCAATGCCGTTCAATCTGCACTACGAAGCAAGTTTTAAATGGATAGCTATTAGAAAATGCAGCATAAAGTGTCCTTTATTTTCAAACCCTCTTTATTTTATTAATCCATTTGGAGTACGCAGTGGATGCTAACTGCATATGAGGTATATTAATTTTTGCAGCATTGCTAATGAGAAGTTTATGGTTGGTTTATTTCATAGCATCAACTGTAATAAAAAATACAGGACTCCCTCCCTGATCTATGGACAGTTGGCATGAGGAGGTATCTTTTGTATGGTATTTTTGGGACCATAATTCCTTCAGTCTAGCATTATTTGCATGTCTATAAAACGTAACATAAAAGTATGATCTCTGTTATCATTAGAAAATTGTCTTGCCTTTAGTTTTGAAAATGCAATCCTATTGTGTCCTCTGGGTAATTTATCCTTTAAGCATAACCGCTCATGTTATCTAGGACTGGACACTTAACTAACTTGTGAAAGTCCTGGCTGTTATCCTTGAACTGCGATGACCAAGGCAGGTAATTTGGTTGCTGCGGTGGTCAGGAAGGGTGGCACAAGGACAGTGAAGCTGTCTAGGCTTGACCTTAAATCCAATATACAAACAGACAGCTTAATAGCATGAAAAGCCACCCAGCCAAACAAAGTATATGGCAAAGCAAGGGACACCAACACTGAAATCCTTCTTCTGACACTGCTGTTCTTGGGGCCTTACACAAGCCGAGTTTTCTGCCCAAGAGTTTCCCTGCCAGTGCAATAGGAAGCAGCTGTCCCAATGCCTCCCAATGGACTGTATTTTGGGAGACTGTTTAGAATGGCAGAAACAGTGAGCATATCATTTCTTGGACAATGTGGATGATCAGGAGAAACATAAAAAAATTTTTTTTTAAACTAGCTGAACAGACCTTTCATGATGACAGAAATGTACAGAAAGCTGTAGAACATAGCATGAGTGTTGTGGCTGAAAGAGGAAGAGAGGTGTTTTGTAAAACAGGGAATGGACAGGTGTGACAGGCAGAATAAAACACAGTTTCTATTCATCTGGGAACAGGGAGGAGGAAATCTATACATTCCAGAGTGCTGAGCAGAGGGTAAAGAGGGAACGATCCTTTAATGTCTCCTGTAATGCAAGAGCATGGGGCCTATCTACTGACACTTGCAGATAGTACAGTCAAAATGAACAGCAGGTAAGTCTGTGGAAGAAAAATCCATCAGAGGCAAGAAAATACAAAGATAATTTCACTGGTTCAGGAAGTCTTCCAATTGTGTAGGGTTTGTCAGGGAAGCACCCCCTGATGCTTCTCATGTTCTTGCACTCTTCCCTGTGCAGTGCCATTATTCCCTGTCAAGTGCTACACAGTACAGACCTTTGCTCTGAGACGACGTGAGTGCACTTAACGTTTTTAAGAATTTTTACTGCATTATTTCTGTAACCTACCTGTATTGGGAGCTACCTGAAACCACCACAATGTACATCTGAAACAGGCAACTCGACATCCTAGCTGGCTGCCAGAACCTCAGAGCAGGCAGTGAAAATGTACCCCTACCAATGCATCTGCGACTTCCATTTGAGAAAGAACAGGGACAAAGGCATCTGTCCGAAAATAACACTTTATTTGATTTTTTTTTTCTTGTTACATTATCATAAATGTTCTCTAGTCTCAGAAAACAAAGCCCTAGTTTGGAAAATAATGCACATACAAATTTCATCTTATGGGTATTAAGTATACAGAAATATACAAAGATTTCTCTATTATTGTAATATATCATCAGAATGCCCCACATCCCACATTTTTACTCAGGTCCACTGTACCAGTAAGCATAAACTACAAAGGTAACAAGCAACCTGAAAAAGACATGGTTTATATAATTACATATTTGTGCATATATATATATATATATATCTACAACAGTGCAAATATATCACAGCGTGCAGGCAGCAATAGTCTCTAGAGAAGCATAATAAAATCGATTCATAGTAATGCAAATGCATTACAGAAACAAGAGACGACGACTTATTAGGTACACAGAATATGCAGTTTTGCACGCTGATTTAAAATGATACCTTGCATTGACTCTTGCTTTAAAAACAAAAGAACAAATGTTAAATAATTCAGTAACAGATTCAAGGGCAGTATCTCACAATGTCAACTGACTCAGATAAGGTATTTCATAAATCTTTACTCACACAGGTAACGGCCTACACTGCAGGACTTATTTGTCTTCTTTTTAGATATATCAGTGTAATCTTTTCCTTAAATTTAATTTACTTTTACCATAATTTAAGAGCAGTTTTTCTTTTTTTTTTTTTTTTTAATTGCTCAGCCTCTAATTCATGTTTGTGAAGGTTGGTACAATTATCATTGAGACCAGGCAAGCTGGTGTTTGGAAGTAATAGAAAGGAGTTTGTATAATGATTACCCTAAATGGGTTACTAAAATAAGCTACAATGGGGTCAGAAAAAAAAAGACATCACAGATGCCACTGAAGTAAAAAACCATGTCAACATTAAAAGTAGACTTCCATGTTGCCTTGCTATCTGCTTAAAAAGACATCTGAGATTTTCTTCTTGGAAGAGTAAAGCACACCCATAGATCCAGCACATTAGGTATTCGGTACCTCAAGTCTAAAAGTCATCCTTCCACCTCTAAATATCTCACACCGTTCCCAAGCAGCTCATTTTTACACCCCACATGGACAGCAATCACAAATACCTAGCAATAAGGACATAAGAACTGGTAAGCATGGGCTGAGCTGTATGGAGGCCCTCAGAAAGAAAACGGGTTGACAAAATCTTGATGTATCTTGAAGGCATAAACAATGCAGAGAAAGCAGGCTGGCAGGCTGAGCCATGGGGATTTCTTCTGCCAAAGGATACATATTTTGATTGCTTGCCCTTTGTTTTACTGTGCTGGCAATGGGTCTCAACAGAAATCTAAATCTCTTAAAGGAAGGTTCTACAGTTGACAATTGCATAAAGTTACGGTTCATTGTAAGATTTCGAAATAATAAAAACACTGAAGGTAGTTTTCTTGGTCTACAGTACCATTACTCCTTCACAAACTACGTGAAATGTGTATGGAAGCAGAAATACGCTAACATATGCACAGAATTAAAAGGAAACTTCTTATGCTTGCAGGCTCAACCTGCAACTTTTGAACATGTAATATGCAGAATGATATCCAGGGTTATAAAAACTACTCAGTGGGATACATTACAACAATCTCTTCACATATTATGAAAACAGATACAAGGAGAGGATAGCAGGACTTGACCCCTGAAGATGCTACGGCCCTTTTCCATGAATAGCAAAGCTCTTGATTAACTTCAGTGACACTCAGCACTTAATTTATGCACTCACTAGTGCTGTGTGGCAGTGTCATGGGCACGGCAATGATCAGCCTGTCACGAACTGTTATAGAGGACATGACACGGTGTCATTTTCATTTTCTGCCTAATTCTAGTTCCCAACAGCTTTTCAAATTATCATACTTTATATAAATGGCTTTCCAAACAGAACTAAAGAAAAGAAATTCCTAAGCAATTGTCCCCTGTCAGGCTGTTCTGGTAGGAAAATGGATACACACACGACCATTTTCTCAAAGGAAAAAAGAACACCACATGGGACAGTATATCTGCAGCTACCACTGAGATCTCCTCTGAAGAAATACAGACCGATTATCTACCACAGTCAACCTGTTCTGGAGGAGCCTAAGGCTAGCTACTGCCAAATCCAGTTTTCTAATATTCCTGCTTTTGGCAGGGATCTGTGCAGCCCTGTATGAATGTTAAAGGGAACAATAATCCTAACATACAGTGTCCAGGGTAAAGTCCAGATCTTTTCTAATTTACAGTAGGGCTACAGAAACAGAATAACTTCAAACACCACATCTACTTATTAAGTGTGCTATAGTACCTGTTTTAACAAGTTTCCATTTTAGCAAGGAACCACATGAACCTCCAGCTCCCAAGGCCTGAGCTCCAAAAGTCTAAGTGCCAAAGCTTTAAGATCTAAATTTCAACATACAAGGGCTCATCTTTAACTGGACACACCCAGAGCAGGTAGGCAGACTGTCTAAGGTACCTTTGGCTCCCTTGATCCTCAGTGCAAGGGTCATATACCTTCCTGAAAGCAAACCATACTTTTTGTTGCATTACTTAATTCCAAATCTTCTGTCAGTGCCCAGAACACAGGCTTAGGAAAGACCAAAAAAGAGACAGTAAGTTCAATATGAAGAACTGCCTCTTTATTTGCCTGCCTAGTCCCCATTAACTAGAGAAGGAGCTTAGGAAACCAGAAGAAATATGTAAACTACAGCCCAGTAAGTCCAAGAAGCTGAATTACACTGCTAATATTTCAATTTATCCACTTCAAGGCTGTTGCAAAAATTGGAACCACACTGACAAAATGAGCTTCCAGTCCTGTTCCAGCTGACATTGCCCTGAATCCTCCTTAGGAACAGGTGTGACTTCAAATGTGGCAACTGCTCTATTGAAACTCATCGTATGAGCCAGATTTCAAGTCACTAGGGAAAACACCTACCTCAGGGAATTATGGAAGTACCTTGGGTCCATCTGCCTGGGAGATGGCCATTTCTCTCATTACAGAGAAAAGTATATGAATAACAGACTGGGCCTCTCATTATTAGGCAGCTATGGTTCTGTGAGATAAACCATCTCCAAAAACACTGTCCAGTTGATGAAAATTAGAAAGAACTGAATTTCATTGGCTGAATCACAGTATCCATTGGTAAAAGCAGCATGCATGTAATTTCCTCTTACTCCACACCTGGATCCTAACAAGGAGGCCAATGCTGCAGCTGGCCACCTGCACCCCGAGTTCTACTCATGCGTTCAGAAGGAAGCTCTGCCTTGCTGCTACTCTTGCAGTTGGTGTCCTTTTCAACCATGTCCATACTAACTCACAGAGCTTGGCCCAAAACAAACACAGATCAAGAGATCTGGTCTGTCTTGGAAAAAATTTGAGCTTGTGTTTACATCCTTCTGAACCCAAGACAGCTGATGCACTTCAAAATCCTCGCTGAATGAGGATATACCAGAGTAGAGCCAGTGTCAGACTGGGACAGAAAATTCTGTGCTCAATCCCCACGAAGAAGACTCCAATTCAGCTGTCAAGGAGCATCAGAGCAGATCCCACAGGTATCAAAAACTCACCGCAGAACTAACCTGGCTCCAGTGAAGGAGCTGATAAACATCCCTGCAGTGCTAGAGGGCTCTCCTGCATTATGCAAGACAAACACGCATGACGCCCTCTCCCACACAATCACCAAAGAAGACTGGACCTGAAACTCGGTGAGCAAAGACAACATGGAAAAAGGTGAGGCATGCTGCAGAAAGAGGTACACATGCTGTTTGTACCCTCCTCACACACATTTTCTGAAGAGCTCTGTTTGGAAACATCATCACTGCACCTTAAGTCTCTCCCTCTGCTCTTTGTTATCGTTCCTGAAAACGACTGTCACAAAGCATCAGACAAAAGAATAAAATTATAATTCAATAAAATTTAACACTGAAATATAATTAAGATCCCTTCCTGCTTAGTTTGGAAAGTAAAAATAAATGCTGACACTCTTCAAATGTAAAGCAGTCCTAGATTGGCATTTCTGGTACAGAAAGAAAAAAAAACAGAAAGCTCATTTTTCCTTACCAAAACTATGCAGGTAACAAAAGCAATTATGCAAAACAACAGTAAATATAAAGAAATATATACACTCATCTCCACGCTTGGTTTTCATTCTCCTCTTCCCCTCAAAAGAAGTATTTTGTGATTTGAAAAGACTAAATCAAGATCACTGTAATCTCCTAGAGATTAATCCAAAGCAAATAGTTTTCAGTAAAGTCTCCAAGTCTGTTTAGACAGCCAACATCTCAAGTCTTCCTGTCCAACACAGCCCTTGCCCAGAAAAGCACTTGACCCTGGACTTTATTTTAAAGACATCAGTTGTTCCTTTGATTCACATGAGGCAATGCAAATGTGAGAAGTTATTATGATACTTAAGCAACTGGTTGGAACAGGGCTTCAAAGGATCCCATTAGAGTCAAAACCATCCATCTAGTGTTGAGTAAATAGGCCAGATAGGACTCCCACTGTGAGGGGTCATTGGGGTAGTACAGGTCAGTAAGAACCACAGTCTTCACAGAAACAAATGTTTCATGAAACATTCATTTCTGTTGACAACATAGACTTTGACACAAAAGAGTAGATCGAAATGCCAGTCAGCTGATACAACCAGTACTTGGACTCAAATGTTCATTATCTCCCATGTACATAACTAGCTCTCCCTATTCTGTGAATATATATTCCTCTCCTTTAATGAAAAACAGGTATCTTGGGCTCCAAATATTAAGAAGTGAACAGGATTTCAGCACCAGATATTCCTCTGTTACTCCATTTGATCTATAAGATGAAATTTTCTTAGTTTCTTACATGAGTAGAATCTGCTTTCCAAATATTTTAATTGTAAATAATAAAGTTCTTTTAAAAAAACTTTCAAGGTTTTTCAGATTATATGCAAGTTTCCAGAGAGAAAAACAAACAAACAAACAAATTTAAGTACCTAAAGTCCTAACTGATGCACCTAGTAACTAAAGCAAAATGTCAAAACAAGTTGAAATTAAACAGGGAGGCCAGCAGAACACTAAAGTGTTCCTGCAATCCCAACAGAAATCATACATCCAGGCTTCAAGAGAACTTGAAAAACCCTGAGCCTCTTACATAACTTTAAGCCAGATTGTGACTGGTTCAAATGGTAATAATGGCATTGATTTCAACCAGTTTATGGCTATAAATATATGGCTATATAAATTGAGGATCTGAAGTCTTCAGAATCTTGCTGGCCGCATTGTTCTTTCATGTGAAGCCTCCAGATCTCGGTGTGCTTGATTAATGCTACAGCACAAGCACACGCATGCTCAGTCCATTAACCTGGGAATGCATTTCATTCCAGCCTGTTAGAATTTATTTCCACATAAATAGAAAAAAGCCAAGCTGAGACTACGGTAAAATATTTGCAGTATATTAAAACATAATTGGGATGGACTTTAAATACTTCTGTCCCACAGTACTGACAAAAGAGATATCATTAGTTAATTTTAGAGCTAAGGAGGGAAAGAATGATTCTCTCATTTAGGTGTAGCACTGAGTTTCAAGAAAATTAATTTATTTCTTTATGGGGATACTGCAGTCTGAAAGGTGTTCCTTAGAATAGTAACTTCCAGCTAAATACTGCCAGCGATGGCTGGGAAAAGTGTATCTAGCAAAAAAAGCAGTGACAAAAAATATTCCAGAGCATGTATTTTCTTAGGAACACCTGTGGAGGATCAGACTTCTGGCTACCACAGTACAATACAAAGTTACAGTAGAGGAGGACATGTTACTGTCTAAAGAAGTAAAATAAGAAAGTCTACAAACAGAGGAATAGGCACAGATAACAGGACAGTATCCAAGGAACTCATACTGCTAAATTGGTCTAGATGGGAGAAGACAGCATTGTCATCGTGTAAGTTAACAGTGTTGAAATGTCAGAAAAATTACTTCATTTGGTACACTGCAATGGATTTTCAACGTGATATTTGGTAAATGGTGTTAGTCCAAAACATGAACACTGAAGGTACATCACACTCCCTCATACTCAGCTACCCTACAGCTGGGCCAGCAGTGTGAAACAAAAGAGCAATTTGGAAAATGTAGTCTTTCTGCTTGCAAACAGCATTTGAACCTCATGTAATATTCACAAATATTTTGAGAGTCTTGAAATAATCAAGGCACATTGTGCCAAGGGATTTCAGCTTGTGACTTACTTAAAAACTGCTCACAGTTGTGAGTATTATCTAGAACAGCCAAAATTCTTTAATTTCTCATCTCTGACAGCCATATAGGTCCATACTTGCTTGTGATTATGTCTGGAAAAGCAGCAGAGCTGTGTAAAAGCTTTTTTTTAAAAAAAAAACAGCAACAAAACTATGAAAAAACAGTTATATGTATAGATATATGTAAGGATATTTTTTTTTCTTCTACAATAAAGACTGACCTTGCTTTCACAGATCGATCTTATTTTCAGGGAAATTTCAGCCGACCTTCCTAAACATGTGACTTGACTTAGTCTTCCAGGACACATGCTTAATTCAAGTGTCCCGAGTTTAACAGATACACACAGTCTATGTCTGTACTGGTGGACTAAACAGAGCCTTGGGCACGGGCCAGGAAAAGTGGAAAACAATTGTCTTTGCTGCTAAATGGCAGAGCTGCATCCCAGCACAGCCAGAGCTTTTCCAGACAATGTCTGGGCCCTGTTAAGAAGTTAGGACAGTACAGGGACCATTCCTATTAGCCCCAGTTGTCTGAGGACTAACAGAGCTGGCCCTGGCACTATTTAGTTTACTAGTATATATGTAGCCATGGAATCTTTGAAAACAATCTGTGAATTGTGACTGCTGGTGGCCAGCATATGCACAAGGTCTCCCTTCATCTACTCTACTGTCATGAGCTGCTGAGCTCCTGAATGGTTTGCTGACACTGAGCTTCTTCCGATCTACAAGACTTCACCATCCTGATAGGAATAATGCATTTACAAAATCTGCAGGTCTGACTCGGCAGTCTGTGACACTAAGGTAAATGTGCAGTAATGGCAGAAGGTAGTGGAATTTGCACAGAAGTTCACCAAGGTGTCCAACATGAGTAGGGGCCCCCCAATTTAATTTTGGGTTGAAAATCCAAACCCATGAAAATCAGTGACAAAACTCCACATCAACTTGGAACCAAAATTTCCCCTGCCAAGCTTACAAAGGTGAGATATACAAAACAAATGTATGCTTCTTTTAATGGTTTCACTGGTGTTTAGATCAATTAGCTATTAATTCCCATGTTGCTCATGTAGACTTCGGGATGAGAACAAAACTGCTTGGCACAATCAGACCTGCAGTATTACAAGGTCATTTGTATATTTTGAGGAGAGCTCTACATGTGGTGTGTTGCAGATATAATGAACACTGTCATGTGAGGCAGTCACAAGTGTTTTAACACAATACCCCAAGCTTTGAGCTGTGGCTAGCTCTTGTACTCCATCAGGCTTTAACAATCACTCAGGCTTTAGGGATAGATTCTGCTTCCACAATTTAAGAAAAAAATGAGCCTTGGAGTGCTTTGATTTTTTTCACTCGCAGGAGGTAGATCAAACAGATATTGAGCAGAGTTAGTATTTTAAATATCACAAATATTGAGGATTTAAAAGATACTGCAAAAGAATATTTTTTCAGTCATTCAATGACAGCTTCAACATGTCTGACTGCTTGTGCTATCTATTGATGCTTCCAAATACGGACCACAGGTTTAGTGCAGATTCAGAATCTGCCTTTTCCTCCTACCATTACAGTTTTCAGATATGAGACTAGCTCGACAAGTAAAGCACCAGAATTCTAAATTTAGACAGAAACAAAAATAATTACTTGAATCACTTTAGGTTTTAAAAAGTATCCTTATTAAAAAGATATCTTTATCTTATTAGTTAATACATTTACAGACTTTTGGCCAGAAGGGGTAATTCTGTGGAAAAGAACTGCAAAATAATACATAGGAAACTGCAAAGATGAAACTCTGAATTTAAAAAGCTGAGAGAATCCTATTTTCTTTGCATTCCCCATTTTGCATCTCATTACCTTGTCAGCTATAGATGACATTATACTATTCTGGCTACCAGGACTAGTATCCTAGTGACCTTATCACAAAATCAGTTTTCATAAGGAAAGTTCCTGCAGCCAGTTTTTTTTAATACAGTTACACTGCCTCAGTATTGATATTCTGTGGTGTAAAATTCCCTTCTATTTATTCTTCCTAGTTAAAGCTAGAAAGTGTAATGAAAACATGACCCAACCCAACTGGACTGACTGGTTTAACACTATATGTCCACTATCCCATTGTGGTTCTCTATGGGCTAGGTCATAACAGCATCTAGCTGGGCACCAGAGACTGGCCTGCCACAGCGAGACAATGTCAAGTGCCCTCTATCACATGTCTAAAGATCTTCCTACTGCATCGTTTTAGCTGCTTTTCCTTTACCTCTCTGCTCGGATTTTGTATCTGAGAACAAAATAGGCAATTAGGCGGAGAGAGAAGAAGAAAATTCCAAGAACAACAAAGTCCAGGTAAAGTTTGGCATTTTCTACATCCAGTTCTCTCAGAATGGCCTCTGATTTTTGAAAATGGCAAGTGTCATCTTTGTCACAATGCAGATCTTCTCGATCCAGTCCATAGATGGAGAGAATAACTCCTTCGAACCCATATCTGAAAAGAAGAAAGATGGATTACAAGGAAAAGTCCTGATGATCTGTTTAGTGCTCCACCAACAATACAATCCCTGTGAGAGCTCAGCTGAAACACCAAGGGGTTCAATATCATTCTGACACATGTGTCTTGGGGCAAGTTCTATCCCTGTTACAATCAAGCAAATGACATGTCACTGGCATTTTACATAAGACTGAACAAGGACAGAAGTTTTGCCTTTAACTGCTTCCAGTTAGTGTATAGTGCAATTTCTCCAAAGAAAAATGTTAAAATAGAAAGCAGACTAAGTTCAGCTCATATTCAGAAATCCCCCTTTTAAAAGTGACATCATTAATTCAATTTTTAAAAAATAAGCAATGGGGACATAATTATGGTTGGAAGTCAGAAATAAAAAAAAAACTGGCATCAATCTAGAACACCTCTTACCTTCCATGTGCAATAGTTTCACTAACAATGCACAGTTCCCATGTATCCCCTGGCACTGAGTGCACTTAGCATTTGAATTTGCGAGCAGATACACTATCATGGATTCCATGAGCATGATAGTTCCCTCCAGCTTCAGGAGACCCCACACCGGCTAGATAATGGCTTAAGGCCTCATCTTGAATTCTAGCTACTAATTCAGTGGGTTCAGTCTCTTCATGTTTGATAGGTCACTGTTTAAGACCTCATTTGCCAAATGAGAGGATATTTTAGCTTGGTGTTTCTCAGTAATAGCGCAACTTGAGCATGGTAGAGAAAAGGGGGATGGGAAAACTCACCTCATTTTATTTCAGTTATAAACATTTAAGTGTCGTCCAAACTAACCCTCCACGCTAAACTCAAGAGGTTTCCTGACAGCAATCATCCCATCATAAGACAGCTGTCTCAAACAGCAAGAATGACAGACATAAATAGGATGTAAGAACCATGCCTATGGTTCTTAAAACACTGGTTTAGATTAGTGATTACACAAATCCCATGCCTCTTGTGGCAGTGCTACTGCAAAACTTAAAACCAGGTCTTTATCCAACAAGTCTACCTAGGATACAGCAGTGATTTATAGAATATTTTCTTACAAAATGAGGTGCTGGCATCAATTTCTCAGTGGGGCATACTATCCCTATTATTTCAGAAATCCACTGTTGCTAAATCCAGGAAGATTTGCATGCCATGCAATCCCACTGAATTCAAGGGGACTGACATGGACTTGTGGCTGATAATCTTCACTGAGTTCCTATTTATTTCACATCATATACAACACAAAATGCAGTGAGATAATGTGGTATGTATCATACATACATTTATACACTAAAAGGATGTGCTGTGAACAGTCTTTTTGGCACCCAAGATAACCAACCAAACAAGCAAAGGAAAACAAACAGCATTTCCAGATGGGAGGTTAATGGCCTCGCTAGCAGTACCTGACATAGGAAATGTAGGACATCCACTGGAGGTATGCTGGGATGGTATCAAAGCTGACAAAAAATCCAGAGAACAGAAGCACCGGGATGGCAGTAACTGGGCCCACAAAAGTGGCCACCTGTGAAGAGAAGGAATAGACAGTCTCTTGTCAGTCAGCCAGAGAAAAAAATTAAAATTAACTTGCTCTTTCATCTGATGTCCTGATCTCCAGTGAGGAAACCAGCCTTTAGTACAGCTGACTTTTCTTATGGCAAATCCTCTGTTTTGTGCCAAACCCAAACAGGTAGTGAGAACTAACTTTTTAGACAGTGGAGAGTGATGCTATTCAAATCTTTCTTATAATGCTATTCACCAAAATTATCACAGTTCCGAATACTAGAAAATTACTGATTTTTTGGGGATGAAATTTTTTGTGAGCAAGAGGTTGTTAGATGCTGTTAATGAACGAAAAGGGGTACTTCTCCTCTTCCTAAACCCTTCTACTAGATGATGCTGCTGCTGTGCTGGGATCTGTCCTTTGAAGGACTTGAACCCATCAACAAGTTTACAGAGCAAGATTGGCACTGTGATCCCCTTGCTTCTTTGGGCATGAGACCCCTCTTCCTAAATATTATTCTTTCTCACTCACTCCCCACTGAGGACACACAGACCTCCCTCCTAACAAACCCCGCACTGTTCATGCTTCAACCGATCCTAGAACATTGTGAAGGGGGTAAGAAACATCTCCAGCTAGGTGGCTTTAGTGGAGAAGACATCTTGACCCAGCTCCAGCCTGTCCTCCCTACATCCCCTCCAGAGCAAAGGGCCACATAAGTATCTCTGGGGAGAGCAGAAGCATGGGGATCACAACAGGGCTATGCTGGTCTCCAAAGGGTGGCACACAGAGGGAATTAAGTCTTCTACTTCAGAAATCTTGGTAGCATCAATGCATATTGATGTCAATACAATCTGTTATCACAAGCACCACAAAACAGTTCTTCTGTGGAATGGTCACCTCAGCACATCTCCTGCCAGGAAGCAGAATGGAGTGACATGGCCAGTTTCCAGTGTGATAGTCATGCCAACAGCTGCTTCTTTTCCTCTGTGCAGAAGTTAAGTTTTTGGGCAAGCCTTTTCCTCCTACCTTGTCTCCTGTAACCTTTCCGTATGTGTATGGAAGAACCCTCTCCTGAACTAGTGCTCCTCATGGCCTACCTCCACTTTGTAGATGCATAGAAATGTATCAGTCCTACAGTTTCTAGGACATGCTCAGCCTGGGGTGAACAGCAAGTGACAACCCACTCACACAGAGGCAGGTACAGACCCATTCAGATGGGGAAGGAACTTCAGAGCCTCATATCCATGCATTTATATGCCGTTTAAGTTGATGCTAACGGGAAACATCAAGTAGCTATATCAGATCAAGGCAACTTTTTGCCTGTCATCTCACAACAAAAGTCCTGGGGACACAGCAGCAGTCACAGCAAGCAGTCAGTGTTAGGAGACAGAAGGGTTCCTGTGAGACCACAAAACACCACCAGTACCTGGAGGGATGTAGAGGCTGCACCTATAAGAAGACCCAGTGACTGAGCCACTAGGGATGTCAAGGTTCCCAAAGCTGCGAAGAGGACAAATCGGAGTGCATCAGATGGCTGTGAAGTCATCCAGTACACAATGCTGCAGTAAGCCACAGGAAACATGATCTGCAAGGAGGTACACTTGGAGTTAGTCCATTAAAGCCAAATATTCACTGTTACTCTGAATAAGATGAAAACATGAGCTCCAGTTAATCCACAGCTCCCAGCCCTTCCATTACACGACAGGCATGGCTGAAGAGAATAAATACCTCTGCCACAGACTGTGATATCTATCTTACCCCTTGGGCATTAGAAAACAGATCCCATTCACTTACAGCCCTTTACAATTCCCCTTCTGCAAAATAGCAAAGATGGTCATCTGTTTATTAAAAAAATATTGGCTTTTGTGAAATCCTGCCATTTAGTCTTAGGGTGCTACTGATCTGGACCTGAAGCTTCATCACACATATATAGACAGTTTCTCCACTATTCAGATGAATAATATACCAGTACTAATCTTCTTGGCAAGTGGATTTGCCATGAACTTAAATGGTTCTTGTTTTATGAAGAGTAGAGCATATACCTGGAAAGGAACATCAGCCATGGTTTTGGCGAGATAGTAGGCTTTCAGGCTGTACCAGTAGTTCAGATGCTCTCTAAGAAATACTCCCATCTCAAGAGGAACTACAGAGAACACAAATTAGTAAATTAGGTTGTCAGTGTAATACTGTTGCACATAATAACGTAGTTTCTCCATATCTAATCCTCACTGCTGCAGTCCCATAGTGGGACTGGAACTCTGAGGCCTTTGACAGACCAGCAGTAGTTTCAGTGATTTGTAATAAAATGTCAGCCCTGAGAACTGCTCACTGTTTAGATTATGTAGCAGTCTACTTATACCATCTGAACCTCCCTTAAAGAGGCTTTTTGAATTAAAACTGGTGTCAAAACCTAAAGAACCTGGTTATTGCTTTTGGTCCTGCAGGGAAACCAAAGGAGGGAGTGGGTACTCCCAAACGAAGTATGGAAGAGTCCATATGGCAGCAGCTTGCTTCTGATACCACATGAATACCCTGATCTTATGCAGAAGTAATGACTTAGAAGTCCTAGAGAAATTATTACATCCCCTCTAAGATCAACAACAAGCTCATGATATGGTTGAGATGCACTGGCACAAGGGGAAATTCCAGTCCAGCACTGTGAACTGTCCAGGTTGAGAAACACTGGCAAAACTGGGGCGACAATCCTACCTCTATTTGCTCCTACACAGCAGTTTAGTGAGTACAAGATTTATCCCCACACTTGTCTTAGAAGTAGAAGCACAAGTCAAACATTACCTTATATGAAAAGGATACATTAAAATACCCTCCCATCTTACTGCAATCTCCTTGTATCAATATAACAGTATGACTCGTACTCACATGTAAGGACAGTTGGCATGAGTGCAGCAAACATAAGAAACAACATGGAAAAAAACAGGAAGCCGGAGTTGCTGAGGACTTTCTTAGCTTCATTGCCAATGCCCAAGTAAAGCAAGCCAATGAGCAGCCCAATGCCAATGTGTGAGGTGATACGCAAGTGTGTCAGGACCTACAAGCAAGGAAAGAGTAGTATTTCTGATCAGAAAGCCTGGGCTCAAAAACAATGGCAATATGACTGAAATCAGATATACAGACTGAAGAAAAGGAGTACTTAGGTCCAGAAGAAATTATCTAGAAATGTTAATTTCCTACTGGCAAACTGGGCTTCAGCTAAGACAAATTTACTGTAATGAGTTTCCCAGGGTCAGTCAGACACACGGCTATTACAGTACAGAAGAATTCTTCCTGTAAACACAGGCAGAAACTGCAAATGCTGTAACCTGAAATCTTACTGTCTGACAACATCATGGAGCCACTGGCCCTCATTCATCAGGAAAAGAAGAATTTCTCTCTGGCTAAAAGATAAATTTCGCAGAGCAGAAGAGAGGCAGAAAAGGTATTCCAGACTTGTACAAACCAAACAAACTTAAATCAGGCATAAACTAGCCTTCTGTGTCTCCTCTGCAATACAGCATTCCTACAAGACGTATGAAAGAACAAAAGAAATAATAAAATATAGAACAACTGCAAGCCTTTACAGTTGAGCAGGAAAAATATCTTAAAAACAACAATGCTCTTCAAGCTGTGCATCCAAAAATAAGTTACTGTTTCCCCTTGGCAGAGATGAATAGGGGACCATATGATCCACAGTTAGTGCTTGTATACCTCTGAGACATGCTCTCCAAGGGTACCAGAGACATTCTGATGAGCTAGTTGTGAAGCTGTATGTACGCTTTGGATTGCAAGAGCCCTTCCATATGAATATGTCAATGTTTTTTTGACTAAATATTTGGTACTAGACCAGATGTGCAAATTATTCCAGATCACAGGAAGGCAAAATTCAACAACTTAATTAATCCTTGAATGACAAATGCATTATAATGTAAAACAGCAAGGGAGAAGAACAAGTTATAGCAAAGAAATGTGCTGGCAAAACAATAATTGGCATAATATATATGGACTGGAAATAAGAAGATGCTTCCTAACCACTAGAATTGCATGGTTCTGTTCTATCTTCCCAACCAGAGCAGTGGGGAAGACAGCCGACTGCCTTTACTATGGCATTCAACACAGTGTTTCCCTTTCTGAAAGGGAGGGAATACTGTGGTTATCTAACAGAAGAGGCCTGGACACAATGGGCCAATAGGTTTCTTCCCAGCCTATAGTTCTATGCAGACATGTCTACACTGAAAACAGTAGTGTCCTAAGGAGACAACTGCCTGGGTGCAGGGCAAAAGCAGTGTAGCTGCAGGATCTGGAGCTCAGTGAAGCTCAGCTTTCCCTGTCACAGTGGTAACTTATTCATGCTGAGCTCCATCCATATAGTTCAATTGCTTTTGGTTTCCAAACTACCTCATATGAATCCACCATGTGCCCACCAGTATCGATACACTGTCTGGCTTTCCCCTTTTCTAAGGTCAGGTATGTCAAATTAATATATCAGTATATAGCAATGTTTATGTTGTTTTTCCCACCCCTCACGTAAAGCACTGAAAACCTTCCCACATGCAGAAAAAGCAGTAGACAAGCCTTCCTCAGATTTATGAAATTGTCAGTTTGTCATAAAGTACTTGGCTAATCAGTACCAGTTCTACTGTACACAGGTTAAGTTCCCTGGAAAGGTGTGCATGTAAGGTCTAGTTGAGGAAGCTCATCTCCTTAACTCATGTCTGTTAATGAAGGGGTGATCCTATCTAGAGGACATTTCAAAGCATTGATCAGACAATGTAAATAGTCCTATCTCTTGAATTCACAAACAACTCAGCTACTTAAGAGCTAAGAAAAACTTTCCTGAGTAAAAGAAAAGAAGTCCCACTGCATTTTGTTAATGCAAACTAGGCACCCAAAACATACATGAAAACTGCAGGGTTTGGCATTTTGAAGGCGACTGTTTATTTTTAAGAATAAAAGGTGAAAGATACTTTTTTTTTTCCTTGGGAATGAAGGGTTTCATTACGATACTTACATCATCTTGATATTAAATGTATGAAAACAGAAACGTTCCCTTTTCAGAGAAGCAGAATTTTTATTTACCAATTTCCCGTTTCAAAAATAAAGACTAAATATTAACCTTACATCACACTGAAATTATGATCTCTGCCGCCCTGAATTTCCTGGAAAAATTATTTTTGTGACACACCAGTACAACTCACTCACATTCCAGTAGGATAAATAACTGTATAAGGGACCTGCCAGCACAGAGGGGATTTAAGCTTTAGATTTTTAAGCCAGATGCTTCCGAGTTCCTCTGAAGAAAACTGTTGTTCACAATGAAGACGATACAGTTAATGGCAAGACTGAAAGATCAGTCTCCTTCCTTTGAAATTCTATGATGATCTTCATGTATGCACTGTTGGACAGGACCTTTAAGGCGTATTACACTACCTCACAACTAACTGAATAGTCCTTTTGGCTACTAAAGTTATTATAAAAGCAGTCTTACCGAATCCCTCATGATGGTGAGAAAAGTTCTTTTGAAGAGGATACAGAACTGGGTTAGGCAGCTGGCAGAGAAGCTGTGGCAGCCTTCTGTGGAGGAGGAATCCTGCGGAAACACGTAAAAGAATAAACTTCTTTCTTTGCAGTATCTCGCTTAGTTTTCATTCACAAAACCCCACTCTCATCAGCTGAATGTGTCCAGAAACCTCCTCCATTGACCAAGGATTTAAATTCTCTTCCTCCCCCTCCAGCCTCAAGCCATGTCCATTAGTTGCGATATACAAAATACCTCTTCAGAAGGCCGGTGCCAGAGGAAGGGATTCATCTCATTCTCACCACCAACATCTCTCTTGTAGTCTGTGTCACATATTCTCTCCCGTACTGCCCTCACCAGCCGGCTGTTCTGGTCTCCATATTCACCAGATGCTACTTCCATAACTACAAGAAAAATAAAGTAAGCTACGATTTACAATACTGACTAGCTACAAGCCTTATTATTAGATTCCCTTGATTCTGTAGCATTGACAGAAACAGAGTTTTGTCTAGAACAGGTTCTAAAATGCCACATGTAAATTTGCATGCACACACACAATCTAAATGTATCTTTCTATAAATCTTCAGAAGTTCTCTTCATCCTGGAAGTTAAATGAACCATTTTAGAGGAAAGGCAGTGAATATGGGAAAGTCTTGGTAATAAAAAATGACATAAGTCTTCTGCTGTGGTCCCTACTGCTTCTTTGGAATTAAGAAACAACTGGAAAAACCCTCAATGCTATTAGCTGTACAATACCACAGTGGTATTGTTCAAGACAAAAAAACTCAGGATACTGGAGCCACTTTGAAAAACCACTAAGATTAATTACTATGAAACGCTAAAGAGAATAGGCTTTACCTTTTATTTCCTGGATCTGGACTTCCACCAGAGAGAAATATTCACTAGATTTTACCACCAGATGGCATTCAAATTACTTAGAAAAAAAAATCTGAATAATTTTATTTTGAATTTTGGTACATATATGTACACACACACATATGTATATATGTACAAAATATATACACCATGGTCTCCATTACCCTGAAGGTACTAATCAAATACAAAATAAATTAAACTATTCAAATTGTCCTTACCAAAATCTGCTGGATTGTGGTAGGTTGGGCAATTCAAACCCAAATCTCTCAAGTAAGGGACTAGGTTTAATACCTTCCCACGGTAAATGCATTGACCTTGACTTAAAACATAGAGCTGAAAAACAAGGCAAATAGAAGAAAAAGAAAAAAGAAAAATGTGTGAAATAGTATCAAAGTATTTGAGACAGCTATCTATATGACAGCAATCCATGAACCTAATGACCTCTTGTCCCTATGGGAAGAATACCTTGGGAAGATTTGTCACCACTTGGAACTACTTTTGCATGGAATTACAACTAATGGAAAACAAAATGCTTAAGGTTTGAATTATCCAAACTTTCCCTCCAGGGCTTAAAGCGCATTAACACAGAAACAGACTAATTCCAGCCTTAGACACGTGCTGAAAATAGGCATGAAACTGTAGAGCCGAGCCATCTAATTTCCACACATTATGGATATTTATGTCTGGGAGACAAGGCTAGTGAATGCAGGAATGGAAGGAGCGGTGGAACAGCACAGCAATGGGAAACAGCTTGATTATTCTTACTTTTAGCCGCACTATTGACTTTAAATAAACCCCCTTGCCAGACTGGCAATCTGCAAGATTTGTTCACCTATGGTGTAGTAGGTTTTCTCTTAGTTCTCTCGGGTCTAATTTAAATTTCCTAACAACATTAAAGTCAATTTAAATCTAACCCAAACATGCATGGCCCACATCCTGTTGTCAGGTTGGAAAAAAGATCTCCAACTAACTTCATTTCAATTATTATTATTTCACATGAATAAACTCTTCTGAATTTACACCTGTGTATCTAGGATGAGAATGTGCACTAGCAACATTGCAGACATTGGCACTGAAGTTCTCTTGCTCTTAAATTACTCTAATTTACTTTACTGACAGCCCTGTGCCCAGGAGCAGTCGTGGGTGAAGGCATGACATATCACAAGTGTGATAATCATGATTTCACAAACATATCAGTCAGATTCTTCAAAAAACATTACATGTAAATAATGGAAATGAGCAGAGAATAAGAATAAAACATAATGAAAAAGTATATTTATTTATTAGATTTGGAACTACAGACTAGAATTATTAATGTTTATACTTAAAAGTGTAGCCTTGAAAGTATAACCTACCTAAACCACACATAAAGAGAAAGAGTTTGAGAATAATACCTGATCAAACAACTCAAACAGTTTAGCACTGGGCTGGTGAATTGTGCAGATGATGGACCTGCCACCCTGGGCTAAAGCCTTCATCAGAGAGACAACCTGAAAACATGATGCACTATCCAAGCCACTGAATAAAAAGAAAGAAGTTTGTTATCCACAGGTCCATAGGCACCACTCAAAACTAGCACAGGTATTTGCTACTTCGGTCTCTCACTATTATCCTTTTATAGATTTTCTCTGTAGCAGTTTAATTTTATCATATGCCAACCTTATGCTTGTATTTCTCCATCAGTCTTTTAATTAAGTTGGAAGCATGCCTGACAATGAAAAATAGAGTATTCTCAAAGCTGCCTTAAGGGACTTTTACATTTTAGGACTGCAGATTTAAATGCTCCCAACTTTAATGAACAGACACATATTCATAGTTCTCCCAGCCTCCTTCTAGACTGATCACAGAATTTGATTCTAAATATGCTACATTCATTATTAAAATTCACACTTTAAAATGCTATCTTTGCTTGAAAAAGAAAACTCATGCCACAATCTGAAAATATTTTACCGTCTCTCCTCCTTCCTGCTTGTTTGTGTCTCCCCTAAAAATTATTTACAGTCCTATAATCCAGTGGTTACAGTAAATTATTTCTTGTGGCCTTCTTCAGTACTCACAGGCAACAAAAACTGAGCCTTTTCCAAGTGCTTAGAGGTGAATAACCTTTCTGCAGCACAGTTCTACAATATAAAGCACTATTTGTCTTGTCTATCTTTAATTTTTAGCCTTGAAGTACCTGGTTGGTTCATCAAAAAACATGACAGGAGGATTGTTCACCAGCTCCAAAGCAATGGCAAGACGCTTTCTCTGGCCTCCAGAAAGACTCCCAGTCCTCGTATTGGCACATGTCAGCAAACCGAGGGCTGTCAGTATTTCCTTTACCTAGAGAAAACACAAAAATGTATAATCTAAATTTGTTAGCACAAAAGAAAAGCCTCTTTAGTGATTTTCATGGAGAATGTAAACTAGCTCATGACTTTGTTTCACCATCCATGCACTGAAGTCTTTTCCATCTAATGTAGCATTGATTGGATTCAGTGGGGCTTAACAGTCTAACATTTACTATTCTGACGCAAATTCTACTTATTTGTCCTACATTACCTATCTCAGTAAGGATACCTTGCCTGTGAAAAAGGAGTGGAAATCAGTTCTTCCATTATCAAAAGAGCTTTGCAGCATGTGAGGAGTTATTACATTGTCAAATCAAGCAGCTTCTTTCCATAGAACTTCTAGGCTGTATTTACAATGGACTATATAACAAAAATCAGTGGTTTCTATAGAGCAATGACCTGCTCTTATCTCATCTGTTCTTCACAGTCTATTTTTTAAAGTCATTGATTTTAAGTGTTTTCATTTTCCTGAGAGCCAATGCAGTTGTCACACATACTCTCAGATGTTTGGGATTTCCTCAAGGTACAGTCTCAGGAAGGGCACAGCTTGTCCCAATGTCTTTGAAGCAAAAGGAGAACAATCCCAGCCTCTACGAATCTTTCTGTTTCAGGGATTGTAGATTTGGCCTGGTAGTCCTATATGAGGAAAATAGCTCTTCAGCATCCATAAGAACATGGCCATAGAAAAGTGAATCTAAGCTACATTGTTCATGCAATTAAAAATCTACCACTTAAAATATACAAAGAAAGCCCAGACACGTAATACTTCACTGAAGTACACGAAAAGGAGCCTGTCATTTTTAAAGTAATAGTTGCTTGGATGGAGGGAGTTTTCCAGAAAGGGTGGCTAACATGGTAAAAATCGGTTAGACCAACCAGGGCCTGACCCTTCACTTGTCCTGATTTTGATTTCCCAGAGCTACCTCTGTCAGTGAGGGGGGATGGGTGAAAGAAAAAAACCCCACTGACCCTTGTTCTCACAGAGAAGAGTGCAACTACCTCCTTCCCTTTAGCTCTAGGAAGGATGCTACGGGACATGGGCAGCACAAGCTAGGTCAACTAGAAACATAAAACTGTGGTTCACTGGAGGATTTTTCACTTGTCCTGTTAAACAAGCATCTTTAATCTTGCTAACACAAGTGCATAAATTTATAAAATTTATGATCAACATCCACCTTACAGTTTACAATGATAATCATCTAGTTGAGCCACAAGTCAGTAACACTAACCAGAAAATTACTGCCCTTCTATTACGTGTTGAATAAATGCAATACAGCAAGGTTTTTCCTTAAAGAGCTGATTGTAATTACAGTGACAGTGTAAACGAGTGAATTAACTTGCTTGGCCTAATTTACTAAAATGTAAACGAATTAAGGCTTTCAAAGTACAAATAAAATTAATAGCTGTTTCTAAACAAATATATTTTCCAATTAAAAAAATCTGTGTTTACCTTATTAAAAAAAAAAAAAAAGTTTTTGAGAGAATCAATGCAATCTTAAACTATCAAACATATGTGGATTCCTGTAAGTTTCCCTCTCTGGAGCTCCTTCTGATTTTCAAGGATTCTCCGAGATTGAACAAATGCCAAATGTTCCAATTTGGAAATAAATAACACAGAAAAGACAGCCACAAAAATGGCTGCTCTACCTTTGAAGTTGCCATAGTTTTCACATTTCAGGCAAAGGGCATACTTCTCACCAGGTGGGTCAGAAGCAGTTTCACCTTCTCCTTTAAAAATCTCCGCTTAAGAGTCACATGCCAGCTACTGTCAGAGGTGTCTTTTACTAGAGTAAGTTCAACAAGTCAAGTTCAGGCCTCCATCAGATAAAACAAATGCATTAAACTGGCATCTGGGGAAGAGCAGGAGGCCTCTTGTGTTCCTGAGAGAGCAGGCACTTTTTTCATGTCCATGCTCCACTCCCACTCCTGTGTCCCTTCATCTCCTCCTTCCTCCTGCACAACTTAAGTTTCGGTTGAGTTCTGCAAGGTGACTTCTTCTAGACACCTGCATGATCTCCTCATTTGTCCTCAGTGCATGGCTGTGGGAGCACAAAATGCACCCTTATTTCAATTTACGAAAAACTATGGAAAGCCCAAAATTTGAATTTTACAGACATAAGTATAGCAAAAACATTGGGAGCTTCCTATACCGATAATAACTCCCCTTTTCACTGGTGGGACAACTGAGTTGCTAGAAGACTTGTCCAGTGTAACATACATGTCCCCAATAAAGGTAGAAGGAGCAGTTAGCTTTCTTGGAATGTGAATCTCAATGTTAGCCATGGGGCCATGCACATGAGCCCCATTAGCCCTCAGCATAACACCCACATAACAAAGGCTTCCTCCTCGAGGAGGCAGTGTATGAGAGATCATACTGTCTCCTTGGTGCTGTCTTATGCTGGACTGAAACATAGCTTGAGGCCAGCCAAAACACCTCCAAATACTTTCTGAGCTACTGATTCACTTTTCACGATGCTCTCAACAACCTGAACCATCTCTGCTTTCACCAGTGCCGTGATTTTTTGTTTATGTTTAGATCCAGACATGATCCTCCCTGGGCATATACAGTTTTGAAACACACTGTGAAGCATTGACTTATTCCTCTCCTAGGCTTTGGCATGCTCAAGTAACTCCACCCGCACACACACACACTCCTGAGCTCTGAGTGACCTTAGGAACACAAAGGCCCAGACATTTTAAGTGCAGAATAAATGGTAGAAAGGGCACATTTCCAGCCCTTTAGAGTATAACTAAGGTAACCAAATTCAGTCGAGAAAGGCGCCTCATGTACAAACTAACTTGTCCAAAGCCATTTTGTCTGGTCACACACCTCCAAGGTATTTTTTTTTTAAAGGACAGCCCTGTGTCAGAACAAATGATAGGGAAGAACCATGGCAATCAGATGGGTGAGAGAAGCTCACTTCCTAGTTCAGGTCCATATGGGTTATATGTCTCCATGGGCAAAACCACTCCAGGACTTCTCTCCCACTCAGGAAAGTCATAGGTCAGCTGCAGGCAGAAGATGCAGGACAGTGCAGTGCAGAAAATGTGCAAGAGTAAATTGTGCAACTCATGCTCAGTGTTTCAGAAAAGACAGGTCCATGTTTTAGCCTGGTTTCCTACTTGTCCAAATCTCGAATCACCCAACCCAGCTTCAAAATACATTAGTGGGCATCTTGACTGCAACCGCATTAACTTGTTCAGTGCAACAATATGCCCACCAGCATAGCCATAAAGATCAATGCTTTCAAACATGAGCACAGAAAGTTCTGCAGCAGTTACAAAAACTGCTGAGTTTTTCATTAGTCCTTGGAAAAATTAAGGCCTACACTCGCTACAGACATGACTGATTTATCTCGCTATACACAAGGTGACTGAGCCCTCAGACAGGCATGTAAGTAAATCTAAGGTGCTAAGGTACATTAAAAGGAATCCTACAAAATCTGTGAATTTATGTCAGTACATCTTTCACAATTATCTGCTCAGTCTCATACTGAAAGCAACTTTCCCAGAGACTGCAGTAAACATTCCCTCATGATACCTGTCAACTTTGAGGTTATGTTTTCTTCTGCGCAATTCAATGTTAGATAAAAATGTCTGCTTTACAGAGCTCACTTCATGGATCTCTTTGGCATCCCCAAAAATTCTCAGTTTGACAGACAGTATACATACCATTTCTCTCCTGCCTTCATCTTTCTCTTGAAGTTTCAGATGAGCAGATACCTGGAATACAATACAATGGAATTTGATTTTGAAGTGGTTTGAAGCAAAACAACTAATTATAGTGGATCTTTCAGGCACATCATCCCAATGTACCATTTAAACAACTTTATTCAAACCAGTTAGGAAAGTTTAAGTTGAACTATAATGTTCAAATCACAAGCATCATATATGTCTGTGCAGTAGGTAATATAACAGGTAGTATAATCTGACTTAAACAATCACTTAAGCATCTGACAAAAAGCATACCAGAAAGAAAGGCCATTCTGTAAGTCAAAGAGCTTGAGAGGAAGATGGGTGGGTCGTGTTTTTTGCATTGCCACTAATTTCCCAGGCAATGATTAGTTTAGAAGTCGTTTATTTGTGCTTCATCCATATTCCAAGGATAACCAAACTTTGCCATTCTCCAGGATGTGAAAAAATAAGTACATAAATAAATAATCTTGTGAAAGATGTCATTTGTTGTCCTAAGAGGCAGCTCCGCAAAACATCGTGATTAACCCTTATTAGAAGCAATTAAACTGTTAAGTAATTATTTTTGTCAGAGCCTTGATTGATTAATTTAGACAGCAAGTATCATCTGTGCCCAATTCTACAAAAATGGTCCTATGGATTCTGAGTACAACGTTTAAGCAAACAAAAGAAAATAAAAACTTCCTCATAGAGAAGAGCCTTTGCAAAAAATTAGCCATATAAAAACCACAGTGTTTTTTTCTGGCCTTAAAATTTGTGAATTGATGCTAGTATACAGTATAAGCAACCTTAGCCTTATTTTGATGATGTCCTCTTAGAGAAACTGGCTCCTTTCTCAAACTGAGCAACAGGGACTTCTAGACTGATCGTTCAAGCTGGCAATTAGCAAACTTCTTGATGCTATGAAAAAAAGTGAAAAGAATTTATATTGCCTCTTGAGCTTGGGATTATTCTGTTCCTGTTTTTTTTCCTGTGAAGAACTGGAAGAGATTTTTATACAATGCCTTCATTAGAGAAAAGGCAAAGAGAAGAAGTAGCAAAGAGACAATCCTCAAGTCAAAATGACTTTGCAGTCAGAACACTGAAGATGGGCAAAGAGGCAAGGTTACTCATCCACCACCCACGAAAAAAGACGGTCCTTTCAAAGGCTTGTTCTGTACAGAATTTCAGATTCCATTCTCTAGGAGGTCTAAACAGTAGAACCTTAGATCTTCTTCCAAATCATAATGCTTGGTCACATATTGAAAATTATAAAGCTAAAGAAGCTCAGACAATGCCTAGAAGAGTGAACCTGAAATGGAATTCAAGGCATCATCAAAGTCCAAGCACTTTCATTGAGTGGGATCAAATGGAGATAACGGCTTGTGGCGTTACCAGGAGTAAGAACATCTGCACAATACACAGAAATTTTTCCATTTTCTCCTGTCAAAATAAATAAAGAGCAAGAAACAAAGCCCACCATCATAGCTTCCTGGACTGTCAGATGAGGAAGGAGCATGTCATCTTGCATGATGTAGCATGAGACTTTGCGAAAAGAGCGCAAGTCACGAGGCTGTCCGTTGATGAGAATTTCTCCTTTCATTCCCGTCTCTCTGAAACAAACCAAGAAAATAAACAGGGGTGAATCTTGCCTTCATCTGTGCTGCCACAGGCCTTAGTATGTGGAATTCTTAGGTAATTATTGCCCACTGCAGAATAAAACTGATACACTGGACAGAAATTAATTTATTTCATGATTACAGTCTCTTTCATAAGAGGCTTCACACAATGTTGCTGAAAATTTTACTCGAAGATAGTACAAAACATGTGCTGACTCATATGTATGTCTGAAAAAATATCAAGTCATTCAAGTGATTTTTTTAATTTTTTTTTTAGGTTTCTCTATGCTTTGTATTTGGCCATACAACACGGGATTCACAAAGATGAACCACAGTCACTTCACACATTGCAGTTTGGTCAAGAAGACATCAACATTATGAAAGTGGCAACTAAAAACTCATTTTTTTCAAGTGTTTATAAAATGTGATTTAAACATAAGACACTGAGTCAGATTTGTTACACAGCTAGAAAGGAGATATTTTTTTGTGTTTTGGACTTTAAATTGCTTCCTATTTTTGGATCAGACTTGTTAACAGATAAATCCTAAGTGACCAGAACAGGAAAAATAGAAAAAATATTAAGAATCTAATTCAAAATCTGTGAAATACCTGTTTTCTACAAACACTGGGCTAATATTTCTTCTGCTGTTGTCTCCAAGGAGCCATCAGGCTAGGTGACCTTATCTTACTTGGGATTTTCATTGTTACTGACCTGTATCCTGCCAGAATGTTCATCAGCGTTGACTTCCCAGCTCCTGAGGGACCCATAATTGCAACAAGTTCTCCACTGCTAAACTTTCCTGAAATTCCTTTCAAAAGGGTCTTATAACCTGAAAGAACAAAGAAAAGCTCACTAAACCCTTCACAAACAAGTCTAGGGGGCAATGAAAGTTCATTTCCACAACAACGATGACAAACAAGCATTAGCAGGTACCTATTGAGATGTGGATGTTAAGATCAGCACACTGCAATAACTATTAAAAGCCAAATTCTGAGTGGGAGTGGCAACCTCCTCCCATTACACAAGTAATAATACATTTTTATGTATTCTGATTACAGAACCACACACTGCTTATTCACTCCAGGAAAATTTTCAAATACAGCTAAGAATCCTTGCTGCCATTTTCTAAGTGTCTTCTCAGACTATTTTACTAAGATGCTGGCGCCTGTGTTAAAATATGTTACCCCAGAGCTAACATAAATCCACTGACTTGAAGCAGACTGCTCTCCAATCGCCGCAGCTTCAATGCCAAAATTCTGCTCTCTCAACAAAACAACTTCTTGGAGAGTAACAGCCATGATCTCAAAGACAAAGCCCTATGTTTTTGTTCAGGTATGATAAGAAACACAGCAAAAGGAGACATAAAGGAAAAGACAAACCTGCTTAATTCTCTTACCATAAGGACCCTCTTATCATAGAAATCTAAAGGCTTGTCTAAACAGGGTGACTGACTACAATAACTCTGTAAAAATAATTCCTAGGTAAATACTTATTCCAAATTAAGAACATGCAGGTTTTTTCTCATTTAGATTTATCCATTCACGAGATCATGCCAGCATAATTACGCCTTCAGACAAAGCTGTTCTAGAATAACCACAACACTGAGTAAATTACCTCTGTCAGAACACCTTAATTTAAACCTAAAACTCCATGTTACTCTAGGTGTAAGCAAACTGGACTCCAATGAGAATTCCAGATTTGGACTTAGTTGCATCCATCTTGTCCTGCATGATTCCCATTTTAAGGCATGAGGACTGGGTGGGGAGGGTGGAGAGAGCCCTCCCCAGCTTTTAAACTTTTCAGGATCTCTTTCCCTTTTATTTATTTGCTTGCTTACTTTATTTTAATTACCAATGCTTTTAGTTAAAACTTTTGATAATAAAAAAGTGTTAAGTAAGGTATCAAAAAACAATCTCATATGTTGAAAATGTCTCTGTAATTAAAATAAAACCAAAACAGAAGTGTGGAAGATCCATATATATGCAGTGTTGGGATTTGGCAATCCCTTTTGCCATATTGGTGCATATGCAGGCAGCATTTATCTTCCACACGTAAACTATCCCAGTTCTGTGATTATCATTAGCATAGGTTGTAGATGAAAAGTTGAAATGTTGTAAAAAAATCATGTTGTCTGCAAGCTCCTAGAAAATGAATAGTGGATTATCTTCTGACTTCTCTTTCTTCCTAACTCCATGACTTCTTGTTTTAATTTCATCCCCACTTAGCATTCTCTTTAAATTTTATCTTCTCTCTAGACTCAGTTCACACTCTTTCAATGTCACAGAGAGCAAACTTCTGCACCAAATACATTAATGTCATGCTGCCATGGGGCCTCCCAAATCCACAGCAAATACTCCTCTCTGAGCATTACCCAGCCCAGAAGGAAAGCTGTAGCCACAAAAACTCTCTCTATAAATATTTGATCCTACTGTGTTCATGGCAAATGTTCTAGAAAATGTAACTGACCAAATATATAAAATAATAGTTTTCACAAACGCCTTTTGTTAAACAGATCAGTAATTTTTCACTCTAAAATCTTGTCCTGGACCCAAATTAAACCACTTGTTTGGAAGCCATGAGATATCATGGGTATGAAACCAGCAGTGTATTCACATTGCCTATTTATGACACAAGTCCTAAGAACAAAAGCAAATAATTTATCAAAAGGAACAGTTATTTAGAAGAGAGAAATGTGACACCCTGACAAGGTCAACAAGCTTGTCCCTCACGTCAGTGTTACCATCCAGATGAGCATTTGAAGGAAAACTGCAAGGAAAAGATCAGACTTTCAAACACAACAACATTTACTAAATGGCATCTATAGAGACAAAGTCCTTCATACTATCCCTTGTGTAGTGAGAACCAGTTACCTCTCAAGCCTGTTAAATTTGCAAGGGACTCAAACATTAGACTTTACCACCAATTATTTGCACTATGCACATACCTGCCACACACAGAAGCTAACCACAACTGGGATCTCTTTTCACACTGGTCAAAAGCTGGCCAAGTTGGCCTGTCATTAACTCCACTGAGACAGGGTTTCTTTCAGTGGTTCTCACATATAGTGCACGGGCTGAAGTACTCACTGGTGTCTGTCTCTATTCCCTGTTTGCCCCACAAAGCAGTTTAACATGACAGAAAATCACATGGCAACTCCATTACAATAATTTCTATTGTACAGGCTTGTTCTGACCCAGACTTCCAGGGTAAAGGGTTCTTGTCAGAGTTTCATAATAGTCAGCTCATCATAAGTTTCAAGATCAGGACAGTAAATATTGTACAAACTTATAGGGGACCATAAAGAATGTGTACTGCCATGAATATTGAGGGAGGTACAACCTGAATACACACTTATCATCTGAAAACATGTATCGACATACATACCGTTACGTAAAACTGAAGCCTTTACTCTCACTACGTGACTGAGATTTAACATTACATCCATTAAAGTCACTTTTCCAAACATAATTTCAAAAATTATGATCAGTTTAATTGAAGTATCTTCCCTCTCACTACCTGCACTTGTTTCTGCCCCTCTGACGGAGATTTCCATTTTAAGTATCCTGCACACAACGTTAAATCAGAGTGGGACACATCTCTCTAACTCATTAGTAAAACAGCAGAGGAACACAATTTAAGAAGAAATAGAAAAAACTATGAATATTAGATCAGGATCCCAATCACTGGCATTTAAAGTTGCTACAAACTCAAACCCATCTCTTCCTTTGACTGGAAGCACATAAGAGGCCTTTCTATTACAAAGGTTAATTTAGCAAACCCACAAAAAGATTGGACACTGTAGCAGTAGCATGGTGCCCAGTATAATCCTTTGTAAGGAATTAAAAGTCCATAAGTAACTACAGTCTTCTCTTTCAGAATATTGAGGCTAATCTTTAACAGAATCAGTTGACCTAAAACTTCTATATTGGGGCACATGTCTTTCACGAGAAACAGATTATGCATTTGGAGGGGATTGTATTCCTACAGTACAGGGACTGTTTCATATTCATCTGCTATATATTAGGAATTTCTGACCACCTTCAATCCCCATTTACCTGGCCCACCTCATTTTCCTTAGGCCACTGGTTCATGATCTGTGCAGCAAGGAGTTTTGGTACCCTGGAGTTTAATGAAAAGTGGAACCTCAAAGCGAACTCACCCCAAGATGGATGTATATTACGGGCCATTCAGTTCAAGCACCACAGCTGCTGTCTCCTTTTGGACTGGATTTACAAGACCAAGTTTAGCATCATGACTTTCAGTTATTTCTCTTAAAACTGTTTTGATTTCCAATGAAAAACATCTTGGACCCTTTCAGTTTTCCAGTGTCCCCTCCTGGAGTTACTGAGACCTCACCCTTAAAAATATATTTAGGGGCTGATGTCCATGGGAATCCAAATAGCAGTTTTCAAGAGCTACTTAAAATACAAATTTGTCAAAAGGACATTAATACACCATCACCAACCAGAACAAGCAATTTTCTCAGTCCAACCTGCTAAAAACAGAATACAAAAAGTAAGAAATAATAACAGAAACAGAAAATTTAACTGATGAAAAATTTTTTGGTCTTAATTTCACCTCACATTAAACTGCTTCTCCCAACAAGCAAAATGTGTTTTGTTTTCCTATGTTAGGATTTTCCATGGAAAGCAAACTCCAGGAACTGTGATTTTAAATCAGATTCGCAGCCAGAAACACATGACTGGCCTGAACAGACCCTCATTCAAGAGGCGGATTTCCCTCACTGCCTGGCTGCAGCACAAAGCCTAAAGCAGCTCCTTGTTTAACGAGCTGATAGAGGATGACCTCTTGTCTTTGATGAAGATGCTAGGGGAGCTCTCATTGCTCAAGTCACCAAAATTTCTGCTAATGGATTCAGCAAGGGACAAATGTGTTGATGGTTTTATCTGCTTCCTCAGGGACTTTACAAGGATTTCTGGGGAGATTTAGCTTTACCATTCTCACAAAAATTATGATTAATCTGAAAAGAAGCAAGCCACTCCCTCCTCATACTTAGAGTAGAAGCGCATGCTTCAGAATGTGTCTGAATGAGCACCGAAAAAAAACATAACCAGAATCCACTCCCACCCTTACAGTGAATTTCCTCAGGTAAATACCATCTCTAGGGTTTTGACTAAAATGCTTCATTCATTTGCATTTCATTGCTGGTAATATACTTATTTGCTATTCAGAGAAATGTTACACAGACTCCTAGAAGTTTCTAGGCATTGTAGCCTAATTCTGCATCCATCAAGAGGCACCAAGAGCCCATCTTGGGTCCTAGGTGAGCACAGCTTTCCCTGATTGCTGCCATTACAGCAGGATTTGCCCTTCCCAATATATCTGAACTGTTTCTCTTTCATCACAAATTCTTCTGAAGGTAGGAAATAGTTGTTGGTAACCTGCAAGTACCACTGGCCTAGAATTGCTCAAAGGTTTCTCAGAAAATTCACTGTAGCAAATAGTTAACATTGGAAGTTTCAACTCAAACAGCTGAAGTTTGGCAAAACTATAAACAACTGAAAACCGAGCCAAAATAAGCAGCTTTTGGCACCAAAATGTCAAAACCTGCTCTTTACACACTCCCTACCTGCAGCCATGTAGAAGTGCACCATTTATTTATTTAAAAAAAATTATACAGGGACTATATTTCTATGTTTTTTTTAGATGGGATGGGATGTATTCCTGCTCATAAATGTTCAGCTAGAAATACAGACGACACCTCTGGCACATACTATATTACTAACCTGCCTTACTTTAATACCTTCAACAAGCAACATACTTTTTAAACAACAATTTAAATTTCAGTACACAAACTTGTTCTTCTATAGTACCATCAGTCAAATTGTTCCTTAAATCATGCAGAGAAACCACAGAAATTTCTTGGCACTGTATACTGACCCTGTTCCATTACAGAAACTCCACTGTATATTCCTATTCTAAAATATATAGGCTTAATCCTCATCTCATTCCCTCATTTCAAGCAAAAACTATGCCAAAGTCCAGGGAATTCTCCAACACAAAACCTGAATAAGGGAAAGTGGAATAAAGATGTCACATCCACATGTTTCCCCTGAGGCAGGAGCAGGGAGTTCTATTATGGAAAAATTCATATGCTAACAAATTCATGACTTTGCTGCTGCCCCTGAGATCCATAATACACACACCTCGATGGCTAAAGACCATTCCCTGGATCACTTTACAGCAACACAAGTGAGAGGAAAACCAGGTTAGCCCTGTCACAGTACCACATTTAAGGGATAGTTAGTGCCTTATGCTTGAGAGAAAGCTTGCAGAACTCCATCCAGACGTGGAAATCATCCTCATGATATCTGGCAGACATTTCATTTCTAGACTCTTTAGATTTGTATCAGAAAACTGAACATCTGTGGAATGCTGGCAGCAACTCTACAGAGAAGCAGAAGATGACATACACAGAGAGATAACAGCCCAAGGCCAGATTTACACTGGAAACATTTGTAGATGTAACAGAACATTAACTAGGAAACATATTTATCATTTTTACATCAGTAAAAAGTCTTTTCCATACACCTATATGTAAATATGCCAACAAAAAATCCTCATCTGATCCTTCTCAATCCATCACCCATTTTCTGCATCTCCACTCTTGTTCTCACTCCTGAGAAGCTGCCAGCGTCATAGCAAAACATCTACATGTTTACTGGTAGAAACTGTGCCAATCTGCTTCATCTAACTGAGTTTTAATCCTGCGGGGCAGGGGTAAGCAAGGAGTGGCAGCACAGAGATTTTTGTGAAGTTCCTGGAGAAAGCTACTGCACATTGCCATCCCATGGAGTCTCTTGCTCTCCTCGTGCTTTACTTCCTCTGTCCTATCTGTGCTAAGTAAGCACCCTCCTAAACCCCAAAGCATGTATGTACGTAGAGAAGACCAGCAGGCTGGCGCTACAGAGCACTGAGGGCAGTGCCAGTAAATATCTTCCATTTATTATGCTACTTTTGGAGTGCACAGTCACGACCACATAGTCTATTTGCACATGAAAAGAGGTGCTGGATCCTCTTCTTTGCACATAAACAACATAACTGTGCACGTAAATTAGTTCCTGATGATTTACAATTCTGTTTTACAATTCAGCAATCACAGCTATCCAATTTGTGCATGTAAACACGATAGCCGTACATATGCCAGGAGATGTGCTGAGTGACCAGCAGCCATTGCAAGGTCATGGCCCAGTTTGCGGGTCTAGGCTATTCAGAGCCTAGAGTTTCAGAAGCCGCTTACAGAGACAGAAGATGATGTTGCTACTGAAGTGGGCAGTGACCTTCTGCTCTCTCTCCCCAGGACACTTTCCCATCACTTTCCCTGAGCTGGCTTTCAAGTGCACCTACACAGCCAATGAGGACAGCAAGCCCATCCACCTGGAAACCATTCCCGGGAAATTAACAACAAAGAGGGTTTGTTTCCGCTGTGTGGGCCCCAGGGCTGTCACTGCCAGGACAAGAGGGCACAGTTCCCAAGCAGGGCAGGGAGGTGGGACAGCCCTTTCAGCAGCTGAGGACCTTTCAGCAGTTTGTGTCACTCAGGAATCTGTCTCTCGAGATACCTTTTCCATTCTGAAACACAAAGAGGACTTACAGTTAAGTGAAATTACCCCTTATGCACAATTCAAACCCTTCAAACCATTTAACTCCAAACTGGATTACTTGTTTGCTTTATTTTAGTATAAAACAAAAAGTAAATGACTTCCCAATTATAAGATGAAGATACTTGGGGCTTCTCACCTGAATTAGTTAGTTCAAAGCCAGGGCATTTCCATAAATTGGCATATTGTCAGGGAGATGTTTTCTATGTATTTCTAATTCCACTATTTACCAGCCAGGGCACCATATTCCCATTCACTGATGTGAATACAGAATACTTAACTCTCAGTGGTATTGACAAAGTTTGTTAATGTTTAAGGAAGAGTTTGTAAATTCTTAGATGAGAGGGATTGTCTGTATCAACTGATAATTATTTAAATAATTTGAATTAAAAAAAACTCTTGATGGGGATTATTTAAATGGACATTTCTTTCCCAGGCTCCCCACTGAGTTCAAACAGGCTTAAGGTAAAGTGAGTTACAGGTACCACTACTTGGAAAGAAAAAGAGGCATCTTGACCTTCAGAAAACACGTGGGACAGAAACATCTTTCCTGAGTACAAAACAGAATAAAAAAATATATTGCTTTAATAACAAGAATTTTCCTAACTGTATATTGGCCTGAACTGCACCCCTCTAAAGCCTGGGGGGCAAAGTCACACTAAAAATAATAAACATGTTTAAGGTAACTGTCTGCCAAATAAAACCTATACATAAACTCACAGGTCATTTGTTCATCATTTCCACCATCATTTGTGTATCACAAGTGAATAAACATTTTTATGAGTAATTTTTCCACTTTAGCTTTAGAATCCACACATCCATATATTTCCATTCTATACACGGGTCTCTCAGGGACAAAGAACAATAGGATTTTCCATTGTCTAAGCTCTGAGCCCTGCTTTAGGACAATTAAGGGAATTTACAATTGTAATGCATTCTTGTACCTTGCCTCTGAGAAGCGACCTTCGTTATGTAAATGCCTATAAAACCACATGCCAGGCACCAAAACATCAGGATAGAGGGCAGAAAAGCCAAGTGAGTGCTTTAAGTAACCAAATCAAATTCCTTATTCCTTTGCCTCAAAGTCTTTTCCAACTCAGAAATGAGGAATCCATTTCTCTCAACCTAAAAATATATTAGTAAATGTTTCATGCTTTACAAAAAAAATAAAAGAAAGGAAGAAATCCTCTTGGGCAGAAAAGCTCTTTCTCTGTGGTGGACTAAACTGCATTTCTTAATATAGCCCACAACCAAGCCTTCTTAAACATACTGCTCTTGATCCACAGCCGATTTCCCACTTAGTGATCATGGGACGGATTATTCATAATTTAGAGGGAGAGCTTAGCCTGTGCTCACAGCAAACCTTGCAGTGTTCAATCCACCTAATATTATATATCTAAAAGTTTGATGCTTAAACTAAATTCATTGTTTAGGAACCATAAATTAACCAATTGAGAGAAACAGGCACACCTAACAAGTAATTAATTTTATCTATTTTGCTTCCCTATTCTGGGAAGAGATAAACGACCCTCTGGAAGTGCACCTTTTTCTTAACTACAGTGGGAGTTCGGGACAACTAGTTTAGACTAGGCACCAAGTCTCTAGATGATGTGACAAATCTCATCCTTTGCCAATAAAATCATGGTTGATTTCAGTATCAGTCACAAAGAAAATGGGATATCAAGGCATTTTTTAAATGTCAATTTGATCGTGGTCCCTCATTTGCTTGAACAATTGCAGTGAATAAGCACACAAATCACACACTCAAAATCTTCAAATTGGATTGGCACTCGAGATGTTCGCGTTTCCTACAAACATACCAAGAACATCCTGCCCATGTTCAGGATGTACATATGTATCAGATGTCATATTTTTACTTGATTCATAGTATTAGCAGTTACTTCACATTCTGATAACTGGGGACAGTTCAGAACTGAATTTTTGCTTCAAGCTAACTACTAGCTCAAGAACACAGTGCTGTTTTGGTAGCACTTGGTTCAAACTTAACCAGAAGATCTCAAAGTCTGAAAAATGCAAATGTCTTTGGAAGATCAGATGTTAATCAAAAGCTAAATGTCTGAGAACAAACTTTAAAGCAGTTTTAATTCTTTTTTTTTTTTTTTGTGGGGGTGCCCATGATTTGACTTCTAACAGTATACTTCCTCTGTGCTAAACGTATCAGCTAACTTCCTTCTGGGGCAAGTCAGTAAAACATACAGTAAACTGGAACCTAAAAAGAGATCATGAGCCCCCAAGCCAAGATTTATGGCACGAAATCCCTAGTTACTGCAGGCTGTATTGTATAATAAAAGAGAATGTACTGATGAGAAGATGGTAATCCAGATGGGAAACTGAGTCCTAGCAGAGGGAGAATCTTAAACCAAACTGTAGATTATAAAGGATCTGAAAAGTCCTTTAATTTCATTGTTCTGTCAGATCCCTGGACTAGATTATTAAATTTATGCAAGACACTGGATCTGACAGTCCACATTGTGCAGTCAAACAAAAAATGCCCTGACTAAGTAAAGATCTCACTCTTTTGAAACTTTGAAATAAGAGTTGTGTGCACTTTCTCTATTATGCAGGCTGTTCATCACATTATTTTAGTATCTGAATACTGCTTTTCTTCAGAATAACTAATTAGATATGACAGTCTGTTAGGCTGCAAGCTATGCAACCCACTAATTTTGAGTCTGAAGGTTTAACAGTCTATACTCACTTTGTCTGTACCTCATCTCCTGACCAGGCAATGTTTCTCTATAAACAAGATGGGGTTTATGTACACATAACCCATACCACTAAGTAACAGGAGACTTAAGTGCTTGCAGGTGGGAATGGAATTTATAGACCTTCTCGAAACATGCATTCCTCCAACCGTAGGGAGGAGCAGAACAGGAGTCAGTAGCATCATGGGCACACCTCCTTGCTCCTGAAATTATTGATTACACCTCCTCCCCATGCAGTGAGATGAATGAGTTTTGTGCCAGCTCTCTCTAAGTCTATGCTCTTTACTGCTGTGATCAGGCAGAGCTGAAGTACATAACCTGTCAATGCAACCTGAGCCAGTAACAGGCCCAGATAACTACTAGACATCCTTCTTGTTAAAGAAATATCTCACACTGGTTGATACTAGTCCCACTGGAACAGCTGCTCTGAGCCTTTCCTTGTATTCACCTTTTCTGTATAGCTCCCTTTATCTGGTCCTACAGCAAGGTTACAGCATTCTATTGAGGTTTACATGATGATTACAATTGTATATGGGTCCTGACTATTAATTTTAATCAGATATGTGCATGGCAAGATTCAGTTCTTGTCGTTTCTCTGTTGAATGTTTCTGCCTGAGAGAGTTAAAGCTGTTCAACTTCCATGCGCATGCACATGAAGCCATATGCCTGCAACTGAGGATAGAGAATGACAATTAAATGGGTCAATGAACGAAAGTAACCTTCAAATATGAATGCAAATAAATCTGTACTTGCTGCAAGACCTGATGGCTTCAGAAGCAGTATTTACATGTTGAAGCATTTGGAGATCTGGGGCATAGCTTGTACTTTGCCTGCACAAAAAATAGCTACCCTAATTTATCTTCAACCCTTAGGAAAGATGAAAGGAAAAAACCCCCATGTATGAATGACGCACAGCTTCATCTTTCTTCTCAATCTAGTGGAAATGTCTTTTCAAAGCAATACCCACAGCTTAATCCTTGTTTGATAATTGCTTCTTGCTGCTTTTTTTTTTTAATTGCTTTTGTTTCTGTTACTTAAGCGCGCAAGAAAGGTCCTTCCTGACAAAAGAAGAGCCAACACAATTTGAAATGAAAGGCTGACACATTCCCTCGAATGACAAACTGAAGTCATGAGCCTGATACATACATTTAGAGATGAAAGCTGTTTATGTATGTCAGTCAGGCAGAAAGCAATTTCTCATAATTGCAGTACCGTTATACCTCAAAGTACAAACAGTATTATTCACAGTCTTACAAACAGATAAAACCAGAACCCTCCCCAACTCCCTTCCCTTTTGAAAAAAATCTTCAAGTAGGAGATAGTCCAAAATAGCCCAGCAGCTGTTATGAACTCAACTGCCCCATCTGCCTTCACTTCGAAGTGCAGATCCAGCTGGGTCACTCTACAGTGAGGGTGACAGAAACCCTTCCTCCCTCAAAGACTACTTTGGGTCTCCTGTGTTGATGTTCAGTGTCACCACATTTTTTTACTGTTGCTTTCTCCCTTCCTCCTCCCAGCATCTCCCCACCCACATGCATGCACAGAGCAAGAAAGCAGGGAAAAAAAAAAAGTGAAAATAAAATTGGTTCTCTCCTCCTACCTACCTGTGTAAGGGCTTGAGAGGAAGGCCCTGGGGCTTTCTAGTTACACTAGAAGCAGGTGAAGTTATGTAGCACCTCCTTCCTCCAAGCTGGGCCTGATGGCAGTATCTAGTCCAAAAAGCTTGGTGTGTAAAGAAAACCTTTCCCTAATACTTCTGCATACATCTTTATCACTAACATCACAAACACAAAAATGTTGATTGAACTGGAATGTGATTAAATGTCTCCGGCAAACTGCATAGTAAAAAACCATACCTTTTCCCAGACTATTAGAAACAAGAGTCATTGTTTAAAACACAGACTTCTGTGATGATTTACATGCTCACAAGACAGCATTTTGCCTAGTCCTTATAGACATGAGCAGTCACATTTCTTGGATTTTGAAAATTGTTTTTAGTCCTGGTCACTGCAATTTAAAAGCTGCCACGGTGTTTGACCTTTAAAAAAAAAAATCACAGTTCACAAGTCAGCTTCAGTAACTCAAAAATATTATATTTGACTCGGAACAAAAAGCAGTTTTTCACAGCAGTCTTATTCAACTGTCATAGAGATGACAGTTTGTTGGAGGAACTTCTCTGGAGAACAAGCAAGTGCTGAGCACGGAAGCAATCTGACCTTCTGAACAACTCCTGCGCACCACCCTTCTCCTGCCTCTTCCCACCCTCTTAAACCAATTCTGCACTGCAAATTGCAAGAAGCTCTTCTACCTCTCCAAACTCCCACTTCTCCCACCCCAGTCTCTCCCACAAGCAGGTTCAGGAATGCTTGGAACCTGGAGGACCCTTTGAAACACACAGAGTCAAGTACCAGAGGTGTTAAAAAAAGTAAATTTTAAACTTATGCAGTGAATCTTTAATTCTACTATATAAACCCAGGAGCAGAGACACAGATAGGAACTTCAGCAACTGGCCTCCAAAACAAGAAAAGCTCAGTGAATGAGAACAGGAGTCACATTCAGAACCATAGAGGCTGAAAAAGCTCCTACAGCAGTGGGACATCCCTGTGGCCAGCCACATGAATGGCTGGAGCATGTGTTCTAGGAGACTTTTATTTTCAGAAATAGCCATACTGATTCTGCCCATTCCTCCTCAACACTCTCAAGACTTTTATGAAATAGAAACATAAGATATTTACTTTTTCTAGCACTAATCTAGTAACAGGCATAACCTATGATCCTGAATGTAAAAATAAAGGAAAACCTGATGTGTGTGCAGAAATAAACCCCGGATTACCCCCAGTTCTTGCATTTGACTTAGAACAAATGTCTTTTTCTCTCTCTTCTTGAGTATTTACAATAACAAAGTTGTCCAAATTAAAATACTTTTCGTTGTCAGCAAACTAAATATAAAATCCTCTAAACACCACTGAACTAATTATCATCTTCTGTAGCATGTCAGTGCTGAATATGTTACAAACAAAACCCACTGCACAGGGCATTGCTCCTTCTGGAATGAAAATGAGTTAGAATGACCACCTTCCAGCAGTCTGATTTCCGCTTTTTTCGCAAGTTGGAACTGGAGAAGTTGGCAGCCTTGCGAGGACATACATCCATTGAACTACCATAAACTACCAAATTTCCATCTGTTTTAAAAAGCTCTAGCTGACCTACATTTTATATTATGGATTAGCTGAAGCTTATAGAGTAGCACGAACAAAGCTGGACTCTTGCTGCTAACAATATATCCTAAGCAATTAAATATTTTATCAATAGTAAGTCCCATGTAAAGATGAGTTTTCAAGAGGAAAACTCTTTTGACATGTCACACACAAAATAGAAATAATCATTTGACAGATGCACTTAGATTGCAGTATAAGTATCATCAAATTGATTAACATTTATTTCACATACTAAAAAAATTCAAATGCACGGATTAAAATTATTTGAAGTTTTAAAAAAAGGCTAATGAACTTCAATTCACAATTTCAGGACATGCTAAAATAAGGCATCAGAATCATTCAGCATTTTGGAAATCCTGTCTTTCCTAAATTAGCTACAAAATTAGTAGTAAAGCAAGTTGGGAAGCAGTAACTCATCTCACAAAAGCAGAATTTCCCCCTCAAGATTCCATTTTGGTTCTTATTCTGAGGCAGACAGAAAACTCGACTTTGAGTTTTGGTGGTGGATTTTTTGTTTGGTTGTGGTTTTTACAAACCAGTAACAAGTCATTCCAGTGGCCAGTGGAACACACTGAGATGAGAGTGAACCAAGTCTAAGTCCTTGAGTCTGATCAAGCACTCCAAGTGAGATCTCTTACATTTTCAAGTGCCCTGGTCATCAGCTCGATTGGGTTTTCCCCTTTCTAACTAAAAGTCCTTGACCTAAGAAGTCTCCATGAAAATGCAGTCAGAAAAATACAGTGAAGAAACATGTTCCCACTCTGATGCAGTACCATTTTCCACCAAAAAGACAGTACTGAAAATCTCCAGAGGGATTTTCACTACAGGCTCATCAGGAGACCATCAGTGTTAACAGTCTTTTCACTTATATTTTCTCTCTGCATTGATACACTTCCCAGTAACACCTTGTCCTGGTTTGGACAAGTAGGTTTTTTTTTTTCCTTCTTAGTAGTTAGAATAGTGCTGTGTTTTGGATTCAGTATGGGATTTGGTATGACAAGAATGTTGATAATGCACTGATGTTTTTAGTTATTGCTAAAAAATCAGGGTCTTTTCAACTTCCCATGTCCTGCAAAGCATGCAGGTACACGAGAAGCTGTGAGGGAGCACAGACAAAGCAACAAACCCAGACTGGCCAATGGAATATTCCATAACATGTAACATCATGCTCAGTATATAGATGAGGGTTGATCGGGAAGCTCACTCTTGCTTCTGGGACTATGGTTTCAGGATTCTCTCTTCTTTCTGATCAGTAGCTGGAAACAGGCTGGGCACTGGTCAGCAGGCGGTGAGCAATCACATTGTGCATTACTTGTTTGTATTTTCTATTATTACTATTATTATTAATAATAATAATTTTTAACATTTCAATTATTAAACTGTTTTCATCTCAACTTACGAGTCTACTTACCCTTATCCCTCCAATTCTCTCCCCCATTACCCAGGGGTGGGGGAGGGTGAGCCAGCAGCTGCATGGTGTTTGGCTGCTAGCTGAGTTTAAAGTACAACACACCTGTAACTTCTTTTGACACTTTTTGTCCTTTACAATTAGGTTATTCCACTGTTCACTGTAAAGGCAAGAGCTAAGCTACGGACAGACTTAATCTGGATGTTGGCTGATCCAACTGGTCTGTTGGGACATGAAAAATCTGGTAGTGAAAGCAGTTGCTTCCTCCACAAATTGGAAGTCCATCAAAGAAATTAGCTACATTAATGGCCTGAAGACTCCAAAGTTAAGACAGCATGTTTCCATTTTTTCCTGACCAACTAAACTGACAATGACATTTCCAAAAAATGCCAGTTGGATACATTACCAGAAAATTAAACTTGACTTGTCTCCTGACATTTCTTTATTCTCTTGCTGTATAACTTCTATATGACTGGTCTACCTATCCTTAACACACTTCTGTAAGTCATTTATCTATGCTACCTATTAACACACAAGTACACACAGGAAAGAAAAAGAAGGTAAGAATCCAGGCTGTTTACATGGTTTTCCTCATAAATACTGCCACTTAAAATGAAATAATGAAGAGACACAGTTAGAACAATATCCATATCGCCTCGAAACACATACTTTGATCCTAAAAACCAAAGGAAGTCTCCGGACTCAGTTCCTATAAAACAACACAGCACCACTAAAATCCATACACAGCAGCACAGGTTTATGCTAGTTCAGTAGCTGACACAGGCTAAGGGATCAAAAGCAGGGATTCATGATGATTTGGACACATGGCAATATTGCAAGATTCAAAGACTGGAAGGTGGAAACTTCAAATGTAGAAATACTGATACATCAGGAACTCAAAATCTCAAGAGATTTATCTTAACCAGCTGCAAACCTCTACAATGTGAACATTTACATGTAAGCAAATGGGGTCTGGCTGGGATGGAGTTAATTTTCTTCAGAGCAGCCCCTACCTACAGTGCTGTGTTTTAGATTTGTGACTAAACCAGTCCTGGTAACACACTGTGTTTTGACTATTGCTGGACAATGCTTGCACAAAGTCAAGGCCTTATTTTTTTTAGAGTAGGCTGAAGTGCACAAGAAGCTGGAAGGGAACACAGACAGGACAAAATAATCCCTGACCAAAGGGATATCCCATACCATACTGTATTGTGCTCAGCAATAAAAGCTGGGGGAAAGGAGGAGGAAGCGGAGATGTTTGAGGTTACAGCGTGTCTGTCTTCCCAAGTGACCGTTCCGTAAGGTGAGGCCCTGCTTTTCTGAATGCAGCTAAATATCTGCCTGCCTATGGGCAGCAGTGAATAAACTCCTTACGTCTCTTTGCCTGTGTGCACAGCTTTGCTTCACTTATTAAACTGTCCTGATCTCAACCCATGAGTTTTCAGCTTTTGCTCTTCTGACTCTCTCCCCTATTCTGGTGGCAGGGACCAAGGGAGCAGCTGTGTGGGTGCTCAACTGCTAGCTGGGGCCACGCCACCTAGTTCCTCCTAGTAAATGTGGAAAGTAACTTGTTCAGATTGTTATGGATGAGATGAATAGTAATTTACGCTCCATTGACCATCAGTGAAATCTTTTCTCTATAAAGAGAGCCTAGGTTGTCATCTAACTTGGACATGGTCTCTTACACAGTAGAAACCTACATGGACCTAGATGAATCTGACTGTCAAGCTTGTCTCTCACTGCTACATGATGCCCAAGAAAAAATGTAGTCTACTATCTATAAGGTATTAGGGCTCATGCAATCCATGTTTTTAAAAATATCTGATATACTTAACTGTAATTTAAAATCTTATTGTGAGATGAGCAGCTTCGTTACACACAGTGATAAAGCAACTGCAGTCTGCCCAGCTACAGACAGTCCTTCTGTAGGCAGTGCATTCAGTGCCGTAACGGAGATGCACAAGTTCAAAGTTTTCACGCAGTTTGTTCTAAATGTGTATGACAGAACAATGGAAGGTAGTAACACCTGTAGCCTGCATGCAAATAGAAAAATAAGCACATCTCTAATATTGTTAGCTTTCATTTCAGTGCTAGCTAAATGCTTTTGATCATTACGTGCAAGTGGTGAATGCAACACCTGTGTCATTTTCGTCTTTGTGCCAACAGGTGATACTACATATGTTGAGAGCGGCTGGCAACAATCTGGGTACTAGCACAAGTACTTCTGAACCTTGCTCTGTCATGAGATCACAACGTTTTCAAAATACTACTATTTTTTTAAAAATCTGTATGTACATGTTAAAAATGAGTCACCACTTCACTTCCAGTGAAGACCTGAGTGAAACAAAACAAGCTGCTTTTAAAGCTCTGCTATCTGCCTCCAACAGATGAGTTTCCACTTCTGTATTTGTAACATTTGTAAGAGTTCTTGTGTATTTTACAGTTGATATTACTGTTAGCACAGTAGCCTCCACATGTCCTGGTCAGACTCATGGTCCCATGTTCTTAGTCAATTGACATCAAATATTAAGATCAGAATCTTGGAGTAGGGACAGAATCTGATCTACTCTATTCTCTACCACACTCTCCATTTATTTGCTGATGATAAATTGTCCCAATACAATGAAAGGGCTTGTTACAGTATGTTTTCCTAGAGGAACCCAAAGCACTGCTCTAAGACACTTCTATGTCAGTAAAGCAAAGGTCATACCAGGATTAGTTTCACATAGAGTGGTAAATTCAAAACTTAATCAAATCCACAGTTTGGCTTTGCCCACAAAAATCCCACCATCTGTCATGTTAGAAGAATGCTTGGGGAAAACTGCACAAGACACGCTCTTCTAGAGGGATGTTTGCTCAACCTGAACCAGAAAGTCATTTTGAAAATGATGCAGAACCAAAATCAGAGAGTCAGGCAGGAGTCCCAACACATATAAACCCAAAGAATGGGACCTATGAAATTGTGTTGCAACAGACCCAGATGCAGTATCTCCATATATTTAAACTATCCTGGGCATTTTCTGCAGTAAGGCAGAGAAACTACTGGGTAACAAGAGTCCTTGTTCAGGTAAAGGACCTTTTCTGGTAACTGGGAAGAATTCCTCGCTCCCTCCCATTCCCTCTCCATCAGGCTTATCTGGATCACAGCTCTCATTCCCTGATAAGGGCTACCTGTGCCTGTAAGAAAATAGCATGGATGATTCGAAATCAGCAGACTCTCTCGTTGGGGTCTGACCCACTGAATTCCAGCAGAGCTGTTCTGTCTCTGCCCAAGCAGCCCAGGGACAGCAAGGACAAGGGTCATCTCGTGAGGATCGTCCAAGTGTCAGTTGTTCAGGGGGGCAGAAGTCTTGTTAAAGGCAATACGCATAAGGAGAAGATGCAACTGCCTTTGGGGAGGTTTACATCTGTCACTTTTTCCATCTTGTAAAGCCGCAAAGAAAATGGTGTAGGTGGACGGCTGAAGATTGCTCTTCTCAAAGGCTTCCTCCTGAAATGGGTGCCTACGCTCTAATACTGACTAAGCTGCAGGGCTTTGCTTCTGATCTAATTAAATAATGATACTGCAATACAAAAAGAGAGGTTAATCTTGACTGTATTTTCAATCCCCTTTCCTTGTGTACAGTTGTAAACACCTTGGAAGCATTTGGACCCATTTCTTCCTATGTATTTTAGTACCAGCACTTGCACAGAACAGTTACAAGTGTGGATAATTAGGGGAGCTGGAGGAGACAGGAGAGACAATCTTTTAAAATGCACTGGGCAATTCACACAAATCCCAAGATGTATTAGTGCCAGTGTGGGTAGCAAGAAGACAATGACAACACCACAGCTCTTACCACCCCCATCCCATGCCCCTCATCCCTGTGGAGAACAGACCACGGAGCATCCCTGCTCACACCTCTGAGATGTGTCAGGTGTAAGGGGTACACAGTGTGGATCCTCTCAATGCTGACCACAGCCAGGCAACACCCTCAGCAGCCCTTTCCCTTCCCCACATCAGAGGTGCTCAGGGAAGGCAAATGAAGCCACAAGGGAACACAGACACCCACCATGTACGCAAAGCTATTTCCAGCAAATGTCCTCCATTTGTGGATCCTGGGTGCTGTTATTTGCCTTCCCTGGTGCAATCAAGGCACATTTCTAGCCTCCAAGAAAATCAGCTAGAAGAGTATCTCCACCACATTCCTGTTCTCTGCATCACTCTCACAGTGACTCTTGCAAATTGAAGCACATGTTCCCATTAGTTCACATAAAAACTTGGTATTTTCCTTCTGCACCCCAAGATACACACTCCTTCCAGACTTCTGTCACCATCAAACCAGTATTCAAACTTAACAGAAGTAGCACACATTTATCTGGCGCATAAGCATACTCTCCTTTACACCCATCAGGGAAGTGCATTGCAGTAACACTCAGCTAACAAGGAAGGAAATTCAGACAATGATGTCAGCAGTTATAAACAGGCAAAATTACCCAAACACGTATGAACTGGACCCTCCATTGATTCACATGAGAGCTCCAACCCATTCTTTCTTACAACTTCTAAAGAAAACAAGAACAAAGCACAAGCAATCTGATTACAAGAGAAATGACTGAGAGCAGAACATTGCTCAACTTATGTAATGCAATAAGTCCCTATTGAAAAGCATCAGCAAAATGCTGTCTTTTCTTTATACCATTCTTTACACCACTGGCATTCAGGTGGATAAAGGAGCTTCCATTTTACAGTCATTTTTCCTGCTATTTAGCTTGTTATGCTGTTAATCCAGTAGCAACAGACTTGAATAACTTCTAAGCAACCACTATTCTTTTGCTTTTCATTTTTTAAAAAATTCAGGTTGTTACTGCTTTTCTATAATTATATCATCTTGTCACTACAAAAGAGGAGTAATATAAACCTCTATAAAAATGTTATCTTCAAAATATTTGTTATAGTGATATACAGTCGGGTTTTGTACATAAATAAATATACCTGAGTGTATGGGCATATGTGCATATATACACATATATTTATGAAAACAGAGATAATAAGTATGCATAGATATACCCACATTTACACCTATCTATATGAATATATTAATGTGTCTCTATATATAGGTTATGCTTATTTATCTAGATATATAAAGACAATGCACATACAATATACTCATAGATTACTAAACAAAATTTAGAAATCTTGATAAGGAGCAATACATTACTCTTTGTACTCTGAAAGAGAGGCCTCTGATGCTATACTGGATGATGTCTGCTGCCATATTTCCATCACCATATAAACATGCCTTGCACTCTCTCATTTGTAATGCTCAATATCTGGACAGGAGTTGGAAACCAAGTCGGGACAGGTCTGCTTAGGTTAAAACTCTGGGTGATGGGAGGGAGTGGGAAAAAGATGGCCTTGGCTTTATTACTCTGGTACTCAAAAGTCTAGTTTGGCTCCAACAGCATACTGGTTGACCTTCAACACTGACATTTCACATGAACTGCATCAGCTTCTGTATCTTTTAGAATGCAGTTTTAGCAGTATACCATACTACGGAGTGAAAAAGTGTCTTTTAGTGTTAGGCCTTACTATTCCTTAAGCCAGCTTTATCCATTTCAGTTAATTTATATCAGGAATGAATCTGGTCAAAAATGTTCTATCATAAGACAACACTCCTAGCAGACTGTCGATACCTGTTCCTTGGGTAAATTCTATCCATTCTGCCACTGCAGTGATTTCAAGGATCATTTGGCCCTGTAATTTTAAAGTGGTATAGTATGAACGTCTGAGAGGAGTTGTAGGTTGGGTTCAAAGTTTTATTTATTGCAGAATGTGTGCCACTTTTTGCCCCAACTCACTTTGCTTGGGGAGTTTTACTACCTGTCAATAAGAATGAAATGCTGAGTGTTAAAATGCCATAGCCATGTCCTCTATGGGAAGGCTGATTTTATTTTTATTAATTTGGTTGGTTTTATATTGTGTATATAGTGTATTTAGAGTATATGGGATTCAGGAGACTGATGCTAATACTTCTGTTTGAAGGTTAATGAGTAAATATGTTAAGTGTTATTATGTGTATTCTGAAGTTTCATCTTTCTTTTGGTATCACCAGGTGTCATACTGTTACTGGACAAGACAAAATTTTTCTCTATGAACACCCAGTCTTAAAGTAATCCCAGGGTTCATGGACCTGTGACTACTTCATGTATTGTATTTCTCCTTGAGGTTTATGTCATCATGTAATGTATTTCTCCTTGAGGTTTATGTCATCTTTTTCCCAGACAAGAAATCAAATAGTCAGCCTTCTTCAGGAACGTCTGTTGAATCTCCCCTGACTGTTTTTGATAGAGCAACTCGCACACACAGTCATAATTCATCCTTTAAGACAGCAGAACCTGATTTATTATAATCAGAAGTGGCAGCAACTCAATTCCCTGTTTGCAGTTACTCACAACTTTACTGAAACTTCACATGTGAGGGCAAAAACATGTCAGTGTGAGTTCCACCTCAATGATGATCTACATCACAGTGAATCTTTCCATGTGCTTTAACAAGTCACTGGTCAGCCATATTATTTCATTTATTTTTAAATATAAAGCTTAGAAAAATCAGATCAGACAAGAAGGTCTAAAAATGATCTTTTCTCAGCTACCTATAAAAGGCCAGTTGCACTGGGCACAGAGATCATGTTGAGGTTCAGAGGACCAATGCTGCTAACCTACCCAGTGCAAATGCAACCCCTGAATCAAGATGCTCAAAGGAAAAAGACAGGACCACTGTTCCTGGAGGAAAGCCCACCAAGATGTGACAACAGGGAAACTCTCTCCCTGGAACGTCATGCAAGTGAGAGAGGACAACGGCCTGCTGGCGAATAGGACTTACCATATTATGCAGGGGCAACAAAAGTTTGGGATGGTATAAAACCAGTCATGAGGCAGCTATGGGAATCACAAAGAGTGAGAAACACTTATCACGGGATGTTTGGGACTATTGTAAAGGCAGGGAAAGAGATGGATCAAGGACTGAGGATGAACAAGCTTGAGAAAATTGATGGTAAAGGGGATTAAAGGGGTCAGACGCATGTAAACAGGCAGCTGGTCAGTACACCTGTCTGATTGAGCCCTGCCCCTGATCACCACAGTCCAACCTGTAGTTCTGCTAAGTACTATTCCCAACGATCTACCACATGAGTGCTCTCTCCACTGTGAGCCATTTGCATGAATGCTAGCAAGAATCACGTTGGACTCACCAGTGAGTGGCAGAAGTTTGTGTGTCTGCCACTGGAGTGGAAGGTGGAAAACCTGAGGGCCTGTAGGTCCAGGTACCAACAACTAGAGGACACCAGAGTCTGGACCAGTGACCAAATTGACGGCGTCCAAAACCCACCAGTGGAGAGACCTGCCTTGTGTGCATGTGCAACCCACAAGCAGCCAGTGGGTATCAACAGCAGTGAGCCACCGGTGGTGGTCAGGTTTGAGCAAGTGCTGTCTGTGTTTAGCTGGGTGCTGTAAAGGGCCTTGTGCTGGTCCATACAGCTGGATGAGTGTACTGCATGTAAGGACGTGCATGTGTTTGCCTACTGGGAATGTGTGCCCTGCCTCATTACTAACTGGACCTGTAAATACAGAACCGAAGCTGCCATGTACCACCTGGGCTGCAGCAGCAGGAGTCCTCTTGGATCCTGACACCCCACCAGATTCAACTACTGCCAGTGGTCTTGTTTTACGATCATCACAATTGGAAACTCTTGCTAACTTCTTGTGAAGTACTCGCAGTTCTGATTACAAAACAGATCTGACCCAACTGGTTTTCAGAAAGGTCTCTGATCTAGCATCTGCATGCTTATTATGTATTTACTGTCAATTTGCTCTTCTGGAGCAAATTCTCCTTCAAGCAATTCTCCAAGATTCAGGGTCAAAAACAAAACCCAAGAGAGCAACTTTTCATGGCCAGATGTGTATAGATCCACCCCTCCATATTTTTCCTTGTCTTTCTGACTCACATATCTCTGGTGGCAGCATATGACCTTCACCTCTCTGAGTGGCGGACGAAAAGAAACAGTCCCAGACAGGCACCCATAGGCTTCAGCTCTGTAAGTCTCAAATAGTTATTGTAGGTAGTTGGGCCTCCATATTCAATAAGCTGGCTGAAGTTTATAGCTTTTTGACCCAGAATAAAAACATGTTTTTCCTCTAATAGCAAATATTTACCTTCAATACCCTTCCCTTTAATTGTGTACTCATTTACCAATTTTAGCCCTGTCATTTTGGTGCTATTAGGGTTTAATTTCCAAAGCACTTGAGGTAATAACTGGATCATGACTAAAAAATTATACTAGCCATGCTCTGTTGGTGCAGCCTCATCCACTTGACTGCTTCCACAAGCACAGAACAGATGCAACAGGGCAGAATTTAACTCCATTGCTTAACAAAAGTATTTAAACCTTCAGATTATTTTTCTCAAATTTCATATTAACTAGGTGCATCACTTCATTTGAAATTTCTTTCTTCTCTTGTCTAACATAAAAGCCTACCCTCTGAAGATCAGCAAGAGACAGAGCAGAGGTCTCATTCTCATTTACCCAGGAATCTGACCACTGCATGTTCCATTTTCTCCTCTCTCCTGTAGCAGATGTACTGCAACTATAAACAACATTTGTTATTATTCTAAACATGCAAAGCAGGAAGAAATATGATTCTTACACAAAAGTTGTAGGCTGTACATACTAGATGAGAGGCAGATGGTAAATTATCTTGTAAAGCCAAGGTCTCTGCCATTTATTTTTCTTTGGAACAGATACATAACAAAAAACGAACAAACAAACAAGCAGTTAACTCAGTTCAGCTATTATGTAATTCCACATAATTCTTCCTGATCAGAATTCGGACTGCTTCATCCCTACCCCCTCTGAAGAGAATTAAGTCTTCAGAGTGCATCTGTTTCTCACCCTGAAATCAGCAAAGTCTAAATGAACTGTAAATGAGATTACAAGCCTAACAGCGACAAGAAAGTCCAATCAGGAAACACAATTACAAAGGTTCCCACAGTGCAATTCAAGACGTATTTCAGCATGCATCTCCAACCACACCATTTCCTAGACAGAATTATTTTGTCCTTATTCTGGAGACACGCGGCACTAGTTCTGTATTTTATACTACCACTTACATTCTGTATCAAATATTCAGTCTAAAAGAATGAATCTCTTTTCTAAGGGACAAGGTATCCAAAGGCCAAATTAAACTCAAACACCTGCACTAAAGCACATAATTCACAAGGGAGCTTTTTTCAAATATCTGAATCATCACCAATGGGATATTTCAACAGGCCTCCTGATAATTATTTCAGGGACAAATGAAATATATAAGAACATCTACATGTAAGAAGATAATGAGATCCAAATAGTTACTTAAAACAATCAAAATTGCTTGGCCTTCTATGTATGTGCTGTGACCCTTTTCCATCATACTTAACATCATGTTTTGGGGATGAACAAGTTAAAGAATTGGTTGAAAGGGGCAGTAATTCTTCCATATGTATTTTATTATGCTGTAATTTCTTTTCATGTATTTGAAAGTTGGTGAAAAAGTGACTACGTCTGGATGGATTTGAGGACCCCCACTCTTTCCATTTCCTAATTAACATAGGCTTTGATGTCAAGAAGATGCCTGCTACAGCTTGGTCCTGGGCTTGATGAGGAGGACTCTGATAAAGCTGTGTGTGCTTGTAAATTACCTTCATATAAGAGAACTAAATTTTCCACATGGTATAGTCTAAGTAAGGGCTGGTGGTTTTGTTGTCCTCTGTACCAACGGTGTTAAACAAAAATTGATAGCTTCTAGGTTCAAAGGTGGCACAGTAGGCAGGCAATCTAAACCACTAACATCTCAGTCTGTTACTGTCCCAAAGCTTCTGATAGAGAAAAAAAGACGTATCTTTTGCAGAAGTCTCTGATACAAGATTTGGTAATATAAATTGCCTGTCATGTCTTTTGGAAGTAATAGCTAAACGAGGAGGATCATTTTGTCATCTTACATGCATGTCATGTTCCAACAAGGTCTTTATTAAAGTTCTTAAATAAAGAAATCCAACAACAATGTAGAAACCCCATTCTCAAATAAATTAGAAAGCAGATCAAGCAACAGGAAACAAAAGATTCGGAGTCGGTGGTCAATCAATGAGGAAATCTTACCCCTGAGTCTCAGGGAATCTTTACCTGGCTATATGCTGTTCACCTTACTCCTGAGTGATTTGAAAACACAGGCAAATAGCGAGGTGACTGCATGAACACCAAAAGTCCACTTAGGTTCAGAGAGCAAGTGAATGATTTTACAAAAGAAAAATCCATCGAGAGCTAGTAAACACAAAGATACTACACATAGTTCAGGAAACCTCCAAGCTGTAAGCTGCAAGAACCCAGGGAAACAATACTACACACTTGCCTACACTTGAACTCTTCCCCAAGCATTCAGGTCTACCTGCTGTCAGAGGTAGATTTTGTATAATGGCAAGCTGACCTAAACACCCCCCCTTGCTTTTGTCAAAAACCCAGTCCTATGTTAGACATATATCCTCACACACCTCAAGAGTGTGCAAGTCACAGAGGTTCTGGAGGTAAGGCATGGCCTTTTTGGCTAATGCATTTAGGTTTTGCCTGAAGGACATTCATCGTGAGACTGAACACCCACCCTTCAGTTTGCAGTGTGTTAATTTTACATCCAAATCAGTTCATTTCCCTGTGCTAAACTATTATGTAATTTTTGCTGGGATTCTCCTTGCATGTTATTTGGAGTAAGTCTTGAGATGTTCATTTAAATACTAAGACCAAACACCATTTTCTAATAGAGGACAAAAGTAACCATCAGTTTAATGGGTACAGATGTGAACTATAATGCAGTTGAGTATTACTTGTGAGGGTCTGCCACATTTTGAGTAGTATCATGTTCTCTGAACTCTGTCTTCCCAAAGCCAGTCAGTTACCTACAGGAAGAATGATACGAGGAAGTGTGAAGCAATTAATTTCTTGCAGAATACAGAGCTGAACTCTGAGATACTAAATCCTCTGAGAACAAAAGACCGGCCTTAAGCAGGTAAGTTTAGACCCCATGGGCTTCCAGAAGGCACTTTTCAAAACGGTATGTAAATACACAAGTAAAAATGGGTTCCAACAGCATTTTTACTCTTGAGCCAGCTTCTATTCTTGGTTGCTTTTGTGATTTCTCTTTCCTTTCACTGAGGTTATGGAGAAACCTGATCAGCCATCTGATGGCTGAAGCCTTCAACTGCAAAATAACTCTTGCTTTATCTTACTTCAGTCTTATCTTCAGACTACGGACTGAATTCTACTCTGAAATATGAAAAAATTACACCCATATGATGGTGCATGCTGTCTCTACCTCCTCAACACCTCGAGCAAGACATGACTGCATATGGGCAGAGGACAGCAAAGCATTTCATCAAATCCCACTCAGTGTTATAGAAAGTTGTAGTGGAGGGCTGTCAGGGCGAGTTACAGCCAGCCCCCCAGCACATGCTTACTGTGAGATAGAAACAGCAGAGACCATAGCTCAAACTCCTGACAACTCATCATCACCACTGCCATCACCATTTCCCTGGCATATAAATTTTGAAATGTTTTAATTGGTATCTCTCTAAAACTTCCTTCCTCAGCCACAAGTTTTCATAACAGCAACTAATAAAATGTATTGTATTAAAACATTAGCTAGAATGAAAAACCGTCAGGCCACTACAATGTTTAGTTTTAATAAATAATAAGGCAAACAGAAAGAACAAAAATATGTTCTACTCACAAAGGCTCAGTGACCAAAGCTCACCAAGTCAAACTCAGACACATTTCCAAAACAAGCTTCAGGTACAAAAAAAGAAACCCAACACAATAACCTAAGACAAAACACCAAACCCCCAACAATAACAATGGGTTCTGCAGGGAGGAAAACAAATAATGCTGCAGTAAGGTCTTACTCAGCTGGGAAACAGTAGAAGGATCAGACAAAGGGGCTGATGAAGACTTGTCCCTAGTAACCTCTGTTTTATACAACCCATGCAAGAAGACTCTAGGAAGTGTTATGTACCACTTAATAAAATGCTGTGAACTGTTCCAGTAGCAGTGACTACTCAGGCTATGTTTTACCACCTTGAGACAGCTTAAGTGTTAAAAGAAAAACTGCCTGGATTTTATCAAGATTGAAACATGCATTTAGAAATCCTCTGCTAAAAATCATGTTTCATTTTCATTAATTTTGCTAAAATTTTAAGTCACTGAAAGAGAATCCAAAAAAATATTTGCTTAAAGAGCTTTTAACTAGTACTGCAGTTCCTTTCAACGAGTTTAACTTGTTTATTCTAACATATGGATCTCAATTTTAATAGTCCTGCTCTCCGAGATGAGAACACGCTCTCAGACACAGCAGGCAAAAATGGACGAAAACAATACAACCCATCTGTCACAGAAAGGCAAAAAAAACCCCAACCCAAAGCACCCAACCCACAAAACCCAAAACCTCTCTCGGAAAGAGCGCTTTGCTCTTTACTGTTCAGCATCTTTTCCTCCCATCTTAGCAACAGCGCCTGGCGCAGCCAACCAGGGCCCGGGCGGCGGGGCGGGCGCAGAGCATCACCGCCGGGTTACTG
>NW_020799091.1:94479279-94488188 GCF_003259725.1 Athene cunicularia
ACCTCCTCAACACCTCGAGCAAGACATGACTGCATATGGGCAGAGGACAGCAAAGCATTTCATCAAATCCCACTCAGTGTTATAGAAAGTTGTAGTGGAGGGCTGTCACGGGGGTGGGGGGGAGGTGGCGTTTTTGTGTGAAATCGTTTAAATGAAGTCGCAGAAAGGATGCGGTGAAAAAAGCCTAGCTAAAGAAAAAGGAACAGGTCTGTCCGAGCGCGCGTACCAGAACTAATTGGTAACGGAGCACCGAAGCAAATCAGCAAAACCCAGCCTGTTTAAATCCCTGCTGACGATTTGACAGCGGGTTAAGTTTCCATCTTATGCAGAGATCAGTATTAACATAATACCCAGCCCGCCTAGCTGAAATGTAGCTATCTAGCTGTCCCGAGGACACTCTCTCGGACTGTGACAGCCCCTTTTCACGTTTGATGAATATCAAGCAACCTGCTAAACGCTCCGTGTTTCCCCATCAGCGACAACGAAGCCATCCAAAATAAGCAGGGTCCTTCATTCCTCTCCTTCCACTGTGCGGAATCTCAAAGCTGTTAAGCAACCTTTTGAGAAAAGACAGCACCTCTCTGGCTGGTTGTTTCCACAGGATCTGAGCCTTTACAACAAACCCAAAAGAACAGAAATACCACAATTTCTGCTGCGCATGAATTTCTGTACTGCTACTAAACTGCTCCATAAAAATACCCAGGCACATTTTGACCGGCTGGAGCCTATTCCCTCGGAGGTTACTAAAGACCAAATCCTACCAGAACTTACACTTGAACGCAGCACAAATGAGTCATTACGGACCTAAAAATAACAACAGAAACTTCCAACTAAAATGTTGCCTAATTAACCATGAATACTGACAAGTATGAGGAAAAAAAAAAAAAAGCAATCCCCGAGTTGTGGAGTTTTTAAAGCCAATTTATTACGACTTTTTTCCTGGATGCACTCAAGTAACGTAGGAACAGTATTTCCATTTCCATCCTACATGATAACAACCACCTAGACAGAAAAGAATAAATGTCCTTTGGTGGGTGTACAGAACACATATACCTTTTCAAAGTAAAGCTGAATGAATTTGACCAAGACAAAGGCTCCAGAGTACTTTTCATGCCCTCTTCGTATTTGGGACTAATCATAATTTGATCCCCAAATCACTCATTCTATTCAGATTACTTTATGGTGCTTTTAACAAAAATGGCAGAAACCTAAGGCACTGACTTTTCTCCAAAATTCTCTTGCAAACAGTTTTCAGGCAGTCCTAGTATCAAAACCTGTGCGTCTATAATTTTTCTATAAACTGGTTAAACCAATATGTGTTTCTGTGGTTTGCATTTCAAACTGTGGTTTAAACAGTTCAGAAGCCAAAGTAAGATCCACTATCAGATCTCTTTCTCAACCCTTAGATAAATCGTTTTGTAACAAGACACTTAAACTTTGGCCACATTTTGTTCTGAAGCTCTGCAGATCTTGCTTTTCACATTTAAGGAGTCTGCACTGCATCTAATGTAGGACTCTCCTCTTTCTCTTCTCCTCCAAGCCAGCTGGCTTCCTTGTCCTTAAAGAAAGGAGAAGGCATTCTCAAACTAAGCGGGCCTGTTATTTCTGTGTGTGCTACAGTTTTCCTTTTCCTCGCTTTGACAGTTTATCTTTATCTTACAACAGTGTCTCTGCTCCAGGAGTCCTGCAGCTTTCTTAACCAAGTCTTGAACCTGGCTGACCTGCAGGAGACCCACTGGACATGCTTGAAGATAGACCAGATTCAAAGACTGAGACACATTTTCAGTTCTGGAAGATACTTAACCTCACAAGATCTGGATCAAGTCACTTACCTATCTCTTTCCTTAAAAACTGAAGAAACAGTTGATTCTACCAGTTGACTAATTCCATAAAAGCTTTATGGGGAAAAAGTCATCTGAGACTGTCTAAAACTTTTACCTCTATAACCTTTTCCAAATTCCTATATTGTTTAGGGACTCCTACTGAACGGAATGGGTCAGATACAGCTGCTTTGATCAAGGGCTCACCTGCCAAATTCTTCCCCTGTTAATACCACTGACTTCAAGAGGAATTACACCATGAATGAATCAGGTTGGGAGTCATACCAATCCTTCCTATGAATTTGATAAAACCTCATTAAAATGAGTAGAGCAGCATTTATCATATAAATCTGAGAAAGAAAATGCCCTTTGTTATTTTTAAAGAGAAAATTAGATTTAATAGATAAATTAGGTATTTTAAGGCTGAGACACGAATGAAAAATTCTAATTTGAAGCCTACTATGACTTAGTTTGTTGTTGACAAGCAATGCAAATTCATGATTCTTTGTGCTTTTAATAAAAAGCCAATGATGTTACATACCATGAGTTTCATTGTCTGAACAATAAAGCTAAGTACAGAACAAAACGGCAGCATTACTAATTATTCCTCCTTTTGTTAACTTAGAGCCTAACCTTAACATTACTTTGCAATACCATTTTTACTGAAGGGAATAGGTTTTCTTCTTGTTGCTCTTTAGTTGAATTCCTCTCCAATATGTTAGCACAAATTGTCTTTGCAAGGAAACTACACTTTTCCCTTTGTGATCCAACACTCATGAAAGGTTTTAACTAATTCATTACAGTCACGGAGAATGACATAGAAATTTTTTTCAAGCTCTGTTTCAGAACACAAACACCATTAATTTAAAAGGCACATTTTCGTAACAGCATCCCTTATCGCTTATTGCCACGACTAGCACTCAAGAACAATGTGAACTAAGAAACATCTCCCTTTTATTATTTTAGCTTGTGCATGCAAGTTTGCTGGTTTTAAAAATCAGCTGCATTTCCTACAGTGGACTCTGTACTTTCAGGAGTCTGTTTTCTACTACCCTTCTCATTAAAAAGTGAATTTAAATATTTCACATAAGGACAATCAGAGATCCTCTTAGCACAGGGATCCCATAAGGAGTGCAGAGATACAATAACCATGTTTGGAGGCACAATGTTGCCCTTCTGCTGAGCAGAGAAATTAAAACTCACTGCAAAGTCCCAGTTTCCCACTGGAGGATAAACAACTAAGAGGCATTCAGAATAGTTTTACAGGTAATGCATTCATGTACAAGCCCACTGGTTTTAAACAGAGATATCCCAAATTACTCACAAACAAGTCTACCTGCTGAACCACTAAAACAACTCAAGGAATCCGATAGTTTGGTCCTTACCTTCATTTGAGACTATTCAGGCAATTCTATTTTTTATCCCTCTAATGGAACACCTTTTCTATTAAAATCAATATATTGGGTCAGTCCACCTAGAGTAGGGAACAGGGCTGGGAGGAAAGTTTGTTTCCAGAAGGTCTCTATAATCTGACTAGCAATCCACTGAATCACAGAAGGAAGGGACCTTTGGAGATCGCCTAGTCCAGCCTTCTACTCAAAGCAAGATGATCACCAACACCAGATCAGGTTAGCTGTGGTTCTGTCCAGACAAATGTTCTACACCCCCCAACACAAAGAAAGCACACTGCCTCTGCGTGACCTGTCCCAGTGCTGCAGCAACTTGCTGGTGAAGGGGTATTTCCTGATGTCCACCGTAAATCACACAAATATGTGGCCATTGGCTCTTGCTATATATCATCTGTCACTACTGACAGGAGTTTGTCTCCACTGTCTTTATCACTAAATAGTTGTAGGCCAGAATGAGATGATCTTCCAGCTTCCCCTTCACTAGACCAAACGAGTTCCTCAGCCTCTCTTTGTAGGTCCCCCGACCAATTTTTTAATCCTCTGACCCTTTCCAGCTTCTCAGTATCTCTGTTAATCTGGAGGACCCAAAACTGGCTACAGTATTCCAGCTGTGCACTCACCAATGTTGAGAAGGGTAACTTGCCTCCATGTGGCCATGTCCTCTAAAGGTAGCACATTATGTGATTTACCTTACTTGCAGTGAAAGTACACTTTGGCTCACAGTCAGCTTGGCATCGAGTGTACACCTTCCAAGTCTGTTTTAGTTCTTTGGCTAGCAGAAGAGTGCCAAGATCTGCTGACAGACAGCATGCCTCACAGCCGCTCAGAGGCTGTCCTTAGTGGTCTCAGGAAAGACATATGGTGCAAGGCCAGGTGAGGAGGGGGAGTATGAACTGCTCACAGATAGCCAGAAAAGTTTAATCCCCTCTTTCAAATTTAAGTGTAGTGACACAGTCACAGCCATGCCCTAAAGCTAAATACCTCCACAGGTCCTTTGCAGCAGCAGGGCATTTTGCAAAGTTGTGTCATTTTGTTCAAGCCAAGTCACTCAGACATGTCAGCAAATGTGGACAGAGGGTTTTGGTGTAGAACCCCTCAATTATTTCTGGCCAGAGATCCAGTTAAAAACTTCAAATTTTTAAATCTTACATGAGACACCTTGGCATAGTTCCATTTCTTAAAGGAAAAAATAAACCTTCAACCCTTGAGTTTGTTCTGATAAAAAATAATTTTGAACGTATGGAAGTTTCTGACAAATCAAGTTGTTCTCTTGTGGACAGTTTGGCTACATGCAATTTTAATAAGTAATTAAATGAAGGCAGGTGAGCATACATACAGTTTTGATGCTGAAAAACCCATTACAGCCTCAAGCCTGCACATCCTTCAACAAACACATAACTGTACGCCAGGCTGTCCACATACAGTAGCACTGCCATAGCTCCGGTGTTTTTCATACCACACATTTTTAGACTACTGAAACCTTGGTGTTGTGATAATGACACAATTTCCAGACAGCAGCTATGTACTTTGTGAAACAATTTCAAGTGGAACCTTTAAGCCAGTGGATTTATAGATTCAGAGCAAGGGCAGGTATCAAGTATGGCTCAGGCAAGCGGCGCATTGGCAGGGGCCTTCTCTCCTAAAAAGAACTAAAGCACACAACTATACCAATTTATGTTACTAAGAGAGAATTCCTCGAGGAAGAGCTATTACATCATTTAGTAAACAAAACTTCAATATTTTCTCTTGGGCTTACTTCTTTTTGCTAGCAGGAATTTACTGCACGACCTACTTTTCCTTTTAGAGATGACTAGTCACACACACACACAAAACAAAAACACTCCAGGAAACACATGGCTACACAAAGCAGATGAAGGTATAAAAGGAGCAAATGCAAAGCAGATGAAAAAGGACAGAGCCACCTTACACCCACCTTTCAGAACTAGAATAGACCAAGAGCATATAAAGAAGAGAATATGCCCTCCTTACTCCCATCAGTAAATCAGCACCTGAAGAATTGTCTCAGAGCCAGCTATGAGTGAAACTGGATTGTGAAAGTGCTAACACTTCACTTCTGAGACGCATCCAATATCTGTATCATTATAAACTCTTTGCTGTGTATTATTAGCAAAGTGGCTAGCAAAAGAGCATCCTGGTCCTTGACTAAACTTCAGGATTCATTGTAGCAACAGCCAGTGATTTCATCAGCTAAAAGAAATAGCAACCTTAGGGTGACCCATCACAGAACACTGAGAGACACGGATGGGCTGACATTCCTATAACTCGCAGCATTTATTTCCAAACACAGCATTTTAAGAGAATAATTTTTATCCTGGTTTCAAATGCCTCCTGAAATTCTGAGATGCTTGGTGTTCTGAAAGAGTACTGAAAAAATAACCATTTCACAAAACAGCCAATCGCAAAAGTAAAAAAAGCATTCTCTTTCCCCCCACCCCCGTCTTTAAACTACTGCATGCTCTACCCACACACAACAATAAATTGTAGACATCCAAGATCACAGGACAGATATTTGGCAGCACAGCAATACTGTATTTCCTTCAGATACTTTAGAATTGGGAGGCAAAAATAAGCAGTTGTATGAACTACCACATCTAGTTTCTCGGAGTGCAAGGGACTGTACACGCCACTGCATCAGCCTCTGGGAAAAATCCCCAGTGCCAGCTGTGGGGCAATAGGTATATCAAGAAGCCAAGCCAAAAGCAACTCTGAAAACACACTCCCTTTACACGCTTTGCTTCTCTAGCCACAACAGACTCATTCCACCTATCACAACCACCCACACAGGCAATACCGTTTGTATGTTAGCCAAAACATTAAGTTCTCCCCACCTTTCTTTCTCCACCATGGCCCTTCTTGGATAGAGTATGACAGTTCTTTAAACTCAATATTCACAGCTGGTCTGCGGGGTAGGTAGGAGAAACGATGAGCTTCTGTCAGGGTATTGTCCACTTTTTTTAAATGTCCATTCATCAGTCGAATGTCTTGGTTATCTGTGCCATTTGAGACCACCTCATCCACTGAAACACACACCGACTTTGGCTCAGCCATGGTACAAGCAGAATTGCTGCCGTTCTAGAGGGAAAAAGTTGGAGAAAAAAGTTCAAACTTCTGTTTAGGAACATTTCAAAACCTTCTGCATTAGAATAATTATTATTTAAATAACACAAGAATCCAGCACAGTAATGCACTGAAAGATGAAAGGGGAAAACAAATAAAACAATCTTCTGTTTGTTCTGCCACTGTCTTGACAGATGAAAGAGCTCTTGCACTTGCAGCACATAAAGGGCAGTTCCTCTACCACCAGTTTCCCCTCTAAGGGTATACATTAGTATCTTCAGAACAGAGTAGCTCTTGCACCAGATCAATACAGTTGTAAGTTCAGTCCCCATTGTATTTGGCTTCTCATGCACTCAAAGAACATGGTTCTACTCTGATCCCAGGGCTTGTATTGGGACAGAGCTGAAGGGGGAGGGGAGCTGGCCCAACAGTTATGCAGACATGTCAGAAGACAGCCACTCAAAACGTCTTAGCTCCTGTTCCTTTGGATCAGCATATACTTCTTTAAATGTGAAACTGCACAAGTTATACTTCTGCAAGTTTTAAAATGTACTATTTTGTGTCTTATTTGCTCTGCACTGATAGTTTGGAGACCATGCAACCTGGAACAGTACAACTTCTTTCCTAGAAGTCTGTTGGGTAAGCACAGCGGTTTCCACCCAAAATCCTTGCTTGACAGTGGTCCCTAATGGAAATCTTATCAGCTACATAAACATATTAAACCCTGCTCCAGTACTTGCAGCACTGACACTGTAAGGTCAATGCTTTATGCTTACAGCCGTATCTCATACCTTTGCCCATCATAGCACTCAGTGAAATTCCACTTGGCATTTTTGGACTGAATCTCTTTCCCCTCCTCTTCTGACTAGGACAATGGCCTGCCACCTGCCTTTCTTTTCTTTTTTATTATGCACACAAAATCTGAACTTTTTCTATTCCTTTTACCTGCATGGGCAACTTGCATCAATATCAACAGATGTGTGTAAGGCCGGAAGTAAAACAGTCATGAATTTTCTCCAGCTAAACAGAATTTTGAACAGTTCAGAAGCTTTTCGTTGTCACCTGTTGTTTGGGCCCTGTCATAAGCAAGGGCCCAACATCTGCACACTTATCTATTAGAAAATTTGGAATTTTTAATGCAGATCTATATTGGAAAAGACTTTTGTAGCTGGCTTATGTGCTAGACTTTCCATGCCATCACATCTATGTGTCCCCAAAGGTATCTCCTGGAAAGCATACGCGCTGCACTACTTTTCAAGGCATCAGTGTTGAACACCCCCACATAGAGAGCGGTAGGTTGTGCCACTGTCTTCCCCTACTCGTTCTCCAGTGCAACTAAGAAGATAGATTGCCTCCTTTTCACTGCGCCAATCTCATGGTCTTCCCGTTTATTTTGTAAAAACAGTGCTGCTCAGTCAGTCAGTTGTCATGAATGCTGATGAAAAACATGAAAAAACCCAGTCCTATGTAATCACTGATGTAAATACTTTAAAAAGCAGTCCTACGTAACCACTATATAGCTAGTGTCTTCACATCCTTCATGCACAAGCCACAAGTTCTGGATGTAAAAATCAGCTCTGCTTATGACATTTTCTCAAGAAAGGGATTTTCATTGTGCTTTCAACTTACTCTGAAGTTCAGGTATCCAGTAACACTTATTCCCGATTTCTTAAATAGTTGACTGTAATGGTATGTCATTTGAACATAAGAAGAGTAATGTCAAACATCTTAAAACCGAACAATTAAAGCAGGGGAACCTCCCTCTTAACTAAAAATAGGATAAGGTGAGTTAACTATATTCTTTCCTGAATGTTTTCAAGGATTACTTTGGCGTTCAAGCTGTTTGGGTTCAGAGGAACCACTGAGCACGTTCGCATGTCAGAGGGAATATCCAAAAACTAACTTTCAATGAGCAGGTCACCTTGAGTATTCAGGTGACAGCTGGAGCTTCTCCAGTTTAGATCAATTCAAAAAAGAAGCATCCTTTGGCCAAGGTTCTTGTCTCAGCCTACCTCATCACCTGCGGTTATGAAGCCGGAGACTTTTGCTCCTGGGACATTAAACAAACCCTTTCAGTCACGCAGCGGGCTGAAATGCCCGTTCTCAGCCGCGGGTGACGGCGTCCAGCCAGCCCTCGCTCACACGCCTGCCTCCTCCAGGGACCACCCGCTACGGGCCAGAGTCCCCCGAGAGCCGCGGGGTCATCTTCGCTGCCGGAGACGCGGGCACCTCCGCGGTTGCCACGGCCACTCACTTACCCGAGCCCTGCGCGGCTGCTGCTCCCCAAACACACCTCAACACCCTCCTGTGCCCGCCACCGCCGCCGCCGCCGCCATACCCACGGGTGTATGCGGCCCTGCGCTCCAAACCGGCGACCATACCACCCACCCCCCCGCGCACCACACACCAGCAGCGTATGTTCTCAAAGCCGGCGCTCACACCTTCGTTGGGTTCCTACAGTTTTATTTATTCTCGACACAGCTTTATTTCGCCCTCACCGGGCACGGCAGCGGCAGGACGGTCCCGCCGGCTCTATTCCCCGCCCCGCGGCGTGTGCCGCTCGCCCCGGGCGTTATGCAAAGGTTACGGCCTCTCCGCAAAC
>NW_020799091.1:94488238-94528789 GCF_003259725.1 Athene cunicularia
GGACGCTTCTCCAGTGGTCCGGGGGCCGCTCGCCGGGCCGTGGCTGGGGAGGGCTGCACCCGGCGCGGCTCCCCGGCCGGCTTCCTCAGGAGGGCCCGGAGGGGCCCCGCGGTGGCATTCCCTGAGGAAACGGGGGGTCGAAGCAGCCTCTGTGCCCTCCCGCACGAGGAGGAGACGGCTCGTCTGGCCCCGGGACTCGCACGCCATTGATTTACAAGCTGAGCAAGCGGCTGTGGGTTCAGAAATGGAGAGAAGAGTGTCGCTGAGTTGCCCTCGGCGTTCGTTTTTAACTCAAAGACCTGCATTCCAGAGAGGCCCTGCAGAGATGGCGCCTGAACCACACACTCACCCGTGAAGTGCAGTGGGTGGTGGTCGTGTGCCGTTAGGGTTATGTTGGCACTGCTGACTTGATTCTAGATCCGGGACTAGGTTTTATGTTAGATTCATTAGGCGTGCTCCCCAGCGGCAGAAAGCTCTGCCTGATCAGCTCACCAAGAAGCCAGATACTGGTGGACGCACCAAACATCTGAAGTGCCTCTGAAGTTACGTACCTGCTGGGCCTGTTCTTGGTGTGTGACGAGGCTCCCTCTCTATTCCTCTGGAAGCAGCAGGAAGAGGGGGCGAATTATAGCGGGGGTCTGAGAATTGGATTCAAAGAGTCTACCAAACGCTGTCTGTGCGAGTTCATAATCTGTGACTAATATTCTAAGCAGGGAGGTCGCCATAACACATGGTCTTCATGTAGCGTGTGCAGACACAGAGGTAATCTTCACAAAGCCCCTGGAAGGCAGGTACGAACTTTATCCTTGCTGAGCTGTGGAGGGGCGTTTACCGCAGGCACTGCAGGGAGGGAAATGCTGCGCAGAACATCTGTGCCAGGTCAAATGGGGGGCCCGTCTCCTGCAGTACCCTCCCTCCTGGCAGTGACTGGGAGATGGATGCTCAAAAAAGAGCTTAAGCACAGGGCTGGCTTGTATCAGATGTCTCCCTGATGCTTTCACAGCCTACAGCCATTTTTGGCTCAAGGACTGCTTGGCGGACTTGTCACTGCTGAATGTGCTACTAACCCTCAGTAGGCATCTCTTCCATGAGAGAAGACTTCCCCTTGGAAACATAAGAACATTTACCATCCACTACATCCAAGCAATAGAGTGTGGAGACTCGCTGAGCTTGACCTTGGATTCAGTCTGTAGATGTTGCAGAAAATTATTTACTTTTAGCTCATGTAGTGAGGAAGAAATGCCTACTTGCTGTGGAATACCAGACCAAACATGGCCCATCCAGAAGTCCTCACTGAAGGCTTGAGCTGTGTTTGACAAAAAAATTTAAATACAATTATCTCCTAATATTATAAATAAAATAAATTCTGAAGCATTCTTCGAGTGAGGAAGCATGTAGACACATAACACCTAAAATTTATTCAAGCTTGTCTCTTTTATTTTTCCCTTAGAAACATTGAGTAGGCTGCATTATCTCCCTACAGGACTCAAAAATGGCTGTGAACTACTGCTGCATATATTTAAGGCATTTAGAGGGTAAAACAAACTGCTTAAAGACATGTATTTTAACTGTGGCATGGAACAAAATAGAGAGAGAGAGAGCAAGAGATACCCTGATCTTAGTGAATGTGTGATACAGACCCAGCACGATGCTTACTATTCTCCATTTTAATTTCTTAAGGGCTCAGGAAGAAGCAAGGAAAACAACACAAAGGCTGTAACAAAACTTAAATGTACAGTACTGAAATCTGCTGCACAAACAAAAGTTTTAGCTCTGTCTGTAAGCGGCTTATGGTACTAAGGGCTGAACTGCGCCTTTCACGAAGTGGTCCCTCGCAGGAAGGCATGTGCTGCCTGTCAGCTACAGGGCTGCCTGCGCTGCCTGCCTGGGTTTGCCCGCATCGCCAGCTAGGTCATGTTGCTGCCCCTCATTCATAGGCCAGCAGCATGAAAGAAGGAGCATTGCACCAAGTTAATGCGATGTTATATGCCCCAATCAATAAAGGGGTGGCTTCTCTATTGATACTATGGCTGAAGTAGCATGGGCTCAACCACATTTGCCATACTGCTTTTAACTGTGTACATGAAAACTACCCTTCACTGTGTGAAGTGTCACAGAGTCACAGACATTAAGCACAATATGATGACAAGTGATGGCTCGACCCTGCAGCTCCTGTCACCTTCTACAAGTTTCTCCTGAGCAAGAACACATGATCAGATCCTGAGGACTTATTTTTTTCATGGTGGCCACAGTACCAGTATCTAAGAGAGCTTCTTGTAAAACACTGAGACATAAAACAGGTTTCTCAGAAACCAAGTTCTATTTGGTATCTATTTTGATACCACACAGGAAAAAAATGATTACATAAGATGAAGCATGCTAAAAATAGCAGTCTCCTGCATTCCTACATTCCCTCATTAACTCTTCCATTAACTTTACAGGTGATCCCCTGGTCCCTGCAGACAAAAAGATCAAGAACACAACTCTCTGGGAAAAAAAAAAAAAAAAAAAAAAAAAAAAACCGTGTTAAAAAAAATCCAGGACAAAAAAAAGGGGAAACTACAAATGAAGGTGAGGACAAGCAGGCAGGGACAAAACTGACTCCTAAAATAGATGAGGAAATAGTAGCAGCTTCCAGGCTTTACAGCAGGGTAAGCATTACAAACTGTAGACTGGTGCAGCCCACAGGAAAGAAAAAGGACATCACAAGCTGAAATGCACTGGGAAGGGCAGGGCAAAGTGGAAATGCACCAGCAGCAGGAGCGGGCAGATTCACTGCACAGCCATGGGTGGCATTTTAGTGCGGGACTGAAAGCTCTGGTGTCTGTACAAGAACTAGTTCATGTGTAGAAGTGGTATAACCTGGGGAAATGCAGAAGCCTGTGTGGACTTAACTGCTGAGATACAACATGAAGAGAAAGTTCAAGAAGTGTGGAAGAGGCAGTTGAGAAAAAGAGAGACATAACTATAAAGGCAAAATATTTTAGATGGAGTTTTCATTTAAAAATACCTCAGCTTTAACTATCTGCAACTTGCTGTTAATTTAAGCTGGTCTGGGCAGAGTTTAATGAATTGTGTGGAAAAAATTTAAGGAGCTTTTGAGAAAAAATGTTCTTTTAAAAAAAAAAAAAAGTTTATCAAAGAAAAACATTGGGGGTTTTGTTTCAGAATTATTTTTCTAAATCTACCTAAAAAGTCAAAGGAGCTGAGAGCACAAAGAAACGTATCCTGCTGTGAAACACTCACACAATTGTTGACCTAAATAAAAACCCAACAACAGTTTATCCCAGTCACTTTGCCATTTGAAAATATACACTGATTTGGATGGTTTCTGAAGTATGCTTTTTCTCTTTCTATGTCCACTCCAATTTTTCCATAGTTTTAGTGAAATAAGAGTGGAAAGACTATCTGTAGGTTTGAACAGCCTAAAGATGAAGTTGAGAAAAAATGGTCTGCTCCTGAGAAAGGCTGAGAGCCTGGGTTTCTGGCAGCTAGTAACTGTCACTCTGCATTGTGCTTTAAAAAAAAAGGACAAAGGAAAACATAGTGGGGGAAAAAATCAGTATCTTACTGGAAGAGAATTATCTTAACTAAAGAGATATTATTTGTTTAATTCCCAATGTATTAGAACTTGAAAGACATCAACATACATATTACTTACAGGTGATACATCAAACAAACCACCAGTGACATATCAAACTTTCCTTTACTGCTGGGAAGTTATTAACAGCTTTGTACCCAGTCTTCAACTAAAAAAACTATTCCACTACTTACTGGCAGTTGGCTGGAAATTTGAAGAAGCACCTGACTTAGATCCCATTTTAATTCTCCCTTCCTGTTGTTCCCTTTTCCTATTTATTGGAACAACAGTCATAATCCCTCTCAATTTTACCATGTATTTTTGTACGTGACATTAATACTTCCCTATCTATACTGGGAATATTCATATAACGCTATTTGAGATCAGTTAGTTTAAACAGATCTGCCTTCAGATCTATTTAATATTGAAAAATATAATCAGTCATTCCTTTCAGGTTCGGTATACTCTGTATAATGGGTGGGATTCATCTCTAATCTTAGCTGCTTAGAAAATTAGTATCTAAGTTAGTCACGCAGACTCTCTTTCAGTCAGCAGAGAGAAATGGGCATCTCGAAAAGAAAATTCAGTCTTCTTAAATATTACCTTGGTTTGGGATGGATTCTGGATCCATATTTGCTTCCCTGTCAGCTGGGGAGGGCTCCAGACACCTAACTTGGAATAGCCATGGCCAGTCTTATAGAGATGGATACCACCTAAGCTGTGTTCTTGTGCCACTTTTGTCTTCAACTTACACAGTAACACAAAGAGATTTCACGTTTGTTTTATCAGCATTTTTACATCTGGGAACTCAAATGTCCCTCTTTTGAGATCCAAAGGCAAGAAATTCAAGAGCGAGACCTATTTCTGAAAAGTTTTATCTGCAATTAATTTCTATGGCTACTCTCTATTTTACTCACAGGAATCAGTAGGGTATACAGCAATGAATTTGATGTGAGGGCGTTATTTGCCTGAGCATTTTGGCTCCAGCAAGCTGAGGAGGATAATGCTGGAAGGAAGTAATGGATTAGCTCAGCTCTGCAAGAGATGGTGGTCCATTAGTTTGTATCTAAGTAGCCCTCAGTTGCCATAGCCAGCTGATCCCAGGACATGCTAGGAGAGAGCAAGAAAACACATCATCAGTCTTCCTGCTCAGAGTTATTTTGTCAGAGATTGAGCATAATTTATATGAAATCACTCCTTTCAGTTGATGTCAACATAGCACACTCACAGCAAATCTATGTTTCCTCAGTTATCATGAGAAGAGAAATAGCTAATTTTTCTGTCACCCGTATATCATGCTGGAAGCAGACAAGAACTCTAGGGAAAAGGTCCCCAGCACAGTGGCTATTTCAGACATCTTTCTGCATTCCAGTAGCGCAGCCCCCCTCAAATCATACTGCCCTCGTTACAAGCAGACATGCAGTAACATTGCTCAGGTTAATGGCTGGAAAACATGGATTAGAGTAGCTGGATTTTAGGCACCATGTCTCCCTAGACTGCACCTTCCCAGATTGTAGCCTCAGGGTCTGGGTACAAGGGAGCAAGTGATAGCACTTATGCAGCCATAGCCAAGGGGAAAAACTTCAGCGACCCTGTGGTGAGCAGATTAGCTGAAGAAACTATTCTTGCAGTCTGATGAAAAGACTGCAGTCTCAATTCACAAGGCAACTTGAAAATTAGACATGGCACTGATCTTCTGAAATCTTTGCCAGTTTAGACTCCCTGTACAGCCAAGGGAGAGAGTCAAGCACCTGGGAAAGGGATACACAGACATCAGGAGGAAAGTTAGGCAGAAGGAAATGCCAAGGAAAGATTCATGCCTGGAGGGTTTGGACTTAGTTCCTGAAAGCTGTTTCCAAAGGGGATTCTCAGCCATGACACCGACTCATGGTTTTCTCAGAGAAAAATGCAAACAGCACCTTTCCTGTTACACCCAATAGCCCTGCCACCAAGCACTCATTCTAGTGCTGAAAAGTAAATTTCAAATTCAGTCTCTGCTCAGTTTCAAGAAAGGTTTTGGACATGCCTGTTGCGACAGGACAAGGTCTGAGTCACTGAAATTAAGTATTCTGTGGGGAAAGTATCACGTGTCTTCCCCTCACAGTTGTTCCGCTTTGAAAATGCAAATAAACACCAACTGGAGGAGGGATGTGAATGCCACCCTCCCCTCTGTTTCTGAGTGAAGTGGAACAGCTTCATGTAGTCCAGTGTTTTACCCCAAGATATACAGCTCTTCTACAAAGGACGGGGGACTCCACATAAAACCCCCTGCTCCAAGTTAGGCAGAACAGTTACTGTGCCTGCCAGAAAAGCACTCCAACCACCCATATCAGAAAGAAAAATTGTCCTTTTCCCAGCCCTGTCCATCTCAGGTGGGTTTGTACATGACTGGCAGCAGAAGATATGGCATTTCATACTCCTTCTGAGAAATGTGAGACTCAGCAGAGAAACCTCGATTATTCTGCACAGCCATGCCACCTGGCACATCTCGAAGATCATTTTGTAAGTGACCTGAACCTCTCTTGGTGCTCCCTACAGATGTACACATTTATTTCATTCAGCACTGAAATCCCTGGGAAATAATGTCCCAGGCGACAAAACCAGTTTGTTGGAGTCTCAGTCTTACAGAGAAGCTGCACGTTTTGCTTTCCCTCAGGCAAAGAAAGCTACAAAACCCCTCAAAACTGTATAGTTACCAATGAGGCATTGGAGACGTTGTCCTACTTGCTCCTTCCAGTAGTGCACATGAGACTGACGGGGAAACAAAGCACCAACACACTTGTATCAGCCAATTACCAAGACTGCTTGCAGAAAGGGGCATAGGAGGAGGTGGTAAACTTAGTACATGCTTGGTTGCTTGTTACATGTACTTAGTAATGTTTTTGTCCAAAATTACATCTAGAAAAAGAAATTAGTGTGATTTGCTCTGCAAAAGATGCCTGATCACTGGGAAGCCTCCCAAGGAAGCAGAGCTGTCATTACCCATGAGCGAGCCGGACTGCAGGCCCTGAGCTACGCTCAAATTTGTCATGGTTTTCAGAACGACAGTCTGTCAGTTTGGAGAGATGAGCTCTTTGGAGTCCCTGGCCCAGCTAATAGGGGCTTGAGCATGTTGCACTTGGAACCCTGCAAATAATTCGGCACTATCACAAACCTCACAGCCATAGCATTCAGTAGTGCCTGACTTCCTTGGTCAGTCCATAGGCCTGATGTGAAAGCCTTTCACGACAAGCCTTTCCTAATTCATACATATTTGGCCATTGATAGACTGGTACATGTCAGACTAAAGAGGCCATATCTGCTAGTCTGGTCCCTTGTATGTTACCAGTCTTTCTGTTGTGCTGAGTTACCCTGTATGGGAGTCAGTAATGTTCATCTCTCTTCTGGACAGGTATTCTGGCTTTATTTAAAGGTACCAAATCAAAGAAGAGCAAGGTTACCTTTAATAGTTTATTCCACCGGTTTGTTATTTACTGTAAAATAATCTGTAGAATATTTATGTGTCTACTCTAGTTTTCAGTTATTTGTTTATGTGTGTATTAACCAGGTTAAGAAGCCCTTTACAGTTTGGTACTTTTCCCTCCCTCAGTCCCAAGAAGGTAGATACTTAGACATAATAATCAAGTTGTATCATCCTTTTTGATCAGCTGAACCCTTTACTGCTCTCTCTAAGGCAGTTTCTCCTGCCATCCAATCTGTGGCTCTTTGTTTATACCTTTCCATCCTCTCTTTAGAGCAGTTGATGCTAAAACTTGATGTGGCATTCCAGCATTCATCCCACTAATGCCATGTTCAGAGTTACTAATGCCATGTTCAGAGTTACTTCTGCCCTGCTTAAGGCACTGTTAATCCAAGCATCCCATTAACCTTTTTTGGCCACAGCATAACTGTGGGAGCTCATGCTGATTTGCTTATCCTTCTATTGCCAGATCCTTTTCTGAGTCCATTCCTGCTGGGATACAGCATCCTATTCTATAGGCATGACCTTCATTACTTATTCCTAAAAGTGTATCTGTGCATTCAGCTACTTAAATACATTTCACTTAAGTGGGTCAAGCTTATTAAGAAGTCAGGATCGTTGCATGCAATGGTTCTGGCCTTTTTGTTTACCATTCTGCATGTCACACACCTTAATCAGCAGAGGAGTTATATTTACTTCCAAATCACCGATGCAAATATTTAATCACTTCAGACCTAACACTATCTTCAGTGCAGTCTTAATCAAAACATGTCCATTAAAAGCTTCCCCAGTGATAACTGCCTTGAGGTATGTTAGTTTACCAGTTGCTAAACTGTTTATCTTATTGTACAGTATTGGACAGATTGTCCTAAGATACTAAGTCAAATCTCATAAGAATACAGCTATATCACGTGTGAGCATGCATGTATTTTAATAAATCAGTCTCACACCTACTCATAGAAAAGGGCTGACCTGGCTAGGACAGACTCAGAAAAGGACAGTCTTCTCAGCGCATGGCATTACACATCTTCTTTGATGTTATAGTTCATTATTAAAGTCATTCTGTTACCTTGCCTTGAGCTGGTGTCACAGACCCCAAGCGAATCCAGCCATTGGTCTGGCCTCTTCTGAATTCTGATGCAACATTTTTAGGAATAATGATGTTTCCCCAGGACTCCAAACTTCATTCAACATGATCAAGGTTCTCCTTAGAGATATTTTTAGGAATCACAACTGTAAACTATCCAGGCCAATGATTTATAAGTTTAGTGCTAGCAAATGCTATGTAGCGTCATCTTCCATCCTAAGGGCCTGAAAAGTACTTCACTGTCTTCATTGATTTACTCACGCCATGCAGCTCCTTTCCAAATTTTATTAAATTACTCAATTTTCTGCAGTTCTATGAGTCATGTCAGGTTCATAGTGGATCTGTCCCACACACAGAGCTCTACTGGGCCTCTTCTCTTGTTGCTTTGCTTGTGGACAGACAGACTTGCTTCAGTGGTCCATCAGCAACCACTGCCTTCCAGTCCAGTGAGATACTGAGCTACCCTCTGCTGGGCACAATGCTTTTAAATGTTACCAGATCAGTACTTTGAAAAGTTCCAGCACCGGTTCACTATTGACAGCTTCAGATTACAGCCCATCTCTCATGTTAAAATCTTCTTACTTTTATTTCCACCAAGGTGCACTCAGTGTAGTACATGTACAGTAAGCATCCCTCTGTTTCCTTTTTCTATTTTTAACTATTCAGATTCTACTTTCCACATCAACTGTGCACACACTGCGGACATCTGGAGTTTTCAGATGTAGAGCACCCTTGGTGCATGCATATGCTCACGGTATAACATATGCTCAGTGGCAGCAGGCTGTGTTGTTAAGGGCAAGACCATACACCTGGGCATCCCAAACTAACAGCAATTCCTCAAACTCAGCTCAGATAACTTTTCTGAATACAAGAGGACAGGCCTGGTGGACACAACAATGTAACCCTACAGCGGATGGAAAAGTCGCAGCATCATTTCATTCAAGATATACTTCCAGTTTTGTAGGAGCCTACTAGATTTTTGTTGGGAAAGGAAGGTGAAGAGGAGAAGAGGGCTAGGGAAAGAAGGAGTCTTCAGGCAAGTCATGGATGGAAGTTTTCACTGCCCAGCTCCCTGCCAGCCTAGCTGGCGTGGTGGATTGAAGGCCAGCACCTGCAGCCTCCCCAGCCAGAGTCTGAGCAAGCTGACAGGAAAACAAGCAGGATCCTGCAGAGCTGTTTCACTTTGTCAGTTTTCCAGTGTAACGCTTTTGGTCTGAAAAAATGACAACTAATTGTGTACTCTGAGTCTGTGTCAGAGGTAATTCCAAAACTGAATAGCCATTTCACTTTAAGACCCTCAATGCCCCCAGCTCTTTAAAGAGCTGAGTAGTCAGCTAAAAAAAAAAAAAAAAAAAAAAGTTACTGAATGTGGTGCTTGTAACCTTGATGAAAGAAAGACTAATTAAACTCATCATGAAATAATTACAAACTGCATTGTACAATGTAGAAAATGAAAAGGAAGACTGTTCCCAGCTACCCATGGAGAGATCATTTAATAAAAGAGAATGAGACGGAGACAATTGCAATACAAGCTGTAGGACAAAGCAGGAAACTCCATTTCCTCGTATTTAAGATATCAATCACTTCTGACATTGCACAAGCAGAATAAAATCAGATTACCCTTTACAGTGACCCAAGAGCTTTCTTTACCAGTTTTTTTTTTTTTTTGTCAGTGACAGCCTAGACCATATTTTCCCAGAAGTGAACTGTAAGTACACCTTGCATACATTTGCACCATCATGTTGCAAAAGGCATTAAGGACAACCCAGAGTTGTTATAGAGAAGCAGGAACAGCTATTAGCATTAAACTGAACAAATCAAGGAAAAGGGAGTTTTCAAGCATGACATAAACTGCAAATTCACTCTTTTCTGTTTTCCAGCACTTTTTGCTGGAATTGAGGAAATTGTTCACAGAGCAGTGTGACCACACTCATTAATAACAGGCTTTGTGCCCGTAAAAAATATAAAAGAAGAGGAGGAGGGGTTTATCTGGTTTCTATCATGCTATCAGATGAGACATCCGCTGCTGCCAGCTTGTTTGTCTGAGGCAGGCAGGTTGCTAGCAGTTGGAATCGGAACAGGCGTCTCCTGTCAGGCTTGCACAGTAATGACACATCTCTCCTTCCTTGCTGCTCTGAGGGCTGCATGCAGTAGGCACGAGTTTGTAAGGCTGAGCAGTGATCTGTCATGAAGGATTGAAGCAGTCACAACTCTCCTTAACCATTTCCTTAGCTCTACCAGCATGCCCTGATAAGTTATCATTAATGGGATTTTCAGCTTGTCCTTGCTTTAATCCTTTTTTTCCTGTCTTTCTCACTCCTTCTACATAATCTGCACACACACATACCTTTGTTAGGTCCTGGGTTGCCCAGTCTTTGCTGATACATGTGATCTGGCTGCAGCTCTACATGCAAGCTGCATAGGATGGGAGGCAGCAGCACTGTGATGGAGACAAGGGCACGTGTGCTGGCACCACTGCACATCGCTAACATGGGCATGTTGGATTCAAGATGCATTCTGACAGGCAGGGTGAGAGGGATATGGTATGGAAAGATATGAGGGACGTATGTCCTATCCCATGTGTCTTCCTCCAAGGCCAAAGCCCTGTTAGTGAGACCTCCACCCGAGTTATAATAGAAGTGAAGAGGGGAGGAAACACCATTCATGACCCTATGGGCCATTATTGGCAAAATCCCAGAAAAAAGAAAAATTCTTGTGCCAGCTGAGTGCCTGCAGAGCCACAGGCTCCCAGTTAGGTGCTACTGCTGCTGAACTCCCCATGCTTGCAAAAATTGCTGCTCTTTCTCTGTGACCCAATATAATGCCCTGCTCAGGCTTATAATGCCACAGATCTGCTGACCCACCTCACCAGGTGTTGGCATGATGGACAAAACTGGTATCTTCTTCAAAAGCATAAAAATTGCAGAGGTGAGTTTGTTCTGAGCACCTACAGCTGTCTTGCAACGTAGGTGTCCATGAATTAGTGTTGCTCTAGGTTCCCTTCAGAGTCAATGGAGAAAAATGGACATTTCTGGGTGATTTTGTCTCATCTGAAGTAGCCACCTAAAACAGGGTAGATGAATCATGTCCTGAAGGTGCTCATTTTTTTCTATTGACAACAGAGGCCAGCCCAAGGCAAGACAAATGGCCTCATCCCTGTCACAACATCATGCAGCAAATATAGCTGCATCTCTGGGAAGGGATAAAGCCATGGTTCCTGCAGGGAGGGCTCACTCCTCCTGGACAGCCCTGTTAGGTGGCAGCCCCCAGTCCCCAACCCTGGCCAAGGGTGAGCTGCTCTTCCCTAGTCCACTTCTTCTGGAAAGACAGAAAGGAGAGCTGAGAGATTGTATCACCCATCGCTTTGGCCCTGCAGGGCTGTTCACTAGCACATGGCTATAGGGATATAGCATATAACTTGCTCCATAGCCTGAGTGACACGGCAGTGACAAAAGTGAGGCAAGCAGATAGCCTCCTGTTGCCATGTATTACCAATCATGCATTCTTTTTGCCTTGTTCCAGGGATGACTTCAGTGAGTACCAGGCATGGATTTAGGCACCGTTCAGCAGAAGTGAAGGGAAAGGATATTTTCATTAAACACCAATTAGGATTTAAAAACTAATGGCACAATATTCAGGCTTTTGCATGTGATACTCTGGAGCAAGCAAGCTCACTGATAGCTGGCACTCTGCAGCTAACCATTTCTTTAGACAAGAGGAATGATTGGACATGTGAAATGACCTTAGTGATAGTTAAGGAAAATGACAGTTGGAATATCACATTTTTTAATTACTGAGAGCTAATATTTAATTACATTTTTGATTCATTGGGTGTTTTTTACACAGATAATTTGGCCGTGCTCATAAAATTATATCTTTTTTATTATTAATTTACTTTAGTTGCTGATTCAGTGAATCCAATGTAAAAATCTCCACAAGGAACAGCTGAAAAGATGAAGAGCCCATACGCAGCAGCATAAGCCTTCTGAACGTGAGAAGAGAAATCAAATTACAATTTTGAATGTACTTGAGGTACAATTAATAGAAAAGTAGGATGTTTACTTTTGCAATGAGACAAATTAAAGTCTAGGAGCTTCCATCACTACCAGACCACAGTGACAATGAGTTAGTGATTTGCATTGCCACAACAGCAGTGGTAAAGTCCAGCAAACACATCAGTCCCTTGTCTCAGTCTTCAGGTGACTGCTCCTTGCTCCCTGACCACTGTACTGGCTTCATATGTTGCAGACGTGTCACCCTCCATTCTCACTTCATCTTGCACCAACCCAGAACATAAAAAAGCAAGCAGAAGAGGAGTGCATAGAGACAACAAACCAAAAGCTTTTTCTTCAAGTGTTTTCCACAGAGTTCAGGGCTATGCTTTAAGCTAGTATTTAGGTGCTCAGAGAAACAAGTAGGATCACACTGAGATTCCCAGACACCTTTATCCCTTCCTTTTTTTTTGATTGTAGTTCCCCCATGAGCTTAACTGAATGTGTAACTAGAGAGCTGCATGGCTCTTTGTGCCTGTGACAGCACAGCCACAGAGTGTGCTGTCAGGGCACAGCCAACGTGACCTGCAGGCAGCAGAAGTTCCCGTTGCCTGTTCAGCATCTCTTTGCTCCATGTCACCTCTTCAGAGTGGTGAAATTTATTCATTTCCCAACTCTTATGCCATCTCACACACTGGAAAGGAAGACACTTGGATGACTTTAAGACAGGACTGAAGTGCACTGAAGTGTTGCAAAGACCACTGGAAGGGAAGCAAGTTTCCAGGCTGCCCTGTTCCACAGACTGAGCCAAAAATTCAGGAATTGTTGAAGATTTTAGTGCAAACAGGTCTTGGAGCAGCTGATAGAGGCACAGGGAGCACCATCTGATGGCTACTGCTGCACAGTGCAGTGTTTTCTTGATCTGATACCTTCCTGAATGGATAGTCTTCTGACCATGTCTAATCAAGGTATTAAGATTTTTGGAAGCTCAGAGGTAGTGTTATACTCATCCAATTTCTTAAAACAAACAAACAAACAAACAAACAAACAAACAACAACCGTTCTTTATGAATTTGGAATTGTAGGAGAGAGAATAGTTGCCACTAAAGTAACTTTGAAGTCTGCCCACACACCCACCCTTTTCTAACTAACCCTATAGAGTTTTTACTTGACTGTGCACATCTGCTGTGGGATCACTCAGCTGCACTGACTCACTGCAACTCCTTGAACCAAACTGGAACACCATAGAACTGCGGAAAAGTAAGCTGAACTTGTCTTCAGTGACTTGAGAGGTCATGTAGGTGATGCGTTGAACCCCTGGCAGGACCAAGTCTTCCTAAAAGCATCCTGAGTTGTTTATAATCCTGCCTAACCTGCATTAATGTTACTGCCAGCACAGGATCATGGTGATTTTAGAACAGGGCATTTGCAACACCAGTAACAAAAGCTTATATTTCTCTGAATTAAAACATCCGTTATTGCTACAATTTCTAGCACAATTTCACACATATTTGAGCATACAAAGATCAGGTGTGCCACACACACATGAAGAGTAATTGAAGCGAGATGAGACCTACAGCACAAAAGAACTTCAGTTGCTCAAGGCAATCTTTTGACTAGGGCCCTGAGACAGCCAAGAGGATGTCAGTTGGCCACATCCATTTCTCACTGTAAGCTTTCTAACCACAAGTTGACCACAGCCCTAAATTTCTTGAATGTTTGAAAACTGAGTCCTTAGAAGAACCAGTTAACAAGGGAAGCAGTTGGCAGATGGGCATGTTTATACAGCAAAAAATGTTTAAACTCAACCCCTTTTCAGCAGCCATGGTGTCTGGCTCTGCTCATAAAGTGGAAACTGGATTTCCACCAGGCAAATGAAGCAGCTTGATCAAGTTAATGGTAGTTAAACAGGCATGTTATTGATTTGGGTCCCCAGAATGCAATGTCCGGGGACAACCCAGCTCTCATCATTAAAAATGATGCAGGTCCTCTTGGATTACCAATGGTAATATTTCTATTGCCAGATTATTTCCACACTATTATACTTTAAAGCAGTTGTCAGCAGGTTTTTTATTACAAAGTCAATCATAAGGACTAGTTGCAGTCCCTAGCCAAGCCAGACAATATCATGTGCAGGTAATGTGGGCCTGAAGGACTGTCTGTCTGATGTCTCTGCATCTTCTTGACGTCTGATGTCCGTTCATGCTTCTTGGCACCAGTTACCAAGGTCCTACGCAGACTGAAATCCTGAAATTAATTTTTCCAGGCCAAGCTGAGTGCATGCCTGCACTCCTTACTCTACAGGTCAATATATAGTTAGGATATCCTGAAGTCATACAGCACTTTCTTGCTGTTTGGGAAGAGGTAAGCATGCAGGTAAGCTTGGTTAAGGCACATCGCTATGCTATTGGCTTAGATCACCTGCAGCTTCAACCCCACTTGCTATTTTGTCTAACTTGAGCGTCTTTAGTTTTTCATTTCGGTGTCTGTTTCAGCACACAGTTGAGCCAGCTCTCTGGAGAGGAAACTTCTGGCCCAGTGGCTTTCCTGTGTTTATCAGCCAGTTCCTCCTGTTCCTCTGGCACCTGGCTCACAGGCTAGAGGAGAGCCTGACAGAGATGACATTTCTGGTGTTTCCCAGGCCTCTCTTGTTCAGTCTAAGAGCATGTTTTATTGCTTTGCTCCTCCCTCTTAAAGAAGGTGTAGTTCTCACTCTCCATCACAAGTCTACAATGACAAGGGCATTAAGGGAATTCCTAGCATAGTCCACACAACCCTGGTTGGATAGAAGATGGTGACTGCACAACGTGCTCTTCCATGGCATGGCTAATTCCAATCCTGAGCTGCCTGTGCCCATGGTGCAGTGCAACAGCTGACTATGATCCTGGTTTCATAGCACAATCATCTTCATCACAATGTCTAATAACTTACTCATGAAGCTGCAGGAATGCTTTTGGTTATTGACAGCAACTGGAATAATGAATTGTGGAAAAGGGAAATTATTTTAAAATCAACAGAATACTTGAGTCTCATCTCATCAGTTCCAGGGCCATCACGTGACATGACAAGAGGACAGAGGCTGGCTGAGGCCTCAGTCTCACCAGGACATCACCTGGCAGATTGCTATTGGTTTCAATAAGAACAGAGCACAATATTTCCTAAGACCTTTTCCATGATCACAACATTCATGAAGGGAATGGTAGCTTAAGTCACTAACACTTAGAAGCCAGGTAAAAAAGCTTGAGCATCAGAGACTAATACCACCCACCGTTGTATGAGACCCACAAAAGAGAAAGATTGCCTGTTACCTGAAAGCTGTTGGAGCTGGAATACTAGGTTATGTGTGTCTTGTGTTCTGAGCCAACACAGCAATTCTCTTTGTAGCAAGATGAAATATTTCTCTGGATACTTACACTGCTGACACTCATGAAAATAATGAAAAACAGAGGCTTTTAATACTGCTTGCACTATGGGAGAGCTCAAGCATTGAGACAGGGAGTCTAAACAATCTTAGATTGATAGTGCAAGGCCTGTGCAAAAACAAGGTTTTTGAAGAGGGTTGGGCCATCACTCCCCAAGGGAAGGTAGTAATTCCCTCTTGTTTAGCTAGACACCTGGTGCGAGAGGAACACAGGAAAGGGCACTGGGGAGCGGAGGCCCTATACCGATATTTGGTCAAGAGTATTAGAGCTAGAAATCTGTATACCATAGTAAGACAGGTAACTCAACAGTGTGACCTTTGCCTCCAGACTAATCCTAAGAATACCCCCACTCTGGAAGTAGGCCAGATTGGAAAAGGAAATGGACCGGGACAACAGTGGCAAATTGATTTTTCAGAACTTCCAAGAAAAGGGAGGTATCGATATTTACTGGTATTAACGGATACCTTTTCAGGTTGGCCAGAAGCATTCCCCACTAGATCTGCCAAAGCCCGGGAAGTGACAAAAATATTAGTACAAGAAATAATTCCACGCTTTGGGGTCCCAGCAACTATATCCTCAGATAGAGGACCACACTTTATCTCAAAAGTAGTTCAGCAAATCAGTCGCCATCTGGGTATAGACTGGCAACTTCACATTTCTTATCGTCCCCAATCTAGTGGCCAGGTAGAAAAGATGAACCATTTGATTAAACAGCAAATAGTGAAACTTGGACAAGAGTCAAACCTGACCTGGCCCCAGGCTCTCCCTCTGGCACTTTTGCGTATACGAGCAAAACCGAGGGCCAGGGAAGGGTTGAGCCCTTTTGAAATGTTATATGGCAGACCTTATGCGGTACAAAAAGGAACATCAATGCAAGTTGGGGAGGAAACTATGACTTCATACATATAGCATTAAGTAAACAACTCAATAAAATAGGGAAACATGTATTTGAAACTCGGGGTAGAGGGTTAGATGGGCCTGTACATAACATACAGCCTGGAGACTATGTGTATGTTAAGTCTCTTACAGAAAAGACGTTGGAACCACAATGGGAAGGGCCATTTCAAGTGCTACTCACAACGTTTACGGCCATCAAGATTAAAGAATACTCAGCTTGGATTCATCACACCCGAGTAAAGAGGGCCCACAAATCCCCATGAAAGGTTACACAGACTCAGCCTGGAAGACTACGCTTCTCACAATAAGTCTAATAATCTCCTTTCCCCAGATACCCGGTCAAAGGTTCACTGAATGGCCATGGTCCCAGGCGTACATTGGGTATACTGGAAGCATGGGTATAACCAATATTAACTCAACCTTGACTTTAGCTACTGTAGTGATGCGGGGAACAGAGGTGTATACAAAAACTGAATGGAAAGACGTCAATGGAGTACCACAATTATGGGGGACGGTAGGGCAAGAGATTAGAGTAGGGTGTCGAGTAATGAATGAAATCACTCATTGGTCAGTGCGTCAGATTACAGTATCTGAGATCAAGATTTTAAATCCCAAATATAGTGTGTCAAGTATTGGTCATATATGTGATCCAAAAGATCTAGAATGTTGGTATAATTTTACTTTGACTCAACCTGCTGTCTCTGTGACATGTCTCTGGACTAAGGATAAACTAGGGCTATCCTTTAAGTTTAACATGATAACTACTCTAGTGACAACCACAACTGAAAGCACGGTGACCATGACGACCACAACAATCACTGTAAATCTTACACCCAACATATACGAGGTCGGCCCATACGTGATCAGATACCTAGACCAACAGCAAGTGCTGATTGATCCAAAATGGTCTCTAAAAAAGTAGAATTACAGATGCAAGTTAACATTTCTAATACAGAACCACGTTGTTTCCCCTTCTTACGAACCTCAGATGAAGGATGGACAACTTGGCTAAGGAAAAAGGGAAATGCCTACCGGAAAAGGCCACAGAGGGACCTAACTGGAGTATTAGGAACCGAATTGGGAGTGTTAAATTCAATAGATTCAGAAGTAATAATGAACAAATTAGCAGCTACTGCAAGGGATATATCAAAATTACAACAGCCATTGAGGTCTTCACTATCAGCATTAGGGGTACATCAATGGGCAATGTCAAAAGTAATGCCAGATTGGGAGCAAAAAGAAACAAAGGACCACACACTTATTGCTGAAACCTTGGGAGCGTTACAAGGTGATATCGCCGTAGCTCTAAGTTACATACAAGCCCAGTTATGGATGCAAACTGTAGCAGAATCTGTAATAAGGGAAGGAGAGGAGGGTACACTTCCCACTGAAATTCGGAAAATAATTTGGGATAATGCCACAGAGACAGAGAAAAAGTTACAATCATGGTGGAATATGGTCAACTTCACCTATAGGCCTGACACACATACAGTAACAACTTTTGTGTTAACAATATATGATGCAAAATTAATCACCATACACCCCATTGTAAGTTTTGGAGTCAATTACAACGGGACTCTGCTGTACCCCTTTGAATATAAGATCTGGGCTATGAATACTGGTAATAAATGGCAAGCAGTAGATCTCGAACCCTGTATCATGAAAGAACAACAGGGATTTATATGTGAAAGTAATACCTTACTAACCCAGGATACCTGCTTAGATACTGACCAAAAGATTTGCCACTTTGAAGCACGCCCCAATGTAGATTTGAGGACCATTGTTGTCTATACCGGAAAGGGATGTGCATGTTTAAGGGCACTGTGTGACACAATAACCATAGATGGGCGAGAGAAGAAATTGATACAGCATCTAAATTATTGTATTTGTAATTTCACCATCATCCTGGGGCGCGATTTCACTTATTCTGCCCCGGTGGTTACACATTCCCTCTTGAAAAGCAGCCTCGGGGTAAAGGTACTTCCTGTCCCCATAGGCTTAAATGTCAGTCATATAGAAAGCCTATTAAAACACCCAGACTTACACCGGATACTGGAAGAAGTTAAGGAAAAAGGGCAAGAAACTTTGCTCACAACCTTTCATGATGGGGAAAGGATAAAAAAGGTCTTAAAGATGGTTGAGCAGGAAGGGAAACATAATTGGTGGGATACACTCTTTGGATGGTCGCCGACAACTACTGGAATCTTAAACACAGCCCTTCACCCAGTGGTTGCTTTATTAATATCTGTAGCAATTTTGTTAATCCTTACTGTAGCTATATATGTATGGATCTGGAGACTTACAAAACGCTTGCAAGTTATGTATGATGCTTTATATCACAATCCAAGTGTTAAGCAATAAACTAACTAATTTGTAGGATAGTACTAACATATTATAGGGCAAGGGAAATAGATTAAGAAGTAGATAAATAAGTAGTAAAAGAATTTACTAAGTAAGAAGAAAAGGGGGGAATGAGACAGGGAGTCTAAACAATCTTAGATTGATGGTGCAAGGCCTGTGCAAAAACAAGGGGAGGCGTATGGGACTGTTCGAAAAGACATACCAAATACTGATAACGTTGCTAGGCGATTAACTCCTAGCCCAAAGAGAAGTCCCTCCTAGTCTCTGAAAAACAGACAACCCCAAAACATTGGACTGGAAGAAAGCCAGAGAACAACTGAGGCTGCGCAGAGCGATAAGGAGAAAAGTTCATCAGCGAAGAAGAAGAGGAGACCTGATTACCATGAGAAGCGAGGGGAGGCGGGGGTAGACTATGTATATGTATAGGCGTTTTATGAATATGCACTGTTTTGTAACATATAAGCCGGACGGGAGCTGCAGACGGCGCGCATGCTTGTGGTGGAGCGATCCCCCATGCGCCCAGCGCTGAATAAACATACCCACTTTATAACCCCAAAAGGTATAGAGTGATTTCTCCGCAAAACAAGCATTACCCATGCTAAGCCATCTCTTGCACAGCCAAACAGGTCTAGAGGATGAGAAGGAGGAGACAAGACTGGAGACACTATGAGAGAAAAGCTGGCAACATGGAATGACCATGGACTGGGGGCAGGGAAGGTTATGGAGATGGGAAGGTGGGTCACTGCAGTGATGGAGTATAGAACATGCAGGAAGCCAGCCCCTAGGAAACCAGACTTGTGTAGTTCTGCTGTTCAGACACTGGCTCATCCTTATCTCTTGAAGCCAGAGCCGTTCAAGTTTTTCTGGGTAATAATGTCAGTCAGTTCCAGGGGAAAAAAATGTGAGTCTGAAACAGGCAACGTGCCTTTCCTCAGTCATATAGACCCTGACGACAAAGATGTAAGGGCTGCTTAAATCTCACTGATAGCAACAGGAGCCAGCTACCTAGATACCTGTGAGTATCTTACCATCAGCCATTTATTTCCCTTACCCACTTGCTGGGCCTGCATCTCTCCAAGTAGGGAAATGCATGAGCCTGTCTGAATGCTGCTTGGAAGTGATTCCGTGTGGGAAGAGGAGATCTGGCTACTCCTGCTCTCAGCTTCAGAGGGTTCTCAGAGTCTAGACACCACAGCATGGTGGTAGGGGGATTTTTTTATTGGAGTGGGGAAAAAAAAAAACAAGGCTAGATCCATTAGATCTAGCTTTTCTTGTTTAATCTAGGTCAGAGAGATCGCGCCTCTGTGTAATCATATACTGGACCAAAGTTAGCTCTGCTGTTGATAGTATTGGCCACCCTCCCCTCCTGCAGATAGAAGAGGTTCCAAATTATATGACAATATAAGAACAGGAGTTGCCTTCAGAATACAAAATTGTAAAAATAGAGATTTTATTTGTAAAGCATTTTTGAGAAAATCATTTAAAATACCACTTTTCTTCAGAGAGTTTAAATATAATTTGCATTAACAAGTCCCAGGATTCCATAGTACAAGCCTGCTGTACATGGTCTTTATTTCAACATTATTTGCAAGGACATCAGAAAGGTTTACTAATAATGACAGTTTGCTATTCAAAGAAGACTCCCCCCAAGAAAAAAGAAAGAAAACACTATTAACATAAGCAAGAACACTTATTTGTATTTTCAACACATAGCTCACTGGAGGACTTGTATTTATTGACAGAATACATTGTCAAGTGACTGCTCAGTGAATATAGCACCAGAGCTACCTATATTTAAAACCCGTGTAAAATAAGTTTAACAAATATTCATCACACTGACTTTCCATCAGTGTGGTGGGCTGTGATTCCATACCCCAGGCCTGAGCAGGACAGACAAGCTGATACTACATGAAAGGAAAGGGAGAACAAGTCATGCAAGACCCTTGTTTCATAGGTCCCTGCAAAAATAAATAAATATTCCAGACAGGAACATAAACCACCAACACAACTTCATGTGCAAAGACACTCTAGGTACTCACACAGCCTTCCCTTCTCAACCAGCACAGGCCATTGGCCTCATACAGTGACACTGCTGCTAAGGCAAGGACAGAGGAGAGGGCTGGATGTGACTTCTCTCATCAGGGTGATGATACAGCCTGAACTAAATCAGCCTTTCAGCATTAAGGCCAGCACATACGATGGCTTCATGTTTCTGCTTAACCAGGGTCCTCAGCAAGGTTCCTCCAGGAGCCATACTGTAGCATAGGAAAAAGAGGTATAAAAAAAAAAAATTAACAGTGGCTGCACCCAGAGGACAGCAGAGTAGCTTGTGTGCCTCCACTCTGCTGAGGTCTTTTGTCTGCTGATTTCCCACAACATGCTACAGTTTTGGACACCTCCTTACTCTTAACCCATGCCAAATAATCATAATGCAATTTGCAAAGACAAAGGGCCCGATCTGTTCAGGGGACATAATCCAGGGCCTCAATATCACAGGATATTCAGTGCTCCAACATGAATTCTAAGCATAGGCATACAGATAAAATACAGACACAGCAATAACTGCTTTGAGATTAAATACATAAATCCTACTGAAAATACATACAGCAATATACTGCCCTTTATCATTTGTTCAACAACATGTTCCAAGCAGAAAAAATACACTACAGGAGAAACAGACTGTAACTGCACTGGGACTGCAGCTAAGAGTGGTGGAAACAGCTAAAGGCTGTTTCTTTTCATTGTTCTAAAGCACTAGGTCTGGTCCAATGCCACAGGATCCTTCAGGTTGCTTTTAGTGGACCTTACTTGGGGATTATTAAGAGCAAGGCAAAAAGGCACTATATGACATACTCTTGACCAACCAACCATTTCAGACCAGCAAAAATAGATGAGTAAAATACTTCGACACAAAATTAACCTTTTGTCTCCCTTTCCCCATCTAGTGGCATGTTAAAGCTATGCAATTACTGATTTCCTATTAAACCATACCTGTATTTAGCATGCTATACATTTGTCACATAAAGGCAGTTGTTTCTTCATAGCCCAACAATTAAAGAAACTAACCTTGAATTCAGAAACCTCCAAACTAAATTCCTGGTCCAACAGAGACTCCTGTAGCAAGTCCATACATCCCAGATCTATCCCACTTCCCTTCAGACTCCTAACCAGCCTGCATATGCTAGAACACTAATTGCCCTGGGGTCATTCTACAGTCACTGGAGAGAAAGAGGCATCTTCATATGGTGATAAAAATCTCAGGCCACCCTTGGCCAAGTGCCTAAAGCCCAACAGGATGAGTCTGGGCTCAGCTGTGCATTTGGCAGGTGACCTGCCAAAGGTACTCCATTTGCTGTCATCTATATGCAAGTAAGTATCGAGTAGTTCAGATCCTTTCTCCCTCTTTATAGTCAATGGTTAAGAATCATTGCAATACCTATAGTGAATAGTTTGAGAAGAAGTTTCTCTGTGCCTCACTCTACCACATGTACAAGGGGGAAAATTCCACATCCCATACCTGAGAGCAATGTTAAAAGGATGATTCATTAGAGGTGGTTAGAAATGTGGAAATTTGGTGATGGACATTGGGAAGAAGAAGGTAGTTATCCTAAGTTAATATAAACAACATAGAATTTTAAGACAAATATATTAATTTTTCCCCTTACCCAAAATATGTAAATGAAACTGATGGCTTATAAGTGCTTGTAGACAAATTTTTCCAGGAGTCCTTTGGGTTCAACCAAATATTTACCCGTTCTTTTCTTCATATAGATGTAAACCAATGTTACCAGAAGAATCAGCACTAATGCAACTCCAAGTAAAACTCCAAGGACAATCACTGCCACTTTCCAGCTGGAACTTTTTCCATTTGATGACTGAGGAGTCAGAGCTGGAAGTTTAAAACACATTTTATAAATATTAGCTAGAAACAGTAAAAAGTAGGTGTAAGAAAGCTTGGAGACCTAAGTGACAGCTGCATTTTACTGTTTGGCAGCTTTGAAACTTTTGAATAATATTAAAAATGTTTTTGTATGTAGTAAAGATTTGTTAACTAGAAAATTTTGTGGACCACTCTCTCTCGGAAGGTCCTTGTGATCTATTGATGACATCCATAATCAGCAGCTCTGAGGATTTACTTGGTGGGAAGTATCTGGAAGGTTCTGGGAGAACTCCAGTCTGTACCCCAACAAAGAGTCACTCTAAGGTGTGAAAAGGGTCCATGAAATGGAGCTGTAGTTTAGCCCTCACAGCAACTTTGTGAAATTAACCAGGACCTGCTCTGTCAGCTGTACTCACACCTACCCATGTCTTGCTCCATGAGACAGTCCACTGAAACCAAAGTCTCTAAGCTGATAGGCCAAAACCAGAAAACTTCCTGACTGCCAGATAAAGGCAATGAACAGCCTGTGGCACAAATAAGCATACCTCAACTTTGTGGTAAAGATGCATGTACTAATGTTGGAAAGGCACATAGACTAAATCATAGCGATAGCCAGCATTTTACAAAGAGAGATCATTAACTAGGGCAGAAGGAGTACCTATGTTGCCTGAAAAAAAAACAATTCATAGGAGCTCAAGGAAATAAGCACATTACCACTACCATGAGCATGATGGATACACTAATTTGGATTAATACCCTTCTGCACAATTTCTACTTTCCTTCTCAGCCTCTCTGCATCACTTTATGTTGCTGAATTCACACAGCCTTTTGCTAGGGAAGCAGAGACCGGAGGTTTTTGAGGGTTGTCCAAAAGAAGAAGTGGACCCTTCCGTCATATCTCTATTCAGAGAGAAGTATTGCAGATGCCACTACAGAAGTCTCTCCTCATCCCCTTCTTCAGCGAAAGATGAATCCAATCTTTTAGGATCATACAAAGGTGATGATACACACCGCAGCAAAAAGCTCACCTAGTCCTCCTTCTGTGTGAAGAGAACCCATCCTTTGAGTCTGGAACTGGGTACATGTAGTGACCCTTTAATACAGATCCATCATCTAGATGATATCTGAACTATATGTTCTGTGAATGTTTAAATAGGTTATCTGAAATACTTGATTCTCTTAAAAGAAAGAAGTTAATTTATCATCTTTTGTGAAATGCAGGAGATCTGACCCTTTGATTCCCACACCATCACAGAGAAGCTGTTTTAACATCACTTACATTGTACAGTTACTTCAGTTTGATCACCAAACTTGGTCTTTAATATTTGACTTAATTGTGCCTGCATAACATTCGCATCGATGGGCTCTTGGGTTTGCAGTAGAGAAATAAAATAAGCAATCACACTTCCAGGTCTGAATCCAAGCATAATGATATCAAAGTGGTCATCTTTCAGTTTAATACGCATTTCTCTAACAACCTGTGTAAATTGAAATTGATATTTGTTGCATGTATCAGTCAACTGAGGCAGAGCAGGAATGCACACATCATACACACATCAGAATATTAATTTTCTGACTTATCACTCTTTCAAGGTAATCGCTTTGGAAAAACAAATATATGAATAATGATGGTAAATTTTGTTTATACTGCTAAAAAACATACTGAAGGAGGATTTTGGAACAATGCCTGGTCTGTGATTGAAGATATGAAATCAAAGTTTGACTTCCAAAGCAGTAACCTGTTTAGCTAGTTATCAATGAATATGCATTGAAACTAATTATCCTCCACAGTCTGCAAACCCTTATAGGACCCTGACTGTACAAAATTTGGAATCTACAAAGTGCACGTAACATTTCTAAAGTTGTCTTCAGTGTCCCCTAGATTTTTTAACATGTATAACTAAACTTCAAGCATGGTCATGCACACACTACCAGTGCAGAACTTGATGTTAGAGGTTTAGAACAGAGAAAATGTTTTTGTCACCAGATTATCAAAATCACAGTGTTACAGAATAACTATGCGAAGAGACACAAGGGTCTGATTTGTCTCTCAATCATTCTGGCATATATTAATTGTAATCCCATTTCACCAATTGGAATGATTTCAGGTTTACACTGATGTCTCCAAAAGCAGAGACTTGCTCAGTGTTTTCATGTGGATATAGGGCAAGAACAAGTAGTTCTTCCTTCTAAGTAAGATGAGTTGAAACAATTCTGTCAGGACTAATCTTTACAGAAAATCAGGTGTTTAAGCAAATAAGAAAAAGCTATCTTCTTGCTGTGGATAAATATGTTATTTTACCTGAGAAGTCTAAAAGATTACTATTTTTCATAGATGATAATAAATCTTGTTCTGACTCTTTGCTCAACTGTCTAGCTCCATCTTTCTCTGTGGAGAAATAAACTACCACCCCAAACTACATGTCATATTAAATTCCCTGTCCAGAGACTCCAGAAATGTTCTTCTTTTCCTCACCACAATGAACAGTCTAGATAGGAAACCTGGCCTATGCAGGCCACAGTGTAAAATTTCAAAACTACAACTACATTGTGGTAGTACTGTGGAGTTTAAAAGAAATAGTTCAATATTCAAATTGTAAAAAAAAATCCAACACAGAAATTGACTACATTTTCAGTCACATTAGTGCAGCCTTTCTTTGGTTTTGCCATTTTTTTAAAGAAAAGCGTGATAACAGTCACGCTGACATGTTGTGCAAGGTCTGAGTGAAAGCTTATTAAAAGATTGTAAAGGGATTCCCATTGCATTCAGTCAGACTGGAGGTAGCCTTTTAAATTCGCTAAAGTAAATTTTCTATCCATGAAATGGAGATGCTAGCAGTTGTAAGAAGTTACCTCTGAGTTGGCGTTGTCAGAACAAATTAGTTACTGTTTATGACATCTGTGGAGATTCTTAGCTAAAAGGTGTGATAATCACACTAGAAATGATTGTTATGTTAGTTATTTAAAAGCAGTCTTACAGTAGTTTTACCTTTTCAACAGGCTTACTTATATCAGGATTCCTGAGAATTGTGTAAATTATTAGTCCTTTTCTTTAAAAGAACTCAGCTGAGTGGCAGACTGCTCTTCATTGGACAACATGTTTTCTGTCCTTCAGTCAAGACAGTTCCTGTGCTTCCTATACTGTTTTATCGAGAAGGATTATTTTTTTATTCTGTCACAACCATGATTTAACAATGAATCTAGGGAACTGATGTTGCTAATTGCAAAAGTTTTCTTAGTTGATTCATGATGACAAAGAAGATTGCAGGAACTTACTTCTGTTCTTATACTTTCAGACATTGTTTTGTAGCCTTCGCTATCAGAGTTATAAAGCGTATGATTAAATGTCTGGCTTTTTAACAAAACACAGCAGGCAAATGCTTGGTAATCTGGAAAAAAAAAAAAAAAAAAGTGAAACAATTAGATGAATCCCAGGATGTCACTCCACAATTGCTTTTTGGACTTTACTATCTTATGTGTTTAGAATACTAGTCAATAAAAACAGAAACTAATCAAATAATAAGAAAGTGTATCATGTATGTCTAATGCACTGGCTTCTGAATCTTCAGAGTTGAATGTCTTCCTCTTCAACTTTGTCAGCCATCACAATCCTCACAACTTGTTACTCATTCCTATATTATTCCGGGTTCATCCTACTCTCCCATTGATTTCAGCACAAGCAAGATCAGTCTATTCGATTTTGCAAGGCACTGAGTATGTTTAAATCTTCCTGAGTAGGTGGATGAGATCTAAGCCAAAAGAAGTATGCTTTACATAGAAAAGTCTAGACTAAAAATAGAGTTGGAAGCTGACACTGGAGTTTGATGAAAACAGCATCCTTACCAAAGAAGTGCGAACTTCAGATGCTATGTGGATTGACATAATAAAGCATATTGCAAAATACTCATGGAAGATACTATATTGTGAAATAATATTCCATAGTTGTGAATAAACAAATTTTAAAATTCTATAAAACTTACGTGAGCATACAATATACTTTAAATCAGGACAGCCAGTATTTTGTGATAAGCAAAACTCATTTCTGCTGAAACAGGAAACAGGATCTGTAAAATAAATTTTTTTTAAAAATCAAGAAAATTGCCTTTGTGCATGCGTGATTGTTGCTAGTAAGAAAATGGTTAAATAATAGGTAAAAGCATTGAATCATGACCAAGGAATCACCTGAGCAGCAGTTCCTTTTGCTCAGAAATTAGAACTGCAGATTATAAAAATGGAGCATATCAAGAGAGGCAGGTGGTGGGTGGGTAGGTAGGTGGTATTTGAGAACTTTACTAAAATAATGTTGAGAACTCTTATTTCCTGTGAAAGTTAAAGATACAGGTTGTACTGTTATGTACTTGTACAACTCAGGTAAACTAGATAGAGTTTTCAGAAGTAAAAGTCACCTGCAATTTCCTTTGAAAAAAGTATGCATCATGGAGTCTCAGAACCTCTGTATGCTTGTCTGTACTGGCTAATCTGAATTCTTTATAATGAGTCAAAGCAGTAGTAAAGGGTGGTACTGCAGTTTTTATACAGTTAGTTTGTTGCATACAGCTCTAGTTTTTCTCACAGAGTAGAACATAATTTTTAACTCCACATAAAATCCAGATGCCTTGGTCTTTATTGCTCTTTTTAATTAGCTCACCAACACTTTTCTAGTAGGGCAGATGGCTTCATATTACAAAAGGAGACAATTTTTTTTTTTTTTTTAAATAGGGAAACTAATAAATGAAAGCCAGTGGACTGAAGTATTGAAAGATTTGAATGGAAATTAGGATGAGAATTTCTTGGCTCTGTGATCCTAAAGCCTAAGACAGAGGGTAAATCCTTAAGAAGGAACTCCACATTTAGCTGCTAGAATAACTGCCCTAGAAGGGTTTTGAGAATAAACAGACAATCCACTAGAGAACTGAAAAAAGGGTTGCAACAAAGACAGTTGTATTTTAGAGCTCAAGAAATTCTGGAAGAAGGTAACAATTGCCAAAAATCAAGTTAGATCTTTCAAAGGATATTAAAAGAAATAATGAAATTTTTTTCAGCCACTGAGAAAGTATGATAAAGTGCAATACAGTTTTATCAAAAATGGAGCATGCCAAAATGACCTAGCAGCTTCCTTTGACAAATTGACTTTCAGATCTCTTCCAATAATAGAAAAGCAATATTATACAGTGCCAAGTGATAAATTTTTAGTGGAAAAAGATTTGTCTAAAATAATTGGCTAATGGGGAGATGGCAAAGGGTACCTTTAAAAGAAGAAACCTTGCTTTAGAGGGATATTACATGTGGTGTTCCTTGAGAATCAGTCTGGGTGTAGAACTTGTTCAACATTTTCATTCTAGATCTTGCCAGAAAATGCAGAGTTTTCACATAAAACTTGTTGATGGCACAAAGTTAGTAGGTGTCATTAACACAGGGGAGAATTGAGATATCTTCCAGAAAGAACTGGATTAATCTAAGTCTGGAGCAGGAGCCCTGGGATGACATTCCCTGAAAGTTGTGCATTTGGGGATTAATAATAAAAATGTCCTCTCTAACGTGGCAGCACAAGCATTGAAGAGAAAAGGACTTCAGTGCCTCAGCTGATTGTAGCTGTGATGCAGCTATGAAAAAAGCATGTGTTGTCCTATTACACAGCATTCAATACATTTCCAGTAGAGATGGGAGTATTGATGATATGGTAAGAGCACCGGTACAACCTTGACTGGATGGCTGTATGTAATCTCCGTTACCCACATTCAAGAAGGGTGACTTCTATTTCAAAGAAATAAAGAGTGATAGGAGCCTCCAAGGCAGAGAAGAAGTCTTCTTAATAAAAGAAACTAGGAAAGAACGTCTTATCCTTTGTTTGCTAGACTAGACAAGAGCACTGTCTGTAGAAAAGTTTATCATTATATCAGGGAGGGAAGAGAACAATATGAGAAAAGGAAGAAAGGGGAGTATTCAAGCTGGAGGACAACGTTAGCACAAAATCAAATTAATATGGATTTGCCATGGATACTTTTAGGCTGGCAATTTGATAAATCTTTTCAGAACATTAGAGCATTGCAGTTCTGGAACTCCTTTTCATATGGAATAGTGAAGGGAAAAGGTCTAAGGCCTCTTAATATGGCTTATAAATGAGTTGATGAGAACCCTCTATAGTTTTTTACTTTATAACTACATAGCTATACTTAACAGACCACTTGTAAACCTTGCTAAGAGGCAGCTGTGAATCTCAGTCTCAGCATGCTCTAAGGGCACAACACAGCTTTTGTGTGGTCAGAGATGGGCAGAGGAAGATTTTTCAAGAAAAGCAAGTTTCTGTCTGCCTGCAACATTTTTTGCAGAGGTACTCAGGACATAATGACAATCAGTGCACAGACATTTCAACTGAATAGGTCCTGTTGAGTGCCCTGGATGCTAAAATGTTGGGTCTAGGTTGTAAGTACAGTCCCTAAAAGGCTTGTAAGGAAGACAATGTCACTTGGGAGGCCTTGTACATAGTACGAAAAGTTTAGTCAAAAGCATTTGGCTGAGGGAAAGGATGTAAGTATCCAGGATTATATGCTTCCCAAAAGATACTTACCAAGTGTATCTGACAATTTGAGAAAAAAAAAATAGCATATGTTCTACTTTTTATGCTTTAGTGCAGTGATACAATTAAACAGTCTGTCTTAATGTCTATAACCTAAGATGAAATCAAAAAGATAACAATGACATTTAAGGACTGCCTGCATTCAAAAAAGCACGTACAACCTAAGCTCCACATTACCAGAATATTTCCTGCTAAATTTACAACCAAAATATCCTGACTTTTGTACAGAATTATCTGGTTCAACATACAGAATGGTCAGAAATTTTACAGAATAAGCACTTATTCTTGCAAAATCCGGTTTAATCCAAGTAGTCCTATCCAAGTAAGGGGATAAGTCAGATAAATAAAGTTGACTTACAGGAATAATAGTCTATGAAATCCAGTTAAAATCATATTGTAAAAAGATATTCTGAGAGTATATTCATTAAAAAGAAATGACAGGATGATTGAAGAAATACCTGTTCGGACACTAACTGAAGCCCAGCTATTCTCAGCACAAGATAATACTGCCACAGATATTGTGTATACATGACCGGGAATTAAATGTTTAAACACAGTTTTTGTCTCTTTTGTCGTCGTTTTATTTATTTCCAGGTTTCCATCCATGAGGGAGACTGTGTAGAGGCTGCCTCTCCTGCCACCGGTCCAGCTGAATGCTATTGCTTCCCCAGTCACATTCTGAACTTTAATGGACATTGGCACTGCAAAGTGAAAAAGTTTCATACAGCTGAGGGCAGTTCATTTCACTTCTCCAATTCTACACATTTAATATAGTAGGAAAAGAAAATAATTAAATAAATATAAATTTTTATTAATTTTCTTAGGGCTGTTTCAGCCTTTCACCTCATTCTCCCACAAGAGCATAAATAAACTGTTTGCTCTGTAGATGTAAATCATACATTAATGTACTTTATTTGATGGCTCCAAAACAAAAATGGGTAAGATTCAACTAGCTTCTAGTCTTTCTCACCACAGGCAAGGCAGTTGCTCTGATGAGTGTTCTGAGGTGGACAGCTATTTGACTCATATTGGACTCATATCAGGAGGATGGACTACTAAAATGCCACCAGTAAACCCTAGGTTCAGAGCAGCAGGTAGGCATGTAATAAATGTGCTTCAAAATAACATTAAGAAAAATCACTTATCATAGTGGTTTATCACTGGAGGTTGGCACCCAGTGGAACCTTAATGGGTCCAGGAGGACTTTACTGAGGGGTAGAAACTACCTTGATTGATATTTGTATAATTATGTATTTTCAGGGGTTCTTGAAGGCTTCCCTTTCTGAAATTATATCCAGAGATTTTACTTCACAGCTGATATGACTGATGAACAAGGATATTGTATCTGATTTTAGTAACTCAGATAATTTTTATTCTAGTATTCAATATCACATATTTACTTACTGCAAGGTGCTGGTGCAAATATGGTAGTGAAAATGGAATTAGCTGTTGATCCTGTAAATGTAGGTGTAGCACTTTTTGGAGGGACTGTAGTCATTTGTTCTATAAAATAACAATTTGGGGTCAGTGAGTAGAATGTCTTTTAGAGTTTCACCAAGTTTATACTATTTATTTTCATAAACAACTTTCAGAAAACAAGCCCAGAAAATATGCTTCCATTGTTTGCCTAAATACTTAAGTGTGGTACCCATTCTCATTAAAATTAAATCCATCAAAGTCCAGTGTAACTAATCATAATGAGCCATTACCTGAGAAAAGGTCAGGGGTAGGAAAAGACCTTATATGCAAATTTTTAAAGGTGTGGGTTTTTTAAAAAAAATAAATTATATAAAGCAGTTACGTGAAGGTAGGTTCTGGTTTTGTTGACAAACTCTCCCTGGAACTTGGGGACTGTTATCTGTGAATCCTTTGTTGCATTGACAGGAATAAGTGGCTCCTTCAACAGTGCAGGTAGCATGTTGGGAACAGTCATTTAATCCTGGCTGACAACTATTCCTTGCTACAGTGGAGTTAAAACAGAAAAAGAACAAGGTTTTAAGTCAGCATTGGAAAAAGAGATAAACAGAATACTACTTGCAATTGCCTTTCCCCATCTAAATCCCATTTCACTGGATGTTACCATACGCTACCGCTTGAATTCAGAGTGATGAACGAATTCATACCTTCTATAACAGTCTTTTTAAGATCAGCTTTCAATACTGTACTCATGTTAAGGGCCTCTATAAAAGCATCTGAAATCTCTTGTTTTGTTATGTTTTCTCCTATATCCAAAACAATGTCGAAGAGCACAATCACGCTGCCATTCTTGATGCTATTAATTACAATACGCAATTTTTTTTGCTTTATTAATTCAAGGATCTTCTGTGGCAGATGTTTTTCTATCTGCAAAGTAAAAGGTTTAAGTTATTATCTGCTTTTCTCCTTTAACGTAAAGAGTTGTTATAGCAATTTGCTGGCCATAATTCATTTAGAAGCATCTCTTAAAGTAGAAGAATATGTATAACTCCTAGACAGAATTTAATTTAAACCAGGGCCTCAGAGGACTACAATAGAAATGAGAAGTAAGGCCTTAATAAGTACTGCTTTGTTTCTAACCATCACACAGTATTTCCTAACCACATTTAAGATTATTCATACCCAGATCCTCATGATTATTTACATTAGGAAGAGCTCACCAGAAAATAAATTTTAGTTTAGAACTCCTAAACAAAATACCTCCTTAATGAAATTAGTTTCAAAGTCCTTAAATGCTGGACTTGATTTGTTCTGATATTCAGGTATGAAAACTTCATTGGTAATCCTAGTCATTCCATTGAAGACTTCAGCAGCTGTGGAGATATTAAAGACAGAATAACCAGCCAAAGTAAAGGTATTGTTTAAAAATGGTTCCTCAGCTAAGTACGTCTAAGGATAAGAGCTGTCCTGAGGTGAATGCAGACAGGTTAACTCCCTGCACCACAGCTGGCCACAATATATCTCATAAATATGCTGAACCACACACTGACCACTGTATTCCTCACCTTTTACTTGATGTGTCTCTGAAGGAAGAGGACAAGCTGTTACATGATGCCAAGGGGAAGGACCACCCATAGCCTTGGGTTATGTGCCTTACAGCAAGGCAGCTTTGAACACCAGTCCCTGCAAGAGGTTTGCCCTTGAGCTGCAGTGCATTGGCTCTGCTTTTCCCATCATGTCGCTTCATGTACTCTGCACAGTTGCTCCCACTATCACAGATGATATCCCATAGGAGGACAGTGCAAGACTCCAGGTAATAGATAATACAATTGGTATTTCACTTGTGAAGTTAACTGCACTGGTATATCCTACTGTAAGCATTTACCATACTGCAGCAGCTTCCTCTTCTGAAGAAGAAGCTGGAATTTGCAAAGCGAACAAGCAGTAGAAGGTGCAGTACTCTGGGCTTTCCTAGACTAAGTGGCTACAGGAGAACTGTGGCTTTAAACTTGCTGGCTACTATGGAACTGGGAACCCCAAAGTGAGCACAACTTGCATGTAAAGATGCAGAAGTAGGACAAGCTTGGGAAGTAAAGAGCATGGAGCTGAGAGTGCATGTTGAAGTACCATGGTTGTAATTCAGTAAAGTTTTGCATTTGGCAGGAAGACAAGGGAGACTTTGAATCTTAACTCATGAAAAATTTGCAGGCTGGCTTTAAGTGTCTGAAAGTTTGACCTCCCTTTGCCTATTCATTTTAGTATATAGCTTTTTCATGTCCAGGTAGGTGCTCAATGAAAAAGAACTTCATCTTTAGGCCATGTATGTGTGTTAGTCTACTAATGAAAAAAATAAAGGTTCCTGAGGAAATACCTGTTCGAACTGTCAAGGAGGTACTGAAATTCTTAGAGCAAGTTGAAACATCCACGGATATTTGGTATTCATGATCAGAAAGCAGATTTTCAAATGCAGTACTTGTTTCATTTAGGCTTCTCATCAACTCTCTAGAGCCTCCCCACAGGTGCACTCTGTAAGGACTGTCTCTTGTGCCACCTTGAGGTTTCCAGCTGAACTGTATCCTTGTACTGGTCACATCGTCCAGCAGTATGGAAAAAGTGATGGGAACTAAAAAGCAAAAACGAAATTCCTGTGAGATATGTAGTTACAGTCTGTGTATCTTCAAGGAATAAAGTATTCATGCAAAACATTGCCTAATGAAAAAAATGGAATCTCTGACTGTTTTTATAAAGGTGTGAATCATAGAATCATATCAGAGAATCGTAGACTGGTTTGGATTGGAAGGGACCTTAAAGACCATCTAATTCCAATCCCCGTGCCATGGGCAGGGACACCTTCCACCAGACCAGGTTGCTCCAAGCCCCGTCCAACCTGGCCTTGAACACTGCCAGGGAGGGGGCAGCCACAGCTTCTCTGGGCAACCTGTGCCAGTGTCTCACCTCCCTCACAGTAGGGAATTTCTTACCTATATCTAATCTAAGTGTACTTTCTTTCAGTTGAAAGCCATTACCACTCATCCTATCACTATACTGCCTGATAATGAGTCCCTCCCAATCTTTCCTGTAGCCCACTTTAAGTGCTGGAAGGCTGCTATAATTTTTTCTCAGAGCCTTCTCTTCTCCAGGCTGAACAACCCCAACTCTCTTAGCCTGTCATCCCAGGGGAGGTGCTCCAGCCCCCTCAGAATCTTCATGGCCTCCTCTGGACCCACTCAAGCAGGTACATGCCCTTCTTACACTGCGGGCCTCAGATCTGGACACAGCACTACAGGTGCGGTCTCACGAGAGCAGAGTAGAGGGGGAGAATCACACTCCTCAACCTGCTAGTCACATTTCTCTTCATGCAGACCAGGGTATGGTTACTTTTTGGGCTGCAAATGCACATTGCCAGGTCATATTGAGCTTCTTGTCAACCAACACCCCAAGTCCTTTTCTACAGGGCTGCTCTCAATCATTCCTCCACCCAGCCTGTATTTGTGTTTTGGATTCTCCCAACCCATGTGCAGGACCTTGCCCCTGGACTTGTTGGTTGAAATGAAAAAAAACTTCATTAAATTTGCACAGGCCGACATCTCAGCCTGTCAAGGTCTCTCTTGATGGCACATCCCTTCCCTCCAGCATGTCAACCACACCACACAACTCGACGTAATTGGCAAACTTGATGAGGAGGCACTCAGTCCCACTGTCCATGTTGCCAACAAACATGTTACAGCAATGGTTGCACTACTGACACCTGAGGGACGCCTCTTGTCACTGCTCTAAATGTGAAATGTAGCCATTGTGGAAGACAAATATATACATTGTCATGCATGTGAATATCCCCTATTAAATTCAATTACAGCACTATGAATCCAAATAAGGGCAGCATTAACAACTTAGATTTGTATCCAAACTAGAAGAACACCACTACAATCTAAAAATGCAAATCACACCCCTAATTTGGAAATTTTTTTGTTGTTGCAGAAGAGAAAAAGGCTCTGCATTCTCATCCTTTCCATCTTTGCTTTAAAATTCTATAATTAAAAAATGATGAAAGATTGACTAATGCATATCCTTCAAGTCACCAGAGAGCTACATATAAAAACATAGAAAAGAATTACTACTGAAATAAAGAAGGAATAACATGATAAGTATAAATTCAATAGAATACTCCTAAGGAAGGAAATGCCTCTACTATTTCATAAAAAGGAATTTCAAAACCAAACACATAACAACAATTATAGATCCCACTAATGTACCAGACATATGAAAAATATCTATAGAGCATATTACTCCTGTGGCACATCATACCGCATAACTGCAAGGAGCTATTTGAAAATAAAACTGAAACTGGAGATGCAGTTCTGAGAAATGCATGTAAACACAATTATTTTAATTCCAGGAAGAAAAAAAAAACAACAAAAACACATAATATAAATACCTAAAACTCAAACAGAATAGAGGAAGATGGGAAGAAATTATAATAAATTCTTTAAAAAAATATTGAAAAATAATATGGTACAAAATGTAAAAATACTCACGACAACTAAAGGTAAAAGAAGGATTGATAGATGTTGAATTCCTGAAATGCATGATGAATTGGGTAGAAATTGATGAGGCAGGGAGGGAAAGGGATGTCTTGGCGTTGGGCTCAGATGTCGTGCTGCTCCCCTGGTTTGTGGTGGCCCTTTCTGCATTACCGGGAGGAGTGGTGTCACGGATAGCCGCAGAGGCCATGTCAGGCAAGGGGCTCCGCATGGAAGGTGAAATGGCGCCCGTCTCGGTGGTGGCCTGATGCTGCATGAGGGCTCCAGAAGTGAGCCCTGCTGCCTGAGTCTCCGCACTGACGGCAAGCGTGGACCAAAGACTAGCCTCGGTGGTGTCCGAGAGGGCGGAAGAAGATGGCTTGGGGCTGGGAACACTAGGAATTGCAGTGTGCGTCACATACTCTGGGGTCACAGGGCCCGACCCCACGCTGGTCAAGCCAGGATTGGGCGAAGGAGCAGAGGATGCCGGTGTTCTGGAGGGCTGGGAGGTGGCCATCAAGCCGGCCTCAGCGGAGCCATTGCTGGTGCTTGGCTCTGGGCTCTGGCTGTCTGGTGAGGATACCGCAGGAGAGGAGGAGGACGAGAGGCTCGTCGTTGCCAGGTGTGGGTTCTGAGACACGGAGGCAGCGCTGCCACTCGCTGTGCCCATGTCGGTAGTAGTGGCATGTGGCCTCGTTGGTGGGAAGGCAGGGGACATGGTCTCGCTCGCAGCAGACACCCCGAGTGAGCTGCCTTCCGAAGTGTGCGTAGCGGGCGCAGTCGCCGTCGTCGTCACTTCTCCGCCCACCATCTCCTTCGTGGTGGAGGCGGTGGCCAGCGATGAGGCCGGGAGGGAACGGGATGTCTTGGCGTTGGGCTCAGATGTCGTGCTGCTCCCCTGGTTTGTGGTGGCACTTTCTGCGTTATCAGGAGGAGTGGTATCACGGCTAGCGGCAGAGGCCGTGGCAGGCAAGGGGCTCCCCGTGGAAGGTAAAGTGACACCCATCTCTGACGTGGCCTGATGCTGCGTGAGGGCTCCAGAAGTGAGCCCCGCTGCCTGCGTCTCTGCACTGCTGGCCAGCGTGGACCAAAGACTGGCCTCGGTCGTGTCCGAGAGGGCGGAAGAAGATGGCTTGGGGCTGGGAGCGCTGGGCATTGGAGTGTGTGTCGTGTGCTCTGGGGTCACAGGGCCCGACCCCACACTGGTCAAGCCAGGATTGGACGAAGGAGCAGAGGATACCGGTGTTGTGGAGGGCTGGGAGGTGGCCGACAAGCCGGCCTCAGCGGTGCCGTTGCTGGTGCTTGGTTCTGGCCTCTGGATGTCTGGCGAGGATCCAACAGGAGAGGAGGAGGACGAGAGGCGCGTCGTTGCCAGGTGTGGGTTCTGAGACATGGAATCAGCGCTGCCACTCGCTGTGCCCACGTTGGTGCTAGTGGCATGTGGCCCCGTTGATGGGAAGGCAGGGGACATGGTCTCGCTGGCAACAGACACCCCGAGCGAGCTCCCTTCCCGAGTGTGCGTGGCGGGCGCAGTCGCCGTCGTCGTCCATTCTCCGCCCACCATCTCCTTCGTGATGGAGGCGCTGGCCAGCGATGAGGCCGGGAGGGAACGGGATGTCTTGGCGTTGGGCTCAGACGGCGTGCTGCTCCCCTGGTTTGTGGCGGCACTTTCTGCATTGTCGGGAGGAGTGGTATCACGGCTAGCCACAGAGGCCGTGGCAGGCAAGGGGCTCCCCGTGGAAGGTGAAGTGGTGCCCGTCTCTACCGTGGCCTGATGCTGCGTGAGGGATCCAGAAGTGAGCCCCACTGTATGCGTCTCTGCACTGCTGGCAAGCGTGGACCAAAGGCTGGCCTCGGTGGAGTCCAAGAGGGCGGAAGAAGATGGCTTGGGGCTGGGAGCACTGGGCATTGGAGTGTGTGTCGTGTGCTCTAGGGTCACAGGGCCCGACCCCACGCTAGTCAAGCCAAGAGTGGGCGAAGGAGCAGAGGATGCCGGTGCTGTGGAGGGCTCTGAGGTTGCCGTCCAGCCAGGCTCAACGGTGCCGTTGCTGGTACTTGGCTGTGGGCTCTGGCTCTCTGGCGAGGATCCCACAGGAGAGGAGGAGGAGGAGGAGGAGGAGGAGAGTCTCGTCGTTGCCGAGCGTGGGTTCTGAGACACAGATGCAGCGCTGCCACTCGCTGTACCCATGTCGGTAGCAGTGGCATGTGGCCTCGTTGATGGGAAGGCAGGGGACATGGTCTCGCTCGCAGCAGACACCCCGAGCGAGCTGCCTTCCCAAGTGTGCGTGGCGGGCGCAGTTGCCGTCGTCGTCACTTCTCCGCCCACTATCTCCTTCATGGTGGACGCAGTGGCCAGCGATGAGGCAGGGACGGAAAGGGATGTCTTGGCGTTGGGCTCAAGTGTCGTGCTGCTCCCCTGGTTTGTGGTGGCACTTTCTGCGTTGTCGGGAGGAGTGGTATCACGGCTAGCCGCAGAGGCTGTGGCAGGTAAGGGGCTCCCCGTGGAAGGTGAAGTGGCGCCCGTCTCCGCCGTGGCCTGATGCTGCGTGAGGGCTCCAGAAGTGAGCACCGCTGCCTGCGTCTCCGCACTGCCGGCAAGTGTGGACCAAAGACTGGCCTCGGTCGTGTCCGAGAGGGGGGAAGAAGATGGCTTGGGGCTGGGATCACTGGGCATTGGAGTCTGCGTCGCGTGCTCTGGGGTCACAGGGCCCGACCCCACGCTGGTCAAGCCAGGATTGGACGAAGGAGCAGAGGATACCGGTGTTGTGGAGGGCTGGGAGGTGGCCGACATGCTGGCCTCAGCGGTGCCGTTGCTGGTGCTTGGCTCTGGCCTCTGGATGTCTGGTGAGGATACCGCAGGAGAGGAGGAGGAGGAGAGGCTCATCGTTGCCAGGTGTGGGTTCTGAGACATGGAATCAGCGCTGCCACTCACTGTGCCCACGTCGGTAGTAGTGGCATGTGGCCCCGTTGATGGAAAAGCAAGGGTCATGGTCTCGCTCGCAGCAGACACTCCGAGCGAGCTGCCTTCCCGAGTGTGCGTGGCGGGCGCAGTCGCCGTCGTTGTCCCTTCTCCGCCCACCATCTCCTCAGTGGTGGAGGTGCTGGCCAGCGATGAGGCCGGGAGGGAACGGGATGTCTTGGCGTTGGGCTCAGACGTCGTGCTGCTCCCCTGGTTTGTGGTGGCACTTTCTGCATTGTCGGGAGGGGTGGTATCACGGCTAGCCACAGAGGCCGTGGCAGGCAAGGGGCTCCCCGTGGAAGGTGAAGAGGCACCCGTCTCTACCGTGGCCTGATGCTGCGTGAGGGATCCAGAAGTGAGCCCCGCTGTATGCGTCTCCGCACTGCCGGCAAGCGTGGACCAAAGGCTGGCCTCGGTGGAGTCCGAGAGGGCGGAAGAAGATGTCTTGGGTCTGGGAGCACTAGGCATTGCAGTGTGCGTCACATACCCTGGGGTCACATGGTCCGACCCCACGCTGGTCAAGCCAGGATTGGGCGAAGGAGCAGAGGATGCCGGTGTTGTGGACGGCTGGGAGGTGGCCGTTAAGCCGGTCTCAGCGGCGCCATTGCTGGTGCTTGGCTGTGGGCTCTGGATGTCTGGTGAGGATCCAACAGGAGAGGAGGAGGAGCAGAGGCTTGTCGTTGCCGATTGTGAGTTCTGAGACGCGGAGGAAGCACTGCCACTCGCTGTGCCCACGTTGGTGCTAGTGGCATGTGGCCTCGTTGATGGGAAGGCAGGGGTGATGGTCATGCTCGCAGCAGACACCCCGAGCGAGCTGCCTTCCCAAGTGTGCGTGGCAGGCGCAGTCGCCGTCGTCGTCCCTTCTCCGCCCACCATATACTTCGTGGTTGAGTCGGTGGCCAGCGATGAGGCAGGGAGGGAAAGGGATGTCTTGGCGTTGGGCTCAGATGTCGTGCTGCTCCCCTGGTTTGTGGTGGCACTTTCTGCGTTATCGGGAGGAGTGGTATCATGGCTAGCAGCAGAGGCCGTGGCAGGCAAGGGTCTGCTCGCCGTGGAAGGTGAAGTGGCGCCCATCTCCGCCGTGGCCTGATGCTGCGTGAGGGCTCCAGAAGTGAGCCCCGCTGCCTGCGTCTCTGCACTGCCAGCCAGCGTGGACCAAAGGCTGGCCTCGGTGGTGTCCGAGAGGGCGGAAGAAGATGGCTTGGGGCTGGGAGCACTGGGCATTGCAGTGTGTGTCGTGTGCTCTAGGGTCACAGGGCCCAACCCCACGCTAGTCAAGCCAAGAGTGGGCGAAGGGGCAGAGGATGCCGGTGCTGTGGAGGGCTCTGAGGTTGCCGTCCAGCCAGCCTCAACGGTGCCGTTGCTGGTACTTGGCTGTGGGCTCTGGCTCTCTGGCGAGGATCCCACAGGAGAGGTGGAGGAGGAGGAGGAGGAGGAGGAGAGTCTCGTCGTTGCCGAGCGTGGGTTCTGAGACACAGAGGCAGCGCTGCCACTCGCTGTGCCCACGTCGGTAGTAGTGGCATGTGGCCTCGTTGATGGGACGGCAGGGGTCATGGTCTCGCTCTCAGCAGACACCCCGAGCGAGCTGCCTTCCCAAGTGTGCGTGGCGGGTGCAGTCGCCGTCGTCGTCACTTCTCCGCCCACCATCTCCTTCGTGGTGGACGCAGTGGACAGCGATGAGGCAGGGACAGAAAGGGATGTCTTGGTGTTGGGCTCAAGTGTTGTGCTGCTCCCCTGGTTTGTGGTGGCACTTTCTGCGTTGTCGGGAGGAGTGGTGTCACGGCTAGCCGCAGAGGCTGTGGCAGGCAAGGGGCTCCTCGTGGAAGGTGAAGTGGCGCCCATCTCTGCCGTGGCGTGATGCTGCGTGAGGGCTCCAGAAGTGAGCACCGCTGCCTGAGTCTCCGCACTGCCGGCAAGTGTGGACCAAAGACTGGCCTCGGTCGTGTCCGAGAGGGCGGAAGAAGATGGCTTGGGGCTGGGAGCGCTGGGCATTGGAGTGTGCGTCGCGTGCTCTGGGGTCACAGGGCCTGACCCCACGCTGGTTAAGCCAGGATTGGACGAAGGAGCAGAGGATACCGGTCTTGTGGAGGGCTGGGAGGTGGCCGACAAGCCGGCCTCAGCGGTGCCGTTGCTGGTGCTTGGCTCTGGCCTCTGGATGTCTGGAAAGGATACCGCAGGAGAGGAGGAGGAGGAGAGGCTCATCGTTGCCAGGTGTGAGTTCTGAGACATGGAATCAGCGCTGCCACTCGCTGTGCCCACGTCGGTAGTAGTGGCATGTGGCCCTGTTGATGGAAAGGCAAGGGTCATGGTCTCGCTCGCAGCAGACACCCCGAGCGAGCTGCCTTCCCGAGTGTGCGTGGCGGGCGCAATCGCCGTCGTTGTCCCTTCTCCGCCCACCAT
>NW_020799091.1:94533289-94622347 GCF_003259725.1 Athene cunicularia
CTCGTCGTTGCCGAGCGTGGGTTCTGAGACACAGAGGCAGCGCTGCCACTCGCTGTGCCCACGTCGGTAGTAGTGGCATGTGGCCTCGTTGATGGGACGGCAGGTGTCATGGTCTCGCTCTCAGCAGACACCCCGAGCGAGCTGCCTTCCCAAGTGTGCGTGGCGGGCGCAGTCGCCGTCGTCGTCACTTCTCCGCCCACTATCTCCTTCGTGGTGGACGCAGTGGTCAGCGATGAGGCAGGGACAGAAAGGGATGTCTTGGTGTGGGGCTCAAGTGTTGTGCTGCTCCCCTGGTTTGTGGTGGCACTTTCTGCGTTGTCGGGAGGAGTGGTATCACCGCTAGCGGCAGAGGCCGTGGCAGGCAAGGGGCTCCCCGTGGAAGGTGAACTGGTGCCCGTCTCTGACGTGGCGTGATGCTGCGTGAGGGCTCCAGAAGTGAGCACCGCTGCCTGCGTCTCCGCACCGCCGGCAAGCGTGGACCAAAGGCTGGCCTCGGTGGTGTCCGAGAGGGCGGAAGACGATGGCTTGGGGCTGGGAACACTAGGCATTGCAGTGTGCGTCACAAACTCTTGGGTCACAGGGCCCGACCCCACGCTGGTGAAGCCAGGATTGGGCGAATGAGCAGAGGATGCCGGTGTTGTGGACAGCTGGGAGGTGGCCAGCAAGCCGGCCTCAGCGGAGCCATTGCTGGTGCTTGGCTGTGGGCTCTGGCTGTCTGGAGAGGATACCGCAGGAGAGGAGGAGGAGGAGAGGCTCGTCGTTGCCAGGTGTGTGTTCTGAGACACGGAGGCAGCGCTGCCACTCGCTGTGCCCACGTCGGTAGCAGTGGCATGTGGCCTCGTTGATGGGAAGGCAGGGGTGATGGTCATGCTCGCAGCAGACACCCCGAGCGAGCTGCCTTCCCGAGTGTGCGTGGCGGGCGCAGTCGCTGTCGTCGTCCCTTCTCCGCCCACCATCTGCTTCGTGATGGAGGCGGTGGAGAGCGATGAGGCAGGGAGGGAAAGGGATGTCTTGGTGTTGGGCTCAAGCATCGTGCTGCTCCCCTGGTTTGTGGTGGCACTTTCTGCATTGTCGGGAGGAGTGGTGTCACCGCTAGCGGCAGAGGCCGTGGCAGGCAAGGGGCTCCCCGTGGAAGGTGAAGTGACACCCATCTCTGACGTGGCTTGATGCTGCGTGAGGGCTCCAGAAGTGAGCCGTGCTGTCTTCGTTTCCGCACTGCCAGCCAGCGTGGACCAAAGACTAGCCTCGGTGGTGTCTGAGAGGGTGGAAGAAGATGGTTTGGGGCTGGGAGTGCTGGGCATTGGCGTGTGCGTCGCATGCTCTGGGGTCACAGGGCCCGACCCCACGCTGGTCAAGCCAGGATTGGGCGAAGGAACAGAGGATACCGGTGTTGTGGACGGCTGGGAGGTGGCCATCAAGCCGGCCTCAGTGGTGCTGTTGCTGGTGCTTGGCTGTGGGCTCTGGATGTCTGGCGAGGATCGAACAGGAGAGGAGGCGGACGAGAGGCTCGTCGTTGCCAGGTGTGGGTTCTGAGACATGGAAGCAGCGCTGCCACTCGCTGTGCCCACGTCCATAGTAGTGGCATGTGGCCTCATTGATTGGAAGGCAGGGGTCATGGTCTCGCTCGCAGCAGACACCCCGAGCGAGCTGCGTTCCCGAGTGTGCGTGGCGGGCTCAGTCGCCGTCGTCGTCACTTCTCCGCCCACCATCTCCTTCATGATGGAGGCGCTGGCCAGCGATGAGGCCGGGAGGGAACGGGATGTCTTGGCGTTGGGCTCAGATGTCGTGCTGCTCCCCTGGTTTGTGGTGGCACTTTCTGCATTGTCGGAAGGAGTGGTATCACGGGTAGCGGCAGAGGCCGTGGCAGGCAAGGGGCTCCCCGTGGAAGGTGAAGTGGCGCCCGTATCTACCGTGGCCTGATGCTGCGTGAGGGATCCAGAAGTGAGTCCCGCTGTATGCGTCTCTGCACTGCCGGCAAGCGTGGACCAAAGGCTGGCCTCGGTGGAGTCCGAGAGGGCGGAAGAAGATGTCTTGGGTCTGGGAGCACTAGGCATTGCAGTGTGCATCACATACCCTGGGGTCACATGGTCCGACCCCACGCTGGTCAAGCCAGGATTGGGCGAAGGAGCAGAGGATGACGTTGTTGTGGAGGGCTGGGAGGTGGCCGTCCAGCCGGCCTCAGAGGAGTCATTGCTGGTGCTTGGCTGTAGGCTCTGGCTGTCTGGCGAGGATCCAACAGGAGAGGAGGAGGAGGAGGAGAGGCTCGTCGTTGCCAGGTGTGGGTTCTGAGACACGGAGGCAGCGCTGCCACTCGCTGTGCCCACGTCGGTAGTAGTGGCATGTGGCCTCGTTGGTGGGAAGGCAGGGGTCATGGTCTCGCTCTCAGCAGACACCCCGAGCGAGCTGCCTTCCCAAGTGTGCGTGGCGGGCGCAGTCGCCGTCGTCGTCACTTCTCCGCCCACCATCTCCTTCGTGGTGGAGGCGGTGGCCAGCGATGAGGCCGGGAGGGAACGGGATGTCTTGGCGTTGGGCTCAGACGTCGTGCTGCTCCCCTGGTTTGTGGTGGCACTTTCTGCATTGTCGGGAGGGGTGGTATCACGGCTAGCCACAGAGGCCGTGGCAGGCAAGGGGCTCCCCGTGGAAGGTGAAGAGGCACCCGTCTCTACCGTGGCCTGATGCTGCGTGAGGGATCCAGAAGTGAGCCCCGCTGTATGCGTCTCCGCACTGCCGGCAAGCGTGGACCAAAGGCTGGCCTCGGTGGAGTCCGAGAGGGCGGAAGAAGATGTCTTGGGTCTGGGAGCACTAGGCATTGCAGTGTGCGTCACATACCCTGGGGTCACATGGTCCGACCCCACGCTGGTCAAGCCAGGATTGGGCGAAGGAGCAGAGGATGCCGGTGTTGTGGACGGCTGGGAGGTGGCCGTTAAGCCGGTCTCAGCGGCGCCATTGCTGGTGCTTGGCTGTGGGCTCTGGATGTCTGGTGAGGATCCAACAGGAGAGGAGGAGGAGCAGAGGCTTGTCGTTGCCGATTGTGAGTTCTGAGACGCGGAGGAAGCACTGCCACTCGCTGTGCCCACGTTGGTGCTAGTGGCATGTGGCCTCGTTGATGGGAAGGCAGGGGTGATGGTCATGCTCGCAGCAGACACCCCGAGCGAGCTGCCTTCCCAAGTGTGCGTGGCAGGCGCAGTCGCCGTCGTCGTCCCTTCTCCGCCCACCATATACTTCGTGGTTGAGTCGGTGGCCAGCGATGAGGCAGGGAGGGAAAGGGATGTCTTGGCGTTGGGCTCAGATGTCGTGCTGCTCCCCTGGTTTGTGGTGGCACTTTCTGCGTTATCGGGAGGAGTGGTATCATGGCTAGCAGCAGAGGCCGTGGCAGGCAAGGGTCTGCTCGCCGTGGAAGGTGAAGTGGCGCCCATCTCCGCCGTGGCCTGATGCTGCGTGAGGGCTCCAGAAGTGAGCCCCGCTGCCTGCGTCTCTGCACTGCCAGCCAGCGTGGACCAAAGGCTGGCCTCGGTGGTGTCCGAGAGGGCGGAAGAAGATGGCTTGGGGCTGGGAGCACTGGGCATTGCAGTGTGTGTCGTGTGCTCTAGGGTCACAGGGCCCAACCCCACGCTAGTCAAGCCAAGAGTGGGCGAAGGGGCAGAGGATGCCGGTGCTGTGGAGGGCTCTGAGGTTGCCGTCCAGCCAGCCTCAACGGTGCCGTTGCTGGTACTTGGCTGTGGGCTCTGGCTCTCTGGCGAGGATCCCACAGGAGAGGTGGAGGAGGAGGAGGAGGAGGAGGAGAGTCTCGTCGTTGCCGAGCGTGGGTTCTGAGACACAGAGGCAGCGCTGCCACTCGCTGTGCCCACGTCGGTAGTAGTGGCATGTGGCCTCGTTGATGGGACGGCAGGGGTCATGGTCTCGCTCTCAGCAGACACCCCGAGCGAGCTGCCTTCCCAAGTGTGCGTGGCGGGCGCAGTCGCCGTCGTCGTCACTTCTCCGCCCACTATCTCCTTCGTGGTGGACGCAGTGGACAGCGATGAGGCAGGGACAGAAAGGGATGTCTTGGTGTTGGGCTCAAGTGTTGTGCTGCTCCCCTGGTTTGTGGTGGCACTTTCTGCGTTGTCGGGAGGAGTGGTGTCACGGCTAGCCGCAGAGGCTGTGGCAGGCAAGGGGCTCCCCGTGGAAGGTGAAGTGGCGCCCATCTCTGCCGTGGCGTGATGCTGCGTGAGGGCTCCAGAAGTGAGCACCGCTGCCTGAGTCTCCGCACTGCCGGCAAGTGTGGACCAAAGACTGGCCTCGGTCGTGTCCGAGAGGGCGGAAGAAGATGGCTTGGGGCTGGGAGCGCTGGGCATTGGAGTGTGCGTCGCGTGCTCTGGGGTCACAGGGCCTGACCCCACGCTGGTCAAGCCAGGATTGGGCGAAGGAGCAGAGGATGACAGTGTTGTGGACGGCTGGGAGGTGGCCATCAAGCCGGCCTCAGAGATGACGTTGCTGGTGCTTGGCTGTGGGCTCTGGATGTCTGGAAAGGATACCGCAGGAGAGGAGGAGGAGGAAAGGCTTGTCGTTGTCAGGTGTGTGTTCTGAGACACAGAGGCATCGCTGCCATTCGCTGTGCCCACGTCGGTAGTAGTGGCATGTGGCCTCGTTGATTTGAATGCAGGGGTCATGGTGTCGCTCGCAGCAGATACCCCTAGCGAGCTGCCTTCCCAAGTGTGCGTGGCGGGTGCAGTCACCGTCGTCGTCCCTTCTCCACCCACCATCTCCTTCGTGGTGGAGGCGCTGGGCAGCGATGAGGCCGGGAGGGAAAGGGATGTCTTGGCGTTGGGCTCAGATGTCGTGCTGCTCCCCTGGTTTGTGGTGGCACTTTCTGCATTGTCGGGAGTAGTGGTGTCACGGATAGCCGCAGAGGCCGTGGCAGGCAAGGGGCTCCCCGTGGAAGGTGAAGTGGCGACCGTCTCCGCCGTGGCCTGATGCTGCGTGAGGGATCCAGAAGTGAGCCCCGATGCCTGCATCTCCGCACTGACAGCCAGCGTGGACCAAAGGCTGGCCTGGGTGGTGTCCGTGAGGGCGGAAGAAGATGGCTTGGGGCTGGGAGCACTAGGCATTGGAGTGTGCGTAGCGTGCTCTGGGGTCACAGGGCCCGACCCCACGCTGGTCAAGCCAGGATTGGGCGAAGGAGTAGGGGATGCCAGTGTTGTGGAGGGCTGGGAGGTGGCCGTCAAGCCGGCCTCAGCGGTGCCGTTGCTGGTGCTTGGCTGTGGGCTCTGGCTGTCTGGCGAGGATCCCACAGGAGAGGAGGAGGAGGAGGAGAGGCTCATCGTTGCCAGGTGTGTGTTCTGGGACACGGAGGCACCGCTGCCACTCGCTGTGCCCACGTCAGTAGCAGTGGCACGTGGCCTCGTTGATGGGAAGGCAGGAGTGATGGTCTTGCTCTCAGCAGACACCCCGAGCGAGCTGCCATCCCAAGTGTGCGTGGCGGGCGCAGTCACCATCATCGTCCCTTCTCTGCCCACCATCTCCTTCGTGGTGGAGGCGCTGGTCAACGATGAGGCAGGGAGGGAAAGGGATGTCTTGGCGTTGGGCTCAGACGTCGTGATGCTCCCCTGGTTTGTGGTGGCACTTTCTGCGTTGTCGGGAGGAGTGGTGTCACGGCTAGCCACAGAGGCCGTGGCAGGCAAGGGGCTCCCCGTGGAAGGTGAAGTGGCGCCCGTCTCTGCCGTGGCCTGATGCTGCGTGAGGGCTCCAGAAGTGAGCACCGCTGCCTTCGTTTCCACACTGCCAGCCAGCGTGGACCAAAGACTGGCCTCGGTGGTGTCCGAGAGGGCGGCAGAAGATGGTTTGGGGCTGGGAGCGCTGGGCATTGGAGTGTGCGTCGCGTGCTCTGGGGTCACAGGGCCCGACCCCACGCTGGTCAAGCCAGGAGTGGGTGAAGGAGCAGAGGATGCCGGTGCTGTGGAGGGCTCTGATGTGGCCGTCCAGCCGGCCTCAACGGTGTCGTTGCTGGTATTTGGCTGTGGGCTCTGGCTTTCTGGCGAGGATCCCATGGGAGAGGAGGAGGAGTAGGAGGAGGAGAGGGTCATCGTTGCCGAACGTGGGTTCTGAGTTGCGGAGGCAGCGCTGCCACTCGCTGTGCCCACGTCAGTAGTAGTGGCATGTGGCCTCGTTGATGGGAAGGCAGGAGTGATGGTCTCGCTCGCAGCAGACACCCCGAGCGAGCTCCCTTCCCGAGTGTGCGTGGCGGGCGCAGTCGCTGTCGTTGTCCCTTCTCCGCCCACCATCTCCTTCGTGGTGTAGGCGGTGGCCAGCGATGAGGCCGGGAGGGAAAGGGATGTCTTGGCTTTGGTCTCAGACGTCGTGCTGCTCCGCTGGTTTGTGGTGGCACTTTCTGCGTTGTCGGGAGTAGTGGTGTCACGGCTAGCCGCAGAGGCCGTGGCAGGCAAGGGGCTCCCCCTGGAAGGTGAAGTGGCACCCGTCTCTCCCGTGGCCTGATGCTGCGTGAGGGCTCCAGAAGTGAGCCGCGCTGTATGCGTCTCCGCACTGCTGGCCAGCATGGACCAAAGACTGGCCTCGGTGGTGTCCGAGAGGGCGGAAGAAGATGGTTTGGGGCTGGGAGCGCTGGGCATAGGAGTGTGCATCGCGTGCTCTGGCGTCACAGGGCCCGACTCCACGCTGGTTAAGCCAGGATTGGGCGAAGGAGCAGAGGATGCCGGTGTTGTGGACGGCTGGGAGGTGGTCATAAATCCGGCCTCAGCGGTGCCGTTGCTGGTGCTTGGCTCTGGGCTCTGGTTCTGTGGCAAGGATCCCACAGGAGAGGAGGAGGAGGAGGAGGAGGAGAGGCTCGTCGTTGCCGAGCTTGGGTTCTGAGACACAGATGCAGCGCTGCCACTCGCTGTGCCCACGTTGTTGCTAGTGGCATGTGGCCTCGTTGATAGGAAGGCAGGGGTCATGGTCTCGCTCGCAGCAGACACCCTGATTGAGCTGCCTTCCCGAGTGTGCGTGGCGGGCGCAGTCGCCGTCGTTGTCATTTCTCCGCCCACCATCTCCCTCGTGGTAGAATTCATGGGCAGCGTTGAGGCAGCGATCTTTTTAGACGTAGTTGTGTTCGTTTCAGTCATAATCTTATTAGTGCTGTTTGTATACTCGGCTGTTCTTGTGCTTTTTTCTGTTCTTGTTTTCGCATTCATTTCATTTTCATTGCTGCTTTTCATTATGCTTCTTCCTTTTGTAAATGCCATTGTATTCTGATTTCCAGCTACCATATTAGAGTTTTGATTTGTGCATATTTGCCCTGTAATTATGTGAAGTAATTTAAAACTCTAACAGGTAATTTTTCAGGTTTTTTTGAAGATTTCTTTTATCTTGATCATCTTTACTTTTTTCCTTTTATTCCTCATTTTCAGTTGGATACTTTCTTTTCTATTCTTTAACTAACATTTAATTTCTATACTATCTTCTTTTTCTATTGCATTAAGAATATATTAATTGCCTGAATTATTTTATTTAATAGGTTTTTCCTGTGTCATTTTATTGTGTGGCCTTATTATAAGCTTTGCTCTTGCTACTCCACACCATCTTCAATTTTTAATGTTCTTTTCTTCCTCTAAATAAGATTTCTTGTACAGTTAGGTACATGTTTTTAGTTCCTAACTTGACAGTATTAGGTTTATATTTGGACTCAATGATCTTAAAGTTCTTTTTCAACCTAAATGTTCAACTTCTACGATTCTATGATCTCTGTAAACTATGTAGAGAATTAACAAGAAAAAGTTGTAATGAACAGAATGCATTTTTTCAGCATCAGTTTCTTCTCAGCTCTTTATTTACATGTTATTATTTCCATTTCTTTCTTTTACAAGGCAATTATGGCTTTCTTATTTACTGTCTGTCAGGCAAGGATGAAAGGTTTTTCTGTGTATATCTTTATGATCATGTCCTAAATCATAATAATCAGGTGAGAAAATTAATTTCTCTCCTGTGTTTACCTGTATCTCCAACTATGAAAAGTTCTTCTGTGACAGCATTTCTAATACTCCCAAAATACCTTTAAAGGGAAAATCAAATCCTTTCTCCGCTGTAATTACTCAACCTAATTCAGGCTCATTTCATTTACTTGCTCAGGTAATTTAAGCTTGATTTTGAGGAGTGGTTTTGTTCCAACTAAAAACACTAATATAGACTTCTGTCTCATGTTAATGAGTCCTTAGCAACACTTCGTTATAATGCTGGGTCTTTGGTTTTATAATACTTAAAGGATATTCAGAGAGGGTATACTGGAGTAGCACTATGAAATTCTTAAGAACCACATTAATTAACTTCTTTTGTCTCTACTTACCTGTAAAACCAAAGTGGTATTTTCATATCACTTGGCATATACATAAAAGCTTGTAACGTAACAATACATATTTTTTTTAATTCCTCCTATAGACTGATATGTTTTCTGCATCCCAATACAGCTTGTATTTTAAGATCCTGTGCTTGTATCCCTTGGATTATTAAGAATAAGTACTGATTACTCAAGAAATTTATGCTCATCTGCACTGAATGCCATGAAACTAGACAGTAAGAATAAAACAGTGCAGCCCTCTGAATTTCTAGGTCTTATTTCAAAAAACTCTTGTAGTACAGTGAGAACACAGCATATTTAATACAACCTAGTCTATGCTTTCTTATGAGTCTTCTCCTAAAAAGTCTCTCAGGGGACGAAAATTTGCAAAATAGATCATTCATTGGTCTCATAACTAAGTTTAAGTCTAAAAAAGTCATAAAATCTGGTCAGACACTTTGTTTCATCTTTTAGATCAGAGTTTTAGAAGTACTTTGCTCTCATTCTTTTATCTACTTATAGCTTTATGTCCCTACTAAAATACCTGCTGAAATACCATATGTTCAAAAGAAATTAAAAGAAAATAATAATTTTAACCATAAATATTTAATGCTATTTCATTTTATATTGATTTTTAGCCATCCAGCCCCCCCTCTATATATATAGCAATGGTAAATAATCAAATAGATTTTAACTTACACAGAAAAATAGAGAATATTAAATGACAAAGGTAATTCCAAGTCCCCATGTTGAGTTTTCACCTCCTTGCAGTACTCTTTCCATTTGTGAAAGTGACATTTTGAATTGAAGACTTCAGTAATTTAAACAGGGGTGAGGCTGCATTGTTACGTCTCAGCCTCAGCTAATCCCTCACATAAGTGGGATCACAGCCAATGTAATGAAATTCTCACACCTGACCTATACTACAATAAATTCCAAAGTTTTCTGTTGAAGTGTGCTTTTCTTTAATGGAACAAAGTCTGAATGTGATCCAAACACTAGTGAGTCAAAAGGAAAGACAGGCAGAATTCCATGAGCAGTGCATCACAACTGAACATCTTTTTGTTCAGGATATTCAATAAGCAGAATATTTTAATGACCATGGGCCTGGACAATGCATGGCTAAAATACATAACTGAGGAGCCTTGAGTACAAAAGTCTTTCCCTAATTGGGAGATACAATTTTTTCCTCTACATTTTCCTATATTTTTAATTATTTAGGAGTAAACATTTAAGTATGCAGCTCTAACTTGTATTTTTATTGTATTAGAATGGCAAATTCCCCAAAGTGAATCTCTGCTACTTCACATCCTTTAACTAGGTGGAATAACCAGGCCTCTCATTCTTAGCTGAGTTTATCCACATTTTCTTTAGCAGGTAAGCTCCTCCTGACTATAGACAGTGGATGCATACAGGCTGGTCGTCTGCTTTGGGTCACAATTTTACCCCAATGATACCATACTCACCTTCCTCCTCTTCAGTGACAAATCATTATAGAAACTCCAGGCCTCTGTGTGCCTTAGGTTCATCAATGACATAAACATTTACTTTATGTCATATTTTTAATGTCCATGGTTTATGCTGATAAAAGCATTCATTAAATAATTTTCAATGAGTTTGGGGTTGTTTTTTTTTCCAGCCACACTGTGTGTAGAGGAATGCTGCTAAACAGACTGAGCACTTGGGGCCCTTTGCAAAGGGAAAGGGCTCCCTCTTACTCTGCAGCACACCAGGAGTTAATTGCCTCTGTGATGGATGCAGCCAGTGCTATAACACAGCAAGAGCAGTGAATGTGCTTAAATTTCCTGCACTCCCTCTCTGGAGTGGAATAGAGCAGAGTAAGGCCTGAAGAAACATGACCATTATTTATATGAACTTTTTTCAAGTTTTTATAGATATGCTAAGGCCTGGTATATCTATAACTACATAAATCCTAGATTTTTCTCCAGCAGTTATGTTTTCTAAAATTGGTTTCATTTTGGCTTTGCTTTACAGGGAAGTAATACAAAGACAAATAGTCCTTGAAATGAACTCAAGAAAGGGTATTGTTGTCCTCTGGTGTGAGGTAGCAGATTTCAGCTCTGTGCCTTGTTTGATGTAGGAACTCCTGATGCAGTCAGATGTTTTCTTAGCAATCCCTTGTTTACAGCTCTAACTGAAACAAGCTATTTCCTCTTGCATAAATCACTGGAAATCCCATCTTCCTTTTACATAGGAGGCCGGTGTCTTCAGGGTCCTCTCTCTCTTGGACTCCATTAGCCTAACACCAGTCTTCAACTAATACTCAGCTTGGGCACTTACGGTGGTACCATTCCACACTACCATTCTTTAACTACCTTAGAAGAAACACCACTGGTTTTTAGTATACAAGGACACTTACCTTGTATAAAAGAAGTCCTTTATGTACCAAAAGAACAAACCAAATTGAGATTTAGTAGTTTTTCCTAACATACAGCAAATGACGTATTAACTTTAGGAAAAAAAAAAAAAAAAAAAGCTTCTCTTTTTTCAGGGGGATACAACAAGGTGGCTGGTTATTTCATTACAGACTGTCATCAGAACTGAGGTACAGGTAAGCCTCTCTGTTAAGCAGCCTTGATTCCACAGTTTCTCCTTTTACACCTGTTACAATTTATGCCCCCAAAGCAAACTAACTTCTAATTCAGCTTGCCATATATTTTACCATAAAAGTTGCTTTCTGGAAAACACAGAACAAGTTTTACCACATGCCTTAAAAGTGTGAGAGTTCCCAGTATGAAACCGGTGACCCTTCCCAAATTTTTTAAATGCCTTTTGACTCATCTCACCAACCTATAAACTCAAGATTTGACTGACCACCTACTACTTATACTACTTACATGTGTCTTTCAAAGCTTGTGAGGAAACTCAGGTTATACTAGAGGCAGGAGGTGAAGATACACAAGGAAATAAGAAGGTTGAAATGCCATATAGTTTACTTGTTAAAACTCTGGCACTCCTCTGGGATACTCAAAGACTCTGGAATTTAGTTTACAAAAAAACTCTTAAAATATTAATTTCCATCTGCTTAAGTATATGTTGTTAAAAGACTATGTTTATCAAGGCCTTAGTTTCAAAAAAAAAAAAAAAAAAAAAGAAAAGAAATACAGAGGGAAGCTGAATTGTCAAAGGCAGAATCTTTTATTAAGTCAATGGGGAGAAAAACAAAACTCTTGTGGGCATCTAAGCCCCTCAGCCAACTTGAATCACAAGCAGCAAATATGGGGGAGAAGTGCTAGTTACTTCACAGTTAAAAGATAAACAACCCATTCTGAGGTACTCCATTTTCTAATGCTCCCTTCTGCCAGTCATCACCAAACACTTCCAAACTGTCACTTCCCCTTGGATCAGTCAAAGGTGGAATTTCTTGGGGAAAACACAATTCAGGGAAAGAGGATAAAACTGTTTTAAACTTCTTTTATAGCATTGTAGTACCAAATTAACGCATTCAAGAACCTCCAAAAAGGTATCAGTACTGTCACTGAGGATGTGTATTGCTCTGTGGGTGCTGGGAGTTAAGGAAAAAGGGGGTTTTAGGTAGGAACTGTACTTTCCACATGTATAAGAATGTCTGTGAGGCCACATAACTGTCATTGTTAAAAACCAAAATCTGTTCCACCATCTTCTCAGAACAACGCAAAAGTTGCTCTGTAATCAATCCATTCCCATACAGTAATGTCTGTAAATGAAACATCCTTAGTTAGATGCAGGATGTACCTGCATTGTCACAAAGTGCAGCCACAATTTGAATTTCTGACATTCAAACCCTCCTGCCTTCTGTGGTCACTCAAGAGGCTTTTGTTGGAGGGATAGATTTTTAAATATATTTTTTTAATACTAGCTGTGGGTCAGTGACATTTCCAGTAGACATTCTGTATCATTTACAATTACACGTGTAAGAAGTGCCCTATCACTAATTTTTTTTTCCAATTACTTAATGTGTGAACCTCATTTCAAAGAGTTCAGCCCACCAGAACAATGTAAAGCTGTATTATTCAGTGGGAATCATTTGTTCCAATATCAGCCTATTTTATATTAACTCAGGACTGTCTCTTAGGTTTTTATTTTATGTTTGCTTTTACATTAATCATGAACGGAAGTGAAGTTCTTCCTTGTGCAAAAGTGCTTCCAGAAGAATTACCTTCTCATTTTGCAATCTCAGTGTCAGAGAGAATTTTCTTTTTTAAGCAAGTCTCTATTTGCAGCTGATTCATATATTTCTAGTTCAGTATTATCCCAAATAGCATAGTTATGATATGTATTCTCTACTGGTCACAAAAGTCCAAAACCATTCAAAGTGTATAGGTTTAAATGTGTACTCAAAACTTACTGGCCATGAGTCTTTAAAGTGTTCCAGAGAAAAAATAATGCTGAGGAGCACTGAAAGTTAATCCAGTATAAGGAAATTAGATGGTATTAGCACTAGGCATTCAGAGTATAAACTGTCTTGGCCAGAGACCTAAACAGCACACTACATTCTAACAATGTCCCTGCTCCCACATCATCCATACTGAAGGCCTGATTGAAACAAGCTGGATTTCCCCTTGTCTCTTTATATTTGGTGAAAAAGCAACCTGGGGGAGGTACAGGAGTATTCCTGTTCCTCACCCCAGTAGGAAATCAGTGTACAGGGAGTATTTAATAGAATATGGGAAACATGTAGCTCCCCCACTATAGGTATAGTGCACACAGGTACTGAGATAACTCTGAGAAGCTACTTGCTTTTTAGCACACAACATGAGCTATGTGTTGTGAGACCTCATATATATGGACAGACTGAGAGCTGGGGGCATTTATTTACTTGATGATATTAAAAATTCCCTACCAGGCCCCTGAACAATCCAGTAGATAACAAGGGAGGAAATTTTTTCCTTGTGCTATACAGGATTCCAGATACCTTTAGAAGGTTCCTAGTCACTATCGCTCACCTATACTTCATTAAAGACATGCCTGTATCTGCAGTACTCCTGCTTGTGTGTGGAGGAACTACAGAAAACAAAGTCCTTTATGAGCCCTTAGGCTACCATATTACCATTTCTGAAATGATCAGTCAATACTCCCTGACAATAAATCATGGTGGGATTTAGGCACGGCCCATGTCCATATTATGTAGATGGTGAGAAAATTCGAAGGTATGTTTTGTAAAGAAAAAGACCCACTAAAAAGCAGCATATTGAACACATCTTGGCCATATGGGGCTCAGTGAAATATGGAGGGAGGGAAGGCAAAGGACAATCCCAGGTGGCTAAAACACCTTTGTGCCTCCCCGACAACAAAATCAGAAAAAAAATACCTAATTCAGAGAAACAGTTCACAGGAGCCTTGAACTCTTTCATCTTCCATCTCCCTATACCTAACTATCCAAAGCTCAGCTCAATCAGGCTAAGAAAAATTATGATCTTGCCTTGAAAAAAAATCATGAGAGAAACAAACAGGCAACAAATAAGGGCAAGAGGTTCCTCTATTTGCCTCCTATATTTGGGGAACTTTGAAGTTCATGTGGAAATACTTTTTGCTGCATTATAATGATTGTAAATTCAGGACAGAAGAACTAGGAATGCTGAGACCTATGTTTCTATGGGAGCTTGAGGCTTTAAAAAAAAAAAAAAAAAACCACCACACCAAAAAAACAAGTCTCAGCAAACAAGAACTACCAGGCTTGTAATGAAAGAAAATGGGTTTCCTAGAAACTATTCCTGTTCAAAGTTGGCAAACCATAGTTGCTTTTGTGGAAGGCTAATGAGGCATGGTGCTGAACAGAGAGACACAGAGATAATGTGTACTTTAACTAGCTCTGATAAGACAAAGCCCACATTTTCCTTCCCAGACTTGCAATGGATTATCCTGGAAAGAGCAATGAAAGAGAAATCAAGTACAAAATACCAGGACAATAGCAAACAGCACAGGTAAAGAATCAGAGATACAGCTGAAACAAACCAATACCCAGAGTTGACAATCTAAATTGGAAACTCCACAGCTACCAAACAGAATTTCCTTGATTTGTCAAAATGCTCTAGTCTGGAAATAAGAATAGCAGAAAATAGAGAGAAGCTTCTTGTGCAGGAGAGGAGGTATGTCTTCTGGGAGAGGGGTAGTATGTTCTCCATTTGGGCAGGGCATAAAAACAAAAGCATACCATCATCTGCATCTCCATCATCAAGTAGCCACATCCACAGAGAGATCCCTAAGATAGGACCAGTCAGGGTGGCTCTAGAAGCAGAATCAGAAAAGCCCTAGTAATCTTGATGTTCCAAACCAGATAATTAGTCCAGAAAAAAAGAAAGGTAGCTCTATCCTAATGACACTATGCTGCTTCTGTGGCTTCATAGCACCTTTTCTTTACTTTCTTCTGTGCTGTGCAGATGCATCGATTTGGTTATAGCTATATCAGGGAATTTCTAACACAACACTGCATAAAGCTGTGTAGTCCCTATAAATCTGGACAGGAAAAGGAAGAAGAGAAAATTACTCCAGACAGCAAAGTCCAGTTCTCCACCAAGCAGCATCACTGACACAGTGTCTGCTTCAGAAACATGTTCAAATAGCCCAGTGCCAGAGAACAAATATCCATGTTAATCATAAACTACAGATGAAAACTAAGAAGTTAGCTGTTGGTTCCAGGGTAAAATTCAGACGACAGTACTCAGCCAGGGATTGCTGTCTACAATAACAATCTAACCTCATTACATAGATCATGAATTGAAAACTAAAACAGTGACTCCCAAGGAAGATCCTCCTGTCTTGGAGGCCTGCTGCATAGGATCTAATGTCTTTCTCACAAACTATAGAAATATGGTGGTAGACAAAAAGATCAGGCTGCTGTCAGTGTGGCTACCAACACCCGTTGCTCTGATGGCTCTGTTTCCTCTTCATGCTTCATTCTCCTAATTCTGAAATCTTTCATTTTTTCTCCAAAATAGCATCACTGAGACATTTCCCATATGTAGATGATGATCCATATTCTGTAGCAGAACAAGTGTATCTCTACGTAGCATGTCAAACCTCCTACAGATGCAGAGACATAGCCACCATGGAGAACCTCAGAACCACCTCTTGATTAAAACATCAAACTGGATCTCTGTGAAAGTAGCTCATTTTCCAGGTCTGCTACAACCATCTTTTGAAACCTTGAACGTACGGTCCCATCCTCTCTCTGCAAAATTAAGATTTACTTTCTTTATATAGGCTATTTAAATTGGTATTCTTTGAAGAAAAGATAGCTACTGGGACTTACTGCTTCCATGTCTGAACATGTATACATTCTAAGCTTGTGGCTTACTGCTCACTGGGAGGCAGTTGTTTTATGCTGTTAAGAGTAGCAAACAGACGGGATATTTCTTACATTATGTGTGGTTCAATGCTATAAGCAAAGCTGAAACTACTGCTGAAAGGGGCTGTGTGTTTTTTCATTGGTTTAATAATGCAGCCACAAGAAGGAGTTGACCTCATTAGCTGGCATATCAGAAAGCTCTTTTTGACAATTTTTCTTTTTTTTTGAAGGATCCATTTTAGTAATATCTGCCAGTTGAAATGACTCTCCATGAAGCCCCAGAGTCACAGAATTTGAAACAACTGCTGGGCACATATGGCATATGGCTAGAGAAGAGGCTGAGATAGCCTTTCTTGGCAGCTACCAGGTATTAGATTGGCAGGACTGTCATGTCATGTTGCCGCTGCAGTGTCTTCTGTGAAACAAATCTTGCTGCAAAACAAGCAACTGTGCAAAAACATTTTTGTTCCACCAACATAGTCCAAATGGTCAATTATTTTATTTCACCTAGTACATACTGGAACAAAGAACTCTTTCAATAAGCACCTTTTTGCTACAGATAGTGTTTCATGATGTTTTTAAGAAGAGTAATAACTCACTTTGTCCTCTTACCAGCATTAGTCCATAGAAGTCAGCCACACAATTTTGAAAATTCTTTGGGCTCTGCATTTCCAAAAGTAGCAGCAAGCATGAGAGCCACAGGAATCACTGTGTTGTTTCAAGGCTCGAACTTTTACCACATATTGACTCAGGACTCAAAATGTCACCAGTCTCCAAAGAACTTGAGAAACAAAGTGTTAAAAAAAAAAAAAAATCAGTCTTAAGTAAGCTTTTGATTATATTAAATCTGAATGGTCTGATTTTGACTCTTATCTGAGTTTAAACACTTTGATTTCCCAACTGTATTAAATTGCAATGTTATCTAAAATGCAAAATTATAAAGGTAAAATAAAACATATTTGCAGTCTTTTGGAAAGAGGTATTGTGGTAATTTCAGTGAAACCAGTGTACTTCTCAGGGAGAGTTTCTTTTCATGTAAACAGACTTTTTTTCAACAGTTCTGTTCTCAAGCCAGCCAAAAAAAACCTTAAAGACCGTTCAATGGAGCAATATTTTGCCAGGGACTCCTCTATGTTGATCATTTTCTTTTACATAATTTAGGTAACAACTATGCAAGAAAACTTTGCTCCATATTAGGTTACCCTTTTTCACTTAAACACCTTTCTTTAGAAAGCATTAGCTCTGCTACAAAACAACGCAGAGAATACCACCACAGCCAGGATCAGGATTGTAGCCTTCTATTGCCTTTTTCCTAAAGAGCTGTGATTAGCTTCATGTGGCTGCACAGAAGGCACAAGGTCAAAGTTTTACAGAAAAGGAGTCTTTTTTTCTAAAAATGGGAAGTGAAAGAGGAGGTGCCAAAAGATCACCATCAACTCAAATATCACTAAACAGAAGCTATGGACTGCTCCTGAACTCCAAGGCCAGAGATAACAGCTCAAAATTACACTGCTTAGAGCTCATCCTTCTAAAGCAGGTTTGTCTTGGAGAGAACCAGAGAGTGAGCTAACAGTTAAGAACCATGAAAGATCAAAGGTTTAGTGAGTCAATTCTCTCCCTGGCCCACTTTTATTTAGAAGCATCAATATCACTCCTGAGAATATGTTATCTCTTTTTGGTCAGAGAAGACATTTGTGGAAGCATTTCTCTGATTTTTGCAGAGAAAGGCTCTAGACATGCTTTTTCCATTGTCTCACTGACGTGCAAGATCTAGAAGACTTCAGGACTAGAATCAGAAGGTGAGACCATCATGAATAAAATAACATACTCATGCTCAAGGTATGCGGGGATCTCTTTTGGCTGAGAACTAAATGCTGAGCATGAATTAGTTGATGTGTTAAATAAACTCTATACCTTTGGCTTAACCAACTGTGTATAGCAGCTAAATGTTCCCTGTTTGAACACCCTTGGAATTCAGCTGAGTTCTTACAGTCTGGGTTGGATCCCCCTGCACAAGTAGCACAAGGACTATGGAGCTGCTCCCTGCTAAATATTCAGGTAGAGTGATCGATGCTGTATTTCTCACTAGTCCAGCCTGTAGAAAAACACACAGGTTTTTAGTTTAAATTTTCTTTCACTGCTTTAACTTTTCTTTCTTGAAGAATTATTACTTTTTCTCACTAGCAACAAGACAGCTACAGCCTTTTTTTCTAAACAGGTAGCCCTTATATAGAATCATGCCAGAGAAAGTCTGTGCTCTGTCATCCTTAAATATGGTAAGTAAATGAAGGCATGTATCAGATAAATGACAACATAATGAACATCTTCAGTGGAGTGAGCATATACAAAAATGAGATGATTCATATAATTATACAAATATAAATATTATATGGATTATAATATGCATTTACTCTAAAGGTGTGCACATCATTAATATAAATATACAGTATGACTCCCCCACCCCTCTGCCTATACTTAGCACAACACCAGAAAGTCAATGCCAGCTACTACAATTAGTGACAAATTCCATGAGTATGTGGATTATTGAATGCTTCCAGATGCTTTTTTACTCCCTATGAAATAACAGTCCCAAGCTTTGTGGATTTTGAAAAAAATTAATTACCTGTAATGACTGCTCAATGTACCTGTCATGGCAGCACAATCCTTTTTGTATTCCAGAGCTACACAGAAAAATGACCCTGTGCAACACAGGTGTGGGAACAAGAAGTCAGCAACACTTGTGAATAGTGTACAGATAGCTTAAACAGCTTTGGCTTGCTGCCATCCCAGCCAGGATAGCCAATTTTTTAGTGCTCTGCATAGATTCATGAAGGACTTAGCTTAAGGGATGACTTTCAATTTGTCTATGATGTTGTTCTGGGGCAACTCAAAGCCATCAGGTTCCTTTCTAGGTTAACATACTTGCAAGGCAATGGCAGCTAGGCTTCAGCTACCCATGCCTGTTCCAATATCCTTTGTGAGGAACCATTTTGCAAGTCAGATATGGCAACAGCAAGGGTTTAGCAGGAATGCAGATTACTCTTCTTGGGCCTGCCAGAATAAATGGAAGGAGGATAGGACCCATATTGTTGATTTGTTTAGTTTCAGGATTTAATACAATGGAAAGCTCTCTTTCCTTGTTATTGTCTTCCTCTGAAGACTCCAGTAGGAGATCAATGACTAAGATTTGCTCCCTGTTGTTATTTCTTCGTGTCTTGATTCTTTGGAATACTCGGTTTTTTTCCTCACTTTCTTTACTTTGGTCTGATTTGCTCTCCAGAGGGATATTAATTTAATACATTTCTAGTCTACCTTCTGACTTTGGAGACTTTTTCCTCCATCAGCCTTATCTGTCCACATCTTTCAAAATACAAATATAATAAGCTGGCATCTTTATCTAGCAGGGATATTCCCAGAAACAAAGGGATCTTATTCTCAGCAAACTGAGCAAATGATCCTTCTCTAAAGCATCAATTCTTTAAAAAAAAAAATCTTCAAATTACTGTATGAGCCCTGCAAAGAAAATAAACCTGAGAGACCGCAAAGCAAACATCAAACACAATACCTGAAACATTTCTTCAGGCTGCATATTAGAATCTAGTTATGGATACAGACCTCCTCTTGAATCCCTCAAGTATTTAAGCATTTTGCTGCTTTTTGAAGCACTGGTACTTTAGCAAAAATACTGAATGCCCTGTGTTCACTCTTATTGCTATGACTTTAAAAAGTCATACCAGTTTTCTGATAATGCCACAGCCACTTCAGGGATCCAGATAACCACAATGGCAACACATTGCTGATAGTGAGGATCACAGGTTAGCAAGGCACTGGAGTGTTTAAGTATGGAAGAAAGGCCATAAGCACAAGTTTACAGTCAAGCAGTACTGCTGGATTCCAGTTTGATAACACAGAGCTGAGTCAGGAAAACATTTCAAGTGTAGAGTGCACAGGATAACAAGAGTATCTATGATCACTAGCAAATAAACCAAAAATCATTAGAAGTATTAACAATTAGCAGAGCAAACTCCAAGCCCTCCAAGCCAGTGCTAGCATTGGCAAAGTCATTTGACCTCAATGCCTAAGGATTGTGAAACACAACTTTAAAGTTTGCATCTCTATAGCACCTGCCATTTGAGATTTTCAGAACGTTTTACAAACATGATTTGGCTACATTTCATAATGCATCTGCCCCAGGGGTTTCTCTAAGCTTCATTTCCCTGATTTTATTCACAGAGAAACTAAGTGGTTAGATACCCGGCTCAAAGTACTTACACAAAAGTGTTCCTGAAGACTATGAATACTGCTACTTAGAGGCTAGAAACCTGTCCACTTCTGCCAAGTATAGCTTTCAAGTGAATGAGTGCAGCAAAGCAACTGGTACTACAAGAAGTGAAAGAGCTGGTATGTTGAAATTTCAAACACTTGAAAAAGCTTTCTATTTCCCTGAAGAAAGCTTAAAAAGCCAAATAAATTTAAGTGATTAAATAATGTGGGGATATGTATCCTGTTTATTTCTTTCTATAATAGGAATACAAGTTGGGGAGAACTGTAGGTGGAAATTCTTACTATGTGGTAGGTGAATAGAAATAGAGAAGCTTTAAGAATAATACTTTATTCCTATATGAAGAAAATTCTGTTTGATTTTGAGAAAAAAAAGCCACACCATGTCCTTATGATGTATGTGTTACTGTCATGGTATGAAACCGGCCATTCCATTGAATGCATTGAAGCTTTGGACATTTCATTAAATGACTGATGACACAGAAATTGTGTTATAGTATGTACTAGAATCTGCCTCTCAGGCATTTTATGTAGATGAGGCTGGCATTCCTGCTAGTCCTGGTATGAACCTTGGTTCTACAGGCTTCTTGTTGCACTAAGAGTGGACAGAGGAATTCTTTGCAGGACATTGTCTTACATACAAATTTCGCTTGAGACCCCACAATTTCTAACTGATCAGATATCGGTAGAGACAAGCCTCTAGACTGTCATTATCAGATTAGAACGGATGATATATCAAAGCTAGCAGCATATGAGCTCTGCCCCTGTGCAGGAAGAATGATCACTGAAGTGTCTGATACCAGTTAACTCTCAGCAAAGTCTTCCCAAAGGGTAGTGGTAAGGTGGGACTAAAATGAGAGCTCCTACCTTTCAAAAAGCACTTAGCCACTCATTAATTTTATTTATTTATTTTTTTTTTCTCTTCATGAAGCTACTTTTCTGGCGTTTATTTCTCCAGCAAGGAAAGTAGGGAAATTCCAGATATTCATGACAGATCCCACTAGTAGTCACCTTTCAAGACAAAGTTCCAAAAAGAACTTTTCAAGTTCCAAAAGTTGCACCTGAGCCAGACAGTTCACTGGTTTGTACATTCAGAGACAGGACATCACTGCAGGCCTTGCATGTCAGAAGAGCACTGGTCTTTGGTCACTCAACAGAAACCCCCTTGAGAATCTTTATGGCTGTTTGTGACCATGCTGATATGAATCTTTATATTCAGATTGTCAAACTTGATGACAGATTTACTTGCTATGAAATCACTAAAGCTGGATCAATAATTAGCAGTCATGGCACAGTGCAGAAGAGGTCAGGATACTTCTGTGGCCTCCTTATAGAAGCTCGTAACCACATACAAGACTTTTAGTCCACCTTACCCAGTAGTGCACCATTTCAGAGATATAGCAATGTGACTTAATATTTGATAGAGACTTCTTGCAATTGCCTTTCACTAAAGACTCTGAGGTGAACTCCTCTTCAGATGGATTAAAAAGGGATACTGTACCTATAGTGTGAATGAATCATAAATGCTCCCTCAAGAAAAGAAGATGTATTGTCCATATACGTATTTATTATTCATTGTCCACCATCTGTCTCTGATCAACAGGTTTCTGCAGATGAATGGAAACCACAGTGTGTAAAACAGATTGGGTGGAGGGTGGTATATGCCTGTTTGTATGGAACACAAAGGGAAGTGGGCCCAGAAGTTACTGAAATTAAAAAACCTCAGTGCTAAGGTCTTTATGGCGTATGTGTCAACAAAGAACACTAGCTGTCGATAAGTAACTTCCTTTTCTATGATGTGACACATATTGCTGTATGGCAGACATACTATGGTATGATTTAAAAATAAACAAATAACTTTTAGATCGGTGATTTTGCATCAGGCTTATTTCTTCCACTGTCGCTTTTTACACTGAAATCTCTCTGGAGAAGGGACAGTGATGTCCTACAAAGTGTCTGCACCAAACATGATAACTCCACAGTCAATTTGTCCTCCATGCTCTACTGTAACACAGATTATTAAAAACATTTGTTTAGTATTCCTATCAACCTTTTCTTCTAATTACTGTTGAAAACACAAAAGGAACTGTGAACTCAGTTCCAAGAAGTGAAAACTGGCTGCACAAACCAGATGATTCTGAGTTAGTCTTGCAACAAGCTGCTGGTGGCTCTCTGTTCAGCTTTACTAAGTAACAGGGGTGGGGAAAATTACACGGGTGGGTGAGGTGAAAAGGAATGGGGAAACAAGCCAAGGAAGGAGCCTCTCCTTCACTGTATAATCCCGAGTGCAAACCTCACTTTGCAGTGCTAATAGTGAGGTGAAAACTGCCTTCTAACCTCCCCTTATCCTGCTAGTGACTCAAACAGCAGGTGGGAAAAAAAAAAAAAAAAACAAAACCAACCACATTACTGGGAAAGATTTATATACAAATGTAAAAGAAAAGTACACACCCAGGGTATTTAAAGAAATACAATAATACAAGTATTCTTAAAGTATATTTCTTTATTGGTTTCCTAGTTAACTGCAGGATTTGTTGGTGCATGAAAACATTTTTATAAACCTGACTCCAGTTTTCACTATAGAGTCCAAATAAGCAACACTATCTGAAAGTTAATGTCAAGTCTATAAAATTAACCTACAGAAGTCAGAACCTTCATTCATTTAAGGGAAAAAAAAAATTTAAAAAGTAGATGCCAGTTCTGATCTTATCATTGCAGATCTGTGCTTGTTTTTTCTTCACTACAGTCTTTTCTCCCGGCTTCTAGAGCCGAGACACGTGTAAGTGCCTCATGGCATAGTTTGACAGCAGGATTGTTGAGGGCTTTTCCCATTGTCCATTACTATGGTGTCATGTTGCGGCTGTCTGCACTTCACTGGCAAAAGGGAGGGAGGAAGGAGAGGACCAGCACTACACTACCTGAGAGGAAGATTGGGAAGAAACCATGACTTGTCACAGCCCAAGTCCTCCAAGAAGAGAGTAGATCTCGACTAGGGACAAAACATGCCCCACTGGCATGTTCAGATGTTGTGTATTCTCTAGAAAGTGGTAGAGAGCAAGACAAAGTCATTCTCTATCTCTTCCCTCCAAGTGTTACCGGAGACCAGTCACGAGGCTAAAAGGTGTCACAACACTGTACTAGGACAAAACCCTGAAGCTATGCCTGAGTGATCTAGTCACATTATAAGCATTTTGGTTTGTACTCTGATGTACAGACACTTAAAAGCATCCTTTTCCTCTCCAAAATGTTGCTCCGTAAAACCTCTTCTTCTCATTACTGCACATGCAAGCAGGCAGTTGTGCTTTGGGTTACTGTCACAGCTGGTTGTAGGGGACAGGTAAGCAGATGAGTTCCCAGGACTAACAGACAAAATAATCTCTACGCTTAAGTAAGCAGCACAGCAGGCCTCCACAAGGTCAGTTTGGCAAAGAGACTCAGTGGACCAAGTCTTTAGGAATATGCTCTGCAACTCTCTGGAACAGAAGTCTGTGTGCTAGACTTCCCATGGTTTGGGCTGCATACTCACACACAGACTTCAGCACTTGCCTCAGAAGTCTCAGACCTGTATAGCTGTCTCTCTTACAGAGTAGAAATTTCACTGGTGACAGTGAAGGAGTCACAATTGCACTGGAGTATGCTATGGGTTTGCACACACCTTTGCTGAATGCTTATCCCAGGTCCAGCTTCAGTGTCCTGGACCAGCTTCATCAATATTTTATCTCCCCACCCTCCTGCATCACCAGTTCTTTAGACACAGCTTCTTTGGAAGAGGAGTTACCTGGTATTCTGTGCCTACACTGTGCCTCTACCTTCCATAATATAATACTTTTTGGGGAGTACTGGATTGTAGCGTGCTATTGTTACTGCCCTAGCTCATCCAATTAATTATGTAAAGAGAGCAGGTGAGGGGGGAGTTTGGGCAGGCCCAGATAAGCAGTTTTGAACTGCCAAAAATGTGAAGCTCCTCTTCAAAAAACAGTAAAGAAGAGGATCCAGAGAACTTCAGGCTGGTCAGCTGCTTTTCAGTTTCTAGGAAGTTTATGGACCAAACCCCCCTGGATATCTTTTATTCCAGACATATGAAGGAAAAGAAAGTGATTGGGAATAGCCAGCATGGATTTACTGATTGCAGACTGTGCCTGACCAGCCTGAATGCCTTCTATAATGAAATATCTGGCTCTGTAGACAGGGAGAGAAGACCAAATGTCATTAATCTGAGCCTCAGCAAGGCTTTTGACAATTTCTTTCACAGCATCCTTGTACCCAGCCTGGGGATGTATGGACAAGATGCATCAAGACAAGCAACTTTTCCCTCTAACTGGAAGTTGTGAGGCCATGGTAGGAGTCTTGTGTTCAGTTTCAGAACTCACAAAAAAAAGAGATATTTTGAGACTGAAGCAAGTTCAGCAAAAGGTTACCAAAACAGTTAAAAGGCTGTGCACATGACATTTTGGGGGCTTGACAGCGTCCCTGGTCAGTATGCAGAGTCCTCCCAACAGTCTGTCAATAAATTAGTTGTTAGTATAATACATTCACACACTGTCCCAAGGTGCTTTCCCCACAGCTCTGTAGACAGTGCTTTGATTTGGGTGCTTCAGGCAGGGAAAGGGAGATGGAAACCGTGTCCTCCTGTGCTGCTAGAAGACATTGGCCTAGTCTGTGCTTTGTTCTTATACTGGTAAATGATGACAACTCAAGGTGTCTCCTTTTTCACCAGGAGAAATGTACACAAGTAGCCTACAGTGAAAGTGGTTAGAAGAACATGAAGGTGCCTTAAGCTGGAAAAGTTTCTGCCCTTTCCCGTAGACCTCACTAATTCTAGTTTGAGTGCCTCCTGGGCAGTGGACTTCTGCTTTCACTACTTCAATACAATGAAAGGTGACAATACCAGTATATAGGAAAAGGGCATTTTTGTGTTTAAGGAAGCCTTAGTGAGTGTCTTCACTAAGACCATTAAAAGTTCCAGGAAATGAGTGACTGCTATTCAGAAACAACTACTCTCCAATTGACATGTTTTCGTGAGATCCACTACCCCTTCCTTCCTCCCTGTTCCCCCGTGTTCACCTGGGACTGACATCAGAATGGAAGTCATACTTACTCACACAAAGAGCCTATGAGAAGAGATGTCACCAGCACGAAGATTAGGTATGACTCAGCAAAAAAAAAAAAAGTCTATTTTTCTGGATCAGTCAGTGCACACATGAATCAAACTTATAAATATGTACTCATATTTCTTCTTTATTTGTTCACAGACTGGCTATTTGATTTGGTGTGTTAAAGCAGATAGCTTAATCCACACTGGAACTACTTAGTCCATGCCAATTTGTGTTCCTGTTTACATATAAATTTATTCTTTACAGGACAATTAACTGTATATATCTATAGACAGGCTTCTGGTTTTGCTTGGTTCCTGCATAATAACCCTGGTAAGCAACACTTCACAAAACCTTGTTTGACTCATGTCACTTGAAATTAATGATTATTAATACTGTTGCCAATACAGAAATAGAAGGAAATGGGCAGGGGGGAGGGGCAGTTTCTGACTGGAAAAGCATGTTTTCTTTCTTGGGCTGGTCTCCTCTCTGCAAGTTATTCATCCAAAGACATCTTTCATAGGATCCAAGAAAGGACCCACTCTTATGCCACAAAGCCTGAGATTTGACTCATTTTGATTGGCTCCCCAAACTCTTAACATCCCAAAGCTTTCCCCCCTTTATCCAAGTAAACAAAACCTTTGCTTCTCCAGGAGTGTCTCTATGGATAAGAGAACAAAATCATGGAGAGTTCTGATGCTATTTACCACCCAAATCGTCGTTTCTTCCCACCACGAGTGGGTTCATTTGGTTGGTGTAGTGAATTTACCTGCCACATTCCAGCATTGCCAGAAGCAAAGTATACTAGCTTTTCGAAGTATTTTCATCCCAACTATTGTTGGCTGAAGGGAGAGAGGAGTTGGTCCACTCCAAGAGAAAGAGGGGGAGAAAGTGGAGAGCTTTGAATCAGGAATAAAAAAGCAGTTTTCAACAGTGATACAGTCACACCGCAAGACACCTCAGAAAGGTAGAACTATAAATGCATTCTATTTTTAATTAAGAAATTTCCTGCTCACCTTCTAGTTGGTCAAAACTGAAAAAAAAAAAAAAAAAAAAAAAAAAAAAAAAAAAAAAAAAAGAACAGGTGTAGGACAGAACTAACAACACACCCAATCTTGATGTTGGCTCATTCATATCTCTCCTTGGCTTGTCCTCCTAACCTGGGGAAATTCCCTGTATCAATATGAGTAGACAGTTAACAGCTTTGCCGGATGATTATCAACAGAGAAGTGGAACTATAAAATGAATCATTTCATCATTTCTAAAGATCAGTGACAAATAAATGTTTTATTGCATATATAAATATGGGAACATGCAAAATACACTCTCATCCACTCATGTGAATGAAGTTGTTGGAAAAGCTAAAATATTGCATACATACATCAGGCCTTAAACCCTCTTTAGGCCATGGGATTGCTTTCCAGAGAGGTCATGGGCAGATGAGCAGGAAATACATTCAAGAGCACAGCAGAGGCAAAGCTACATGAAGGAAGGCTCACACTACCCCTGCCCTCCAAAATTTGGACCTTCACTTCTACCAGAGGTCATACTGTGTGCTACAGAGGGCTGCATCCCCTCTTTGATTTCAACCCATCTGACCATAAATGCTCAAATCGTGCCACTGGCTGCAGTAAGAGTTATTTGAGTGACTTAAAAGCTACAGGGTCTGTATTATGGAAGCTATTTCTATAATATTTGAAGAAGAATAGAAATAACTCAATATCCAGTTCTGTAAACAAGTGATACAGACTTTGATCTGTATAGAATCTGCCATTTGCCACAGGAAACAAAAACAAAACAAACAAACAAACAAAAAAAAAAAAAAGGCATAATATATGCCTTGTGTATTTATCAGACAAAAGTACACAGCAAGCAGCAACAAACTGCTAACAACTAAGTTATGGTATCTCTTAATATTTTAAGGGAGAGGTTGAGAAAGGTGTGGAGGAATGAGTGAGAAAATTCTTTCCTGAGGCACAGACTTAATAGGTAGTTACAGGTCAGGTAGCTAGAGGAAAAAGCTCTTTACATGTCTTGTGTGTGACCTCTGTATCACACTTGGATTATCAATAATGAGTTTCTTGTGTGTGGCTCTGAAAATCTCTTTGACAGCTAAAAACCACACATTGAGAGTTTACATATAACTGTGGTACAAAAAAAACATGACATATATTATGTGGTAATAAATTCACCCTGCCAAGACATGCCAAGACACTAAGCTTTAAAATCTACCAGAAAAACACTTCAAGTAGTTTGTATTGGAAATACTAAACATGTTCACGGCAGAAAAAACAATTTCTTGTTTACCTGTAAAGAATGTGCTAACCTGTGGTATTTTTAGCATTTGTATCTAGCACCTACTCAGGAATATGCATGTAGGGGCTAAGCACTTCCTAGAATCTAAATCAATGTAAAGATTGTGAGAACACTCACAGTTCCACTGTCAGCAATTACCAAGTGAGCTTTAGAAGTAATTGGCATTGGTTTTGACAGTCTTCTTTCATGCCTTTTAGGATTAATTAGCAAACATCTCATTAAGAATGGGGCCCATTTTTCCAGGCCATACAAAGACAGAGCAGACAGTCCCTTTCTAATAAGTATGGATGTATCTAGTAGCCAGAGCTTTTAATAGGTGTGCAGCTTTCTCACAAGTATAAGAATTCTTCCATGCTCAGCCTTGGGGATTATGAAGTGTAATGCAAAAAGTGACTCAGCTAGAAATGGGAAGATCAACTTCTCCAACAAAGGTCTGATGTGCTTAGTATTAAAAGTTACAATGCTTATATTAATTTATTTATCCACTATCCACATCCTCTAGTCAGGAAATAAAACTAAAATATGTATTGACTGATATATTTGGGGCATGCTTTCGAACTACTTTGAACAGTTTTTTTATACATCATCTTCTTCTTAGCAGATAAACATGAATAACGTGCCAAATCACTACACAGTTCTCACTACAAAATGAAATACTGTAGTGAGAATAAAACAATACCTTCATTTCAGATACTGAACAGCTTCCACCTTCTACTAAGAAGGAAAATCCACCAGTGCAAAAATTACATGGTAAGGAATTAACGTGACAAAGGACTTTCCCCACACATAATTCATCGTTAGCTTACCTTCACAGTTGTCTCACTCTGGTTTTGTAATTATGAAACCTGGAAAAGAAAAGGAAGTAACTGACTTTGGTTGCAGTATTACACACTAGGGCAAGATTTAAACATAATAGATGAGCTTTAGGACTTGGTTATGCTCCTGCTGATACGAAGGGGTAATTTAAATGTTTTCCACATCAGGCTTTCACAGCTGAAGATATTTATCTTTCTAATGCAAGGTTACTACTTCAACAGTTGCTACTTTAACTACAACATTGAGTCAATACAGCTTCACAGATGTCCCCTTACTAACTTCTTTTAAACAAACAGGCTTATTAGGGTATTCTGCAGGTGAGATTAGTCATGGTGGTTAGAACCATAGTCACTACCTCCTCCTTCTTGTCTGGCCACTTTCTGTGAAAAGTGGCATGATCAGATCAGAGATACTTAGCTGCAATTAGAGACTCCAGGGTCTGCATGCTAAGCAAAGAGAGGATCCTCATACTAAGTGCTAACACAAATAAGCAAGATACAGAAGGCAGGAGCTTATACCAGTTTCTTTATATTACTTGGCTGCAAGCTCTAGGCCTTGCTCAGCATATCAACTTCTTGCATGTTCCTCTAAAGGGACTGCAGAGGGTATTTAAGACCTGCCAGAGGTGGTATGGTGTGATTTATCCTGCCAGTGATGCATATGTGCATTTTATGACTTGTGACAATAAAACCAAACACCTGGGCAGTTCACATCTTAGACTGATAAATCATAATGAGCACCAGTAAAATCTGTCCCTGGAATGAAGAAGTTGTTGACAAAGTAAGGGGATGTAAGATACAAAATCCTACACAGGATCCCATACTGTAAATTTCACACTTCTGTGGGCATGGCACTGACAAGTTATAGCATTCATGGTGGAGCAGATGGTTGAAAAGAGAAACTCTTGAGTCCAGAAGGAACCTCATAGAGCTTCAAGGCTACCTTGACCCTGCCTGCGATCTTGGACCTCTTGCCATCCCCACCTCTCAGCAAGGTGGGTGATTCCTGCTACAAAACCCTTGCTACACTTCTCCTCCATTAGCCATGCCTCCTGCAAGGGTTGATGTCCCCAAAAATGTCTCCCAGGTCCTTGGAAGGGGGACAGAAAAGACCCTTTTGTGTCCATCCTGCCCCAGCCCAGCAACCCCTCACATTTCCTACTCCAAGCCTCTACAGGCACTTCCCATCCACCTCCCCACCATGGCAAGAAGTAAGCAGACGCCCTCCAAACAATCTGGCAGAGCCAACTGGCCAGCCATCGGCCTCCTCAGCTGCTCACCCACCTTCTCTGCCCACCTTGGGTGCTCCGCCACCAGTGCATCACAAAGTGAGGGCAGGACTTGGGCAAAAACCAAACCCAACACTGCTGGCAGGAGTTCGAACAACATCAGGCATGGGAAAGCAGAGGAGGGGTTGCTCTCTGTCTTCAGCAGGAGGAGCTGGTCCCTGCTGGACGAGTGTAGGGGATCTCGCGGCAGCTGGAGCAGCCCCTGGGCCCCGGGCAGTGGTCTCAGCCCCTGCAGCAGGCCCGATGATGGTTTTGCTGCAGGAAGAGCCCGAGGGCAGAGCTCAGCAGGGACATCGGCCCCTGCTGCTGTTGGGAGGGCCCCTTCTTGGGGTGAGGCATCTCCCACAACCCTGAGGAGGATGGGCCACCCCAGGCTCAGGGCTGGGCCCGAAGGCCACTGACTGCCATTAGTGCTCTGGGCAGGGCTGGAAGGCCAGTGCGAGCTGAAGAGGCGGGAGGGCGGCTGTGCTACTGCCAGCGTTGGCTTTGGCGTGGGCAACAGGTTGGGGTGAGGCCACAGGCAGGGACACCAGTATGGTGTGAATCGTCTGCCAGTGCCTGGCCTTCCTCCAGACACAGTGGTGAGGGGGAGCAGCTGCTTGTCAGACCTGGCCACTGTATGGCCCACATCCAGGCAAGCTCCTGGCAGCCAGTCTCCTTGTCCTTCTGCTACAAGTCCAGTGACTGGCACCAAACCACTCAGCTTGTCTGGCAAGACGATGCTCTGTAAAGCAAATCAGGGTTTTCTACTTCCATTTTCAGACCAAGATGTATCAGCTGCCAGACTCATGGTCTATGCCCATTCAAACACCTCTGTGCATCTTTTGTTCGAAAGAGATGCATACAACTGTACAGCTGTACAGCTCAAGGAGCTGCTTCTTGCAACTGTGAAATCGTCACCTAGCAAAGCAGAGGCCAAAGACACCACCATGTGTCCCCGGGAGAGCACACAGAGAAAGGGGAAACAGGTACAAAACATTAACTCACCCGGTTGTGCTGAGTGAAATTCTTAACTGCAGCAGCTGTACTTGCAGATTTTGTGTGTAATTGGATACATGCAAGTAACTAAACCTGTGCCATTAAATGTGAAGAGTGTGGCTAAGTGATTCTGTCAGAAGTAGGTTAGCAAGGTCCATCTTACTGAGGAAGCTCTAAAAGAAAAGGCAGTTCTGTTTGTATCTTTTATGGAAACTGGGGAAGAGGACAACCTTCTAGCAAGTGTGCTTAGAGATGCGTTTTGTTCAACTGACAGTCACCAACACATGTTCCTTAACAAAGGAAAAATAAGCCATATAATCACAAAAAGAATTTAAGGCCTTGTTCCATCCTTTATCAGATTTCCTGCTTCATCCATCATCTGCCAAATACAGCAGGAACTCCGCTAAGAAGCTTACATGACGACTTACCTCAAGTATCAGGAAGCTGCAAAAAGGGAGGTTATATTTTTCCTCAGCATCTCACTTTCAAAAAGCCCAGGCACCATCACATTAAGTTCAACTGCATTTCTTACTCATCATTTCAAATTTCATTTGCCCCCGTGAAATCATTGAACAGATGCCTACGTAGGCCTGAATGAAGGTTTTTGTGAGGCAATGTATGTCACATTTTGCTCTCGGTGACAACTGGCTGAAGCAGTCACAGCAGTTCAATGAATATGAATGGCACTGGTGCTTCGCTGGGGAATTGAAAGCAGTAAAAGCGAAGAAGTGCTATACCAAGACATGGTACAAATATCAGTTGCTCATATTAATGGGAAGATGCTACCATTATGGTTATGACATAGGAAGGCAGTAAATCAATAGTATAGGCCATCTCAGGTGTTCCTTTCTCTGACGTGTATGGCTTTACTTCATGAAAATACCAGTATCAGTTAAAAAAAACAAATTTGGAGGGAGATGCTAGAAATCACAGACTTGGAAGTTACTGAACATGTATCTTCCCAGGGAGGCCATGCAGCCTCCAATGTTTTATTACATATTAGGGAGTACCAGAAGAGGGATAGTATGCTATCTTCAGTAGTACTGTATCATAAAAGAAGTTCAGGATATAGGACATCCAGGATATAGGACAAGGACCACAGCCTGGACATCCTGACTTTGGCTTTCATAGAACTCAGGAGAGAATTAGATGCCATTTCAGGGGTGAGACTAAGCTTTATAAGGTGGTACTTATACACCTGTAAGACGAAAGAGGTGCCTTCCTTCTGTTTAAGAATAAGATGTCACAGCTGTAGCCAAACAAGTGAAAATGAGAAGAATAGGCAGTCAAATAAATGCTGAGAAATTCAGGAAACTGGCAGTAGTATCTAGTATCTCCTGAGAATAAGTTATCTGACTTTTAAATGGACTGCAAAATTTAGCTTTAAACAACCTATCAGCTGAAAACACCTCTAGAATCCAATAGCGCCTTGTTCAACTGTTATTTCTGACTTATGCCTTACTGACATAGATAAGAGATGTGGCATTTGGTCTGGTCCTGTGCTCCACAAAACTGTTCTGTAAAAATTAAAGTTGGATTCAGTAAACATCCCATTCCAAATTCCAGTTCAGTCATATTTTCATATTCTTTCCTGAGTAACTCAGTGGACAATGTTACGTTCTCACTGAGCAGGTATGATACAGTGCACAATTAAATATGTTAGTCTAAACTTAAGAAAGCTATTCATATATAACACTCAGAAATTAGTCTCTCAAGATTGGCACTAGAACAAACACAAGACCCTTCTATCTCCATGTACTAGTAATAGCCACATTTGTTCAAAATACTGATGTGAAGCACTTCTTTCATCCTTTCAAACTGCCACATGCCAAAGGCAGCTAACAAATGGGGTCATTGTTTTCAGCTGGTATTTCGTATCAAAGCTCTAGGCAGTACAAGAGGCAAACCCAGACATTTCCTGAGTGGATCTGAAGAGTTTAAGTTTTATTGAACATAAGACATGAAGAACCCACACTGTTATTAGCTGCCAACACATTCCCAAGGATATAGTGATATTGTTTGCTGGAAAGAATTTACCTAAATGAAAATTCTGCCCAAATGTCTCCATCAGAAAGGCAGTTGCTTTGCGGAATTCAGTCACCTTCAGAATCCTGGAGCGAGCAATGTTTCCTGGTGCTTTGGGAAGGGCTTGCATCAGCCTGTTAAGAATACTACCACTCCATAACCCACTGCATCATGCCTGATACACTTCCAAATACCAGTGAAAGTAACACCATAATGCCACCATACTTGGAGTTCCCCAACACTCCTCAATCTTCTATCAAGCTTTCCTATTTTTCCCTTGGATTTTCCCAAAGGCTCCATCCAGGTGAGGAAAGAGCAAAATGAACTATGGAGCAAGGTGTCAAATATACACTGCACCATCAATAAACTAACATGGGCATATTTTCTCTTCTCATTGTCCTTCTCTGCTCTGCAGGATAACTCTGCTACAGAGTTATCTGTAGCAAAAGCAGACACAAAACGGTGGAAGAAAAGCAGCTCTCAGGAGATTGTGTTCTTTATGGGATTAAACAGAAAGATCATGGAAGAAAAATGCCACTTTTCTTTTGAAACCAATTACTTCCATAGTAAAGCAGGAAAAGGAGAAAATTACTATTTAAATACAGGTTTATTACTTCATCTATGCCTACAAATACTTCCAATTTTCCAGAATTTATCAAATATTTTTATATGTAAGGAACTTGTACAGTGAAAAACACTTCTACTAATACTTTCTCTGAAAGTACAGGGAGATCAAAAGGGAAAAAAAGTGGGATCAAATCAAGCTCCCTGCACTGTATAATTGCAGCATTCCTAAACATGCTGAATTTTGTTTAACACACACCCAAAGGTATGTTGATAAAACTGCTATATTTTTTCATTTCTTACAGTTATAATTTCAACAAATCCAGTTTCTAGGCAGCAACATGCTTTTCCCTTAACCATCCCAATACCTTTATAGTCTTTATTATAGGTAGGGCTGAGAACCAGCTGATTTAAAGAGAATAGTGTGAGTGGACATTTCAGGATCCATTGCAAGCACTGCACCAATGACTTCCATACAGCATTTGAACTTCATTGTTTTGGTCCTTTGTTGCTCTTTTCCTTGCCATCTCCAAATGTTTTGGCTCTTTCTCCATTCGTTTTATCCTCATGTTATGATTATTTTTAGAGTACAAGCCTTCATGTCTGTGTTAATTCTCTGAAACTCTTCTGTCTGCGGATTTCATAGGAAAAATCTCTGTTTTAGAAAAGAAGTGCAGGAGAGAGCAGAGAGCACTTTCTGGGGAATTTCCTGCACGTGGAAAAGGTGCTGCACTGACAAGTGTCCTGTGTCACTCCCTAGCAGACACTGTCACATCCAGACTATGTACCTAAGAGTGTCTAGAACAAGGTGATAGCTGTCCACACAGCCAGAAGGAGGTGAGCTGAAGAAACAGGCAGAGATTCCCTGAAAACTCAAGGTTGAAGTACTCTCAGCAGTGGGCCTGATATGATCAGGACATAGCAAGGAAAGAAGAGAAATCTGGGGGGAAAAAAAAAAAAAAAAAAAAAGAGAGTGTTCTTGACGAAAGGTAGTACCTCTACAGAGAGGATACTACTCAGCTGTAGGTTTGCCACAAGCCTTGCTGGACAGAACCCTAGGCAGAGTAGAGGTTACGGAGCAAATCAAAGAAGCCATTAGGCAGCTCTGTGCTTTAAGTTTTCTACCAGACTGTAGCCAACATCATGTTTTTAGATCAATTGCAGTTAAACATTTTCAGTTCCTTTAACTTGTTTCCTTCCACAGCCTGCAAGAAAACTTTCCAAACAGGTATTAAAAATTCATTTTCTTTATGTTTTAATGGACAAGGAAAATTTCTAATTATCTCAGCATTTTCCCAGCCCTGCTGGGACCAGAGCTTGGCAACATTATAAAATGAGAGAAGAGAATAATGAGTGTTTTGCATCAGGTGTCAGCAGTGTTGTGTTCTCAGTGAGCAGTAGGGACATCAGGCATGCATATCACTGGTCTAAAGTGCAAACTAAATCTTCACTTCTACATATTTTTCATCCATCATCTCAAATAATTATCTAGAGACAGTTCTTCATTAACTGAAAAAAATGTGGGCAACACCAGACTGGAAAGAGGAGATGGTCAGTGCTGCTCCCCTAAATTTATCCTTGGTCACAGAACTACTTGTTTGGTAAAATTGCCTGATCACTCATGCGGGGAACTGACCACAGCAGTCTAGAATGAGCCTTCCAAAGCCATCAAAACTTGTCTGAGCACCAGATGGGATGAAGTGGTAGAGACGGAGGGATCTACTGCACCTCGTACATTTTCCCCCTAACAGGAGACATCTGTGAAATTCCTCGAAGAAATTAGGGTGTGTTCCTCTAAAAAGGTGACACGGTCAATAGCCCAACTTACGTACCTCTATACCAATGCACACAGCAGGAGGAGTTGGAAGCCAATGTGAAGCTAGCAAGCTGCAATCTAATCAATATCGCTGAAATGTGGTAGAACAAATCACATTGACTGGAGCACTGCAATTCATGGCTATAAAATGTTCATAAGAGACCAGCAAGGAAGGAGAGGCAGGGAGGTTTCCCTCTGTGTAAGAAAAATGATTGACTGCCCAGAGTTGCCTTTGAAAACAGCACTGAACAGGTTGAGAGTTTATGGGTAAAAATTAGGGGCCAAATAATGAAGGAAACCTTGTGGTATTTACCACAGGCCACCCAGTCAAGGGAAGTCTGTTGACAAAGCATTCTTACTTCATACTTGCAGGCTCTGATCCTGCCGGGAGACTTCAATCACCCTGACATCTGCTGGAAAAGCAACACAGCAAGCTGTAAGCAACCCAGAAGACTCCTGGAGTACACCAAGAATAAAAGACAGCCCAAGCATTACTAGACCTGTTGCTTATCAACATGGAAGTTCTAAATAGAGATGTCAAGATTGGCAGCAGCCTGAGCTGCAGTGATCATGCCCTGGTGGAATTCACAATCTTGAGGTATATGGACCAGGTGAAGAGTAGAGTCAGAACACTGAATTTTGTGAGAGCAAACTCTCAGTTAAGGAAATAGTGGATGGGACCCCCTAGGCAACTATCCTCAGGGATAAAGTATCTGAACAGAGCTGGCCAGTCTTTAAGGACATATAGAGCGCAAGAGCTCTCAATGCTCATGTGTAAGAAATCAGAAAAGGAAGGCAGGAGACCAGCATGGCTGAGTAAGGACCTCCTGGCCAAACTAAAGTGTAAGAAGGAAATGTACAGGCAGTGGAAACAGGGACGTGTATCCTGGGAAGAATATAAGGATGCTGCCTAGATATGTAGGGATGAGATCAGGAAAGCTAAATCCCTCAGGCCCCTGAACTTCAGGTCAGGGACTGGGGGAATGAAGTCCCTCCCATTGAAAGTGATAATCAGGTTCAAGACCACCTAAGGAACCTGAATATACTAAGTCCATTGGACCTGACAAGATGCATCGGAGGGTCCTGAGGGAGTTGGCTGATGTAGTTGTGAAGCCACTCTCCATCATATTTGAAAAGTCATGGCAATCAGGTGAAGTTGCCAGTTACTGCAGAAAGAGAAACATCACACCCATTTTTAGAAAGGGTACAAAAGAGGACCCTAGGAACTACCAACCAGTCAGCCTCATCTCTGTAGCAAGTAAGATCATGGAACAGATCCTCCTGGAAGATATGTCAAAGTATAGGAAAGACAGTGAGGTGATTAAAGATAGCCAACATGGCTTCACCAATGGCAAATCATGCCTAACTAACCTAGTGACCTACGATAGAGTGGCTGCATCAGTGGACAAAGGAAGAGCTATGGATGTCATCTACCTGGATTTATGTAAGACCTTTGGTATGGTCCCCCGCAATATTCTTGCCCCTAAATTGGCAATATATGGGTTTGATGGATGGACTGTTAGATGCATACAGAATTGTCTGGATAGTCATGTCCAGTGAGTTACAGTCAATGTCTCAATGTCTGAGTGAAAATCAGTTATGAGTGATGTCTCAAGGATCCTTACTGGGACGAATACTATTCATATCTTCATCAGTGACATGGACAGTGGGATCGAGTGCAAGTTTGCAGATAACACCAAGCTGAGTGGCATGGTTGATTCACTAGGGGGAAGGGATGCCTTCCAGAGGGACCTTAACAGGCTTGAGAACTGGGCCCACATGAACCTCATGAAGTCCAACAAGGCTGAGTGTAAACCCCTACGCCTGGATCAGGACAATCCCCAGTATCAATACACACTGGGGTATGAAGGGATTGAGAGCAGACCTGCAGAGAAGAACTTGGGGATACAGGTGGATGAAAAATTGGATATGAGCTGGCAATGCACATTTGCAGCCTAGAAAGCCAACTGTATCCTGGGCTGCATCAAGAGAAGTGTGGTAAGCAGGTCAAGGGAGGTGATCCTCCCCCTCTGCTCTACTCTCATGAGACCCAACCCGCAGTGCTGTGTCCAGCGCTGGGGCACCCAGCGTAAGAAGGACATGGACCTGCTCAAGTGGGTGCAGAGGACCACAAAAATGATCAGAGAGATGGAACACTTTTCCTATGAAGAAAGGCTGAGAGAAATGTGTTTGCTCAGCCTGGAGAAGAAAAGACTCTAGGGACACCTAATTGTGGTCTTTCAATATATGAAGGAGGCTTATAAGAAAGACTGAGAGAGACTTTTTACCAAGGCCTATAGTAACAGCATAAGGTACAATGGTTTTAGAATGAAAGAGTGGTTTTAAGATTGACCATAAGGAAGACATTTTTTACAGTGAGGGTGGTGAACCAGTGGAACAGATTGCCCAGGGAAGTTCTAGATACCTCATCATTGCAAGTGCTTAATGTCAAGTTGTATGGAGCTTTGAAATGGTCTCGTGAAAGATGTCTCTGCCCACGGACTAAATGATCTTTAAGACCTTTTCCAACCCAAACCATTCTGTGATTCTATGATGCCTCAACTGAACCATTTATTCTGTGTCTCAGCATGAAAAAGAGACATAACAGGACACAGCACTGAGAAAACAGTGACTGCTAGCCAATGCAACCTAGCACAGAAAAAAATGTGTGGCAGCTGTGCAACACTTTTGCACAGGAATGAGAAAGGAAGCATTGGGAGCCAGGTGCTCTTGCTTGCTTTTCACACTTGAGTCCAGATAAATCCACTAATGCCCTCAGGATATTAGCTTCACTGAGCATAAGCTCTGAATATGCTGCTTTTGGAGCAGCTGTCAGACCTGTACAAATCCAATGCCCATGGCATCTGGAGTGACACTAGTTTCAGACTGGATGACCACATTGCTGCAATAATATTATTGGACTGGGAATGCTCAATACTGTTTTGGTTGTCTTTGCTTTAAAGCATGAATCTAAAAATATGTTTGTCCTTTGTAATCTTGAAAAAAGAGACCCAAAACCAGAACACCTTAGTAAACGTACGTAGTTGTCAGTAATTGCAGTCCATTGGTGTTTGGATAATGTCATGTATTGTGTTTTGAGTGATGTTTGAATGTTATACTGATACTTGAGCTGTTCTTCAGAAGTTGCCACATCCACATGCACAGCTTAATGCCTGTGACTAAATCATAAAAGGAAAATACAACCATACAAAAGTCAACAGTAAGTTACAAGAGTGCTTTTATTAAGACACCAAAACTCCACTAAACAGACTCAGATAGTCACAACAGCAGTTTCTGCTGAGCATGCAAGGTATCAAACACAAGCTACTGGTTTGCATTTCACCCTGAAGACTAGTTCTCAGCTTTTCTAAATGGTATAGCTCCACTGAAATCAATAGGCAAATCTCTAGTCCTGTCACTTTCAAGCAGTTCAGGACTGTAAGTACTAAAATCTAGAAAAATATTTATAGTAAAATAGCTTATCCTTTCACTGTGTGCAGAAGGCAAACACATTATGTATTTGAGAGCAAACTGAGCAAAAGTTAAGAGACTCCTACGTAATAAAAACTAATGGTTATGTTCATCAGACTCTAAGACTGCAAAGATAATTTGCAGTTTCACTAATGCATTGTAACCAAATGGATCTTTTTTTATATCAGGATTTGGTACCTGATATTTCAGCAAGGAAAAGACAGGTCAAAGATTTTTACTCCTTATAGATTCACTTGAACAAAAAGCAGAATGCAGATGATTATTCTGAATTTTATTGATGTATTTAAAAGGTGTATATATATAATCTTTAAGATCAATCAGTATGATCTTTTGCAAAATGTAGAAATCCTATACCCAATAGTCTTATTACCTAATAGAAATTGGACTAGTGGGATAGAAAAGCAGCTTTCCAATGCTATTCTGTACCAAATATCAGTACCTAAATGGTATGGCTACTAAGAGTATTTCTGAGTTCAAGTTAATGACTAGTTTCCACTAAGAGTTATTTATAATGGTGTCCATTGAGTTTAAAGAGGATTTAGCTTGTTCACTGCAAATTACTGAATTACATGTGACCCAGACACAGCAGGCTCTATCACTGTGTAGGAGCACATGCAGCAATCAGAACCAAGCGGTGGTGGGGATAAGTTACCACACTGCTTTACTCTCCATCTTCTAACATGCTCACTGAATTGGAGGCTTGGGGCAGCAGCGTGAAGAAGACCACCCTGAGAAAGAGTCCTGCAGGAGATGCTGACTGCGGAAAATGGTTTTGTTCCACTTTATCCAGTTGAACAGACTGTTGTTTCCAATGGAGCACACAAGCTAAACCTTTGCTGCTGCACTACCAGTAGGGTCTTGCAGTCAAGCAAAATTCAGCTCGAATTTGTAACTATACTGTTGTAATTGGAGTGCCATCACTTAGGTGGGCAGCACATTCTGTGGCTTGATTGCACAATCATTGTGGTCTAATTAAACAAAATATGTAGGTACCAATTGATTTATCTAGAAAAACATGGGCTGCCAGTAGCAAAAATCGTTTCTTTTTTCTTTTTTTTTCACTGAGTCCTTGTCAATTAAAGAATTTACAATCAAACCTCAAAACTCATGCTGAAGAACACTCTGAGTAGGTTAAGCCCCAGATTCATGGTGCCTTTTCTTTATTCGGTGGCAAATCCAATACTTGTTCTCCAACTTCTGTATACTTAAGGCGTTGCACAATTAGGTCTTGAACGTTGCTGCAGCTCAAAGTTTCAACCTCACCTTAAGTAAATAGTGAATTACAAACTGAAAAGGAAACCTCTCTAAGGGTTTGCTGATCTATTTCCTGGAATATTTATAGAAACGTGCAGCTTGTCAATAATGGCACAGGTGATGCTAAGATGGCCACATATCAACATGTCACAGTGAGAGAGCCAAATCTTGGAACTGGAATAGAGAACTATGAAGTCTTCCTTCTTTCCCTTCTATTTATGGAAAAAAATGCCAAAATTTACTTCAACCTGGAGCTGCAGTTGCAAATAGTTCTCAGGACACCAGGAAGAGTGAGATTGCTAAAAAAAAAAAAAATAAGAGGGGGGATAGAAGCCTTTTATATGCGGCATTAATTCGGACAAGTCAGTATTGCAACATGACCACCACTGTGAAGAGTAACGAAGCCAAATGCTGAGTGAAGACAAGCTTCAGTTCTCCATCTGATGAGATATGATCCAACTAGAAAAAATAAAAAGCAAACTAATTAGATTGAGAAAGGTAATTAACTACCTTCCAAAGAAAGTAAATACACAGGAAAGAAGAGCTGAGTAGTTCCAGCATCTAAAAGGAGCCATTAGCCAAGATTCCAACATGATGTCTAAGTGTTACGAGCCTGACAATATCCTTTATGCTACAAACTTACTGCACAACTCCAGAATTCTCATTACTATCAAGTATTGCAGTCACCCATGACTACTCATGAGAGCAGAATGATGAATGAAGACAAGACATTCTTTGCTCTGTGGAGAGACTAGGACTCTTCATATATAGGTTTTAATTTAATGGACCTAGATATGCCCTTTATGATGGATTATGGCTCCCTAGTGGGACCTGTACCACTGATGGAACTGTACAGAAGCCCCAGGTACCTTCCCTTTGAGCTCCCAACAGGCAGCCCTGCACAGCCTGTGGGAAGCAATCACCCTCACCTACAGTGATCTCCTAGGAGCCTCCCATAGATGACTACAGAGGGTGGTCTCCGTAACATAAGATTAAGGGAAATAGAGCTAATAATGACTACTCAAGACTTTACAAGCAGATAAATGGGATACAGTCTTCCCTATCCTTTCTCCGTGATATGTATTAAGCGTTATTGTGCTTAGTGAAGCAAACTAACTTATCCACAAATACCATCATGATAAATCTAGTGAATTTACTGTGGTCATGGCAGCTGCATTGTCATGTATGAGGCCTCCATCAGGAATGAGTTACTGAATAACTCTGGTAATAATGTCAGACAAGCCGGCTGCCAGGAACAGAATTTGATCTGCAGTTAAACATCCTTGAGTTGCGAAGCAATGCTAGGTGTTCTTTTTCAGCAACCAGCTTTCGAGCCTATCTCTCCTCCTCTTAAAGGCACAAACATACACATGGCAGTGAGCAGCTAGAACACACTTATTTTACAGAAAAAGTGCTGAATCTTATGGTATTCTGGAAAAGTGTAAAATTCCCAGGCTGCAGAGGCAGAATGTGTGGTAGTAGTTAACACACCTCAGGGCTGTCTTTTCAGACTCTCTCCAGGCACTTGTAAGCACTGTTTATGCACTATCAATATTTCAAGCTCTTTATGTCTAACATTGTCCTATTTTCTTGAAAAACACCCCCTTCAGGGGAAAAAAAAAAAAAAACAACCACAAGCTTTTGCAGAAAGGGATAACTTCTGAAGCAAATTGTCTTCTGAAGCAGATTTATAGAGAGTGGTAAAGCTTCTCTCCCTTATTATTAGTAATCCATGATCCGGAACTAAAAGTGATATGCTTTTTGTGGAAATGGTTATTGGTGTTCTAAAATGGTGTGTCATTTACTCTGACTGAGACAGAAGCCTTGAAGGCAGATGGAGAAGGCTGTCTTCCTCCTCTGTAGTGTGCAGCATTTGAAAACAGGCAAGAACAGTAAGAATTTTATTCTTACTTCTAGAACCTTATCCTGCAGCAAATAGAACAGGAGGATTAAATACCCTTAAACAGAGGATGCTCTTCTGCAAGTATCTAACCATTTTAGGAAGAGATAAACAACTAAAAAATGTGACTGATCATAATTCAGTACTTACATCTGGTAACCTGGAAATTGCTAGTCATAGAACACTTGGTAGCTGAAGTTGTCAGACTTGATTCTGAAGTTGTATCTTCCCGTCTTTCGCTGGTACTGGAAAATGAGAAGGCTCAAAACTCCCAGCACAAAACCAAACACGGCAAAGGCAATGAGGATGATGTATCCAATTCCCATCCCAGCCTCCTTCTCTCTCTTCAAATCAGATGCTAAAACAAACAAGAGGTGAAAGAAAAAAGCTTTGAAGTTCCTGAAACTTTTCCTGGGATGGGAAACAAACCTTGCCTACAAATTAGCCAACACACATGTTGAAGCACAGAGCTGTGATATGGAAGTGAATCAGCCTTCTGGGGAGGGTGATTCTCATGGAAAGGTCCATGAGCCACAGTCCAAGTTCTCTTTTTACGTACAAGTATCGAGTGCCTGCAGACATGAGTATAATGTGTCTTTGGAATTTTCTATTAAAATAAGAATTAAAGGATCAGCATTGGTGACTTTTTAAAATGCTGCCTTACTTTCAGAATAACCCTAAAGGCAAAGCATTCTCTCATCTTAATCCTGACCCCATTCATCTACGATTATTAAACCCCACTTTATTTTCTTTTAGCTCATATGTAACATTTCTTTAAACACAAAGTATTGAGGAAAGGATTCTCCATGTGTGCTGTGTCTCTAAGCTCCCATTCTAGTCAGCAGCAATCTGGCCAGGGCAGTCAGTGGAGGCAGGTAAGTGAGTCACACTGAAGTGGTCACTGTGGGCTTAACTCTGTAGCCTGAACATAAGCATCTAGTGCCACCTGAGAAGCCCAAGGGTGTCTAGAATGTCTGCACAGGTCTGGCAGACATGGCATGGGACCTGCAGAAGACCTATAGTCTTTTGGAATAGTACCCAGACACCAAGGGGAAGGAAAGGATGGGGCACCATGGGTCATGAGCACTAAATGCCTATGTGTGGGCAAGAGTCAAGTCCCTTGTTGCCAGCTGTCTCCCTAGGCTCGATTGACCATCAGCAGAACATGTTCATCTGGTTCACACATAGACACTTCCATGTATTTGTCCAAATCTGCAAGCAGAATCCCCTGTCCCTTTAATATTGTGCCTCTATTAATGTTTGTACATGTATTCTTACATACTTCTAATTAAATCTTGTAAATGCTTGATGCACCTACAAGAACATCTATTTGCACACATTTTCAGGACAGTGTTTATTCATCCAAGCACTTGTACAGTACCTGAGCTGTACAGAAAGACAAATTCCAATGCATCCATGCCTGTAATTAGAGACAAGATCTTTGGCCAAAGGGCACAGTTGGCAGCCACAGAGGTATGCAGTAGCAGTGTCCAGGCTATGTAACAACCAGGGCATCACTCCAACACACACCAAAGCAGTGTTGCATAATCTAGCTAGCTTGTTTCTGAATTTCAGTATGAAACAAAAGTATAAAAAAGAAGATACACAGTGGAAATGGCAGCCTGTAGCCAGACACAGACAGGACAGGTTTTCCTGAGGATAAATATCAGTGTTCCTTGCCATAGCATGTGGCCAGGCAGTACAGGCAAAGAGCAGTTAAATCTTTTTTCATGCTTCACTGCAGCAGCTTACCTGACATAGTAATTCATGTTGTCTCCTTCAACACACAGAGATGCATTAACTGTCTAGGTCTAGCCTCACACTTAAAATGCGAGTATCAAAACTGGAAATAGGAGAAGGCATCTAGTAATGCCACCTTTGCCTAAGAATCGAAGTAATACAGTCCAAATACAGCTCCCCTCACCAGAGTTCTTTTTGTGTAATGACCATTTTTCAATATTAGAAATGTACTGGGGTCTCCAGTGAAAATGGGAGTGAGATCTATTTGATGTAAGTAAGTGCTGTACAAAGCAAGTTGTATTAATTGCTAAGTTTTAAAAAAATAACTAATTCAGAAATCAACACAGAAGGCCTATTCTAACAGACTAATACTTCATATAATGGAAGAAAAATACAACATGCGAAGTCAGAGCCAGTTTCTAGGTCCAGAAGAACATTGTGATCATCACAGCAGAGAAAAAGATACCCTGAGCCTGGAAATAGTCCAGCATTAACTTGTCTCCACAGTCAGAAGAGTGTTAAGTAACTGGCAAAACAGGCAACCAGCAGGAGGAAAGGAGGTGACTTCTGTCTATTCACAGTAGTCATGTGTTAAAACTCTGATATTGGTATATACAAATATTCTCAATGAGTGGTTTATGCTAATAAGGTATGAATGCAAGCATATGGCTGGAGGAGGCCAAATGATCAAAAATGCTAGAGGCCACACGTGCCCTGGAAAACATCACTGGGGTAAACGCAGAAGAGGCAGAGGCATAACAAATTAGACCTTGCTTGTACACAGTGCTGGTGTTCACTCTCTATTAACCTGTACTCTACCTTTCCACCATATTAACCAAGATGCTGTGCATCAGCTGTGCTCTGCCACTTTTCCTCACGGTAGTAATGCAGTCAATACCAGGGAGTCTAAGGAAACACAATACCATCTCTTACCATCTCTGATTTTGGACTTCAGAGCTCAGTATAATTGGAGTCTGATGAGAGGGTAAACACTTGACAACCTGATTGCAATCTAAAAGATCCAAGCTGCTTTCACACTTCACTATTGTTATAATGGTTTGATTTTGTGGCTGTTGTACTCTTTGTGCAAAAAGCTACACAAAGCACTTTATCCTCTTCCTTTCTACATTCCCGTGACAGTATGAGTCACTTCACCGAGGAGGGCACATGATTTTCCAGACTGTCACACAGCTTCAGTAAGAACTCCTGCTCCTCAAAGATATGTAGAAGGGCAGAAAAACCTTGCATCACGTTCATTTGCCAGTGAAAAAGAATCTTGAAATGATAGTTAGTCTTTTTGTAAGCACCTATTGTAACTCACCAGCTGATTTACAGAGGGGTCCCCAGGACGTTCTGTGCATTGCGATGGTTTCACCACTCTTCAGGGATCGAACTGCATGGCATCTCTGCAACAATCAATTCAAGCTCCAACAAGTAATATGGCTTACTAATTAAAAATACAAGTATTTGTACTGAGTATGTGAAAGTCCAGTGCTATTCTCACTCACTGGGGTTTTTGTTTCTTAATGTTATGCTTTGTTAAACTGAAATGAGCACCAAATGGAGGTTCAAAAGAAATGGCATTAGGGAAACATCAGTATAAAATCTGTAATTAGTCACACTGGAAAACACTCCTGTGAACAGACATTTACCACATGCGATCTCTTTCTTTTTATTAATTTTCAGTTTGTTTTAGAGAAACCTTATGGGAGAATAAACTTCTCACTATTTCTATATGCCAGGGTTTTGCAAACATTTTTGTTTGGATGTTTCTGCTGCCCATGGCAAGCACAGCAGCTACTACAACCAGCACCAGCAAAAGCAGCAGCAACTTTGAGCCCCTGCCAAGCTGTGTGTCATTTTGAAGCAACGCACAACTCTTCAGTGACATGTGAACTACTAATCTGGGAACCTCTAGTCTGAAAGCCCTGCCCTGTGAAATGCTGCTTTAGCTTTGTGTGACCAGCACTTGCAGAATACACAGCACACTAATCTTCTGCACGCTTCCTCTGTAGCACTGTTCAGTTTTGTTTACTACCTTTTTCTGTTAAGTTGCAACCTAAAGGTCTCTAATGCGAACCATAGCCTGCTGAGGTTATTCAAAAGATACAGTGGCTCTCCTGGAAGTGCACATAAAAACAGAGAAACTGCAGTACCATACTATAATCAGCAAAAGAAAGCAGAGAAGTGCAAGGGTGTCTTACCAGCTTGTCTACATAAGACAGTGTTATCAGCCTGGTTACACTGAAAAAACCTCTACAATCCACTGTCAGCAACAGTGTCTTTAGCTGGGTTATCCCCCAGAAAAATACCTACTTTGGCCTACCCTCGAATAGCTTTTCAAGCTAGGCAGATCCATTGGAGGATATAGCTACACAGAGGCTCCCTGATGTCAATGATATTTCAGTTCCACGTGGCCATATAATAGCCACATTCCACCAAACATATGCCTGGTGGTGGCAGCACATCGCTTCTCTTCCCATTCAAAGTCATGTTTCTTACTCATTTCTTACTACATTGTTCCCCAGTCTGTCTTATTTTTTTTCTACTCTAAACTTTAGAGCACCTTACTCTCTCCACCAAGAAAACGAGGAATAAAAAGACTGGGTAAGAAAAAATAATACAAGATGTAAGTCTCAATTTTGTGGGCAAAGAGCTGAAGTAAACCTGCCCTGGAGCAAGTCAGTATTCTCCAGAGTAGCAGACAGATCAGAGGATCAGATCCCTGACCCTGGGCACTTTACCAACCATCTCACATTATTTCCAAACATACTCTGTTCTTGCTCCAGTTTTCCTTGATCTTTACATTTCCTGCAGCTCCCTGTCCTTTCTTTGTAAAAGCCATTGTCATCCTGTGTAAATGTGCCTAGTGTTTGTTTTGTTTTCTCCACCTAACATTTTAATTTCAGTCTAAGATACTGAACTCACTACATATTAAATTTTGGATAGGAGAAAGAGCAACATATCTTATATATATATGCATGAATAATTAGAATATATGAAAGAAGAAGGCCTTGCTGATTAACTCTGTTGTGCCTTGTTTACTGCAGATGTCAATCATCTCAATCAAACCTCACCTTGGGCTAGCAGAATTACCCCACCACAGAGCCCTGTAACTCAGATCAAAGCCAGTCCTTTAGTTAACTGTCTTCCTAAACTTTAATCCATACAGCTAAAGCCTGTTCTAACAGCAAACCTAGCAGCTCCTAGCAAAGCAACTCTCTGATACCTTACAGGAGCCATAAGGGTCCATGCAGTCCCTGTCCTGCCCATCCTTCTTATTCCCCTGCCTTGCACCCACCACCATGTCCCTCCTCAGCTGTGCATAGTGAACTTGGGGATGGCACTACCTCCTCCAAAGGTAAAGCACTGACTTTTAACCCACAAATTCAGCTGTGAACACTGGAGCCATCTTTCCATCTGTCAGACGTGTTTTCTGTCCCTACTTTTTTTTTTTTTTTTTTTTTTTTTTTTTTTTTTTTTTTTAATCTGGAGGAAACTTATGCTTTGAGAAAGGAAACCAGTATCTTCTGCTAACCATTTTTAATCTTTTAGGAAGAGATCGTTTGCTTTACAATGGTCTTAAACAGAGTTATTTAGAGCTAGAGGAAAGTATTAAACAATGGAGGAACACCAAACTGCTAATGAAAACATCCTTGATAGAAAAAGAGCCAGGAAGGTTGGCAGAAGGAGAGGAGAATTCCTGTGTGTCTGCTATAAAGAAGAAAAAAAGTAATCAGCAAAACCTATTTTTTCTTATTTCTATGGTAGCAACACATTTTTAGATGAGGCAGTGTGTATCAGTCACTTAGAAATAAAAAGAAACAAAGCAATGCTTTCGAGCACAGAGAATTAGAAACTGAAGCTGTTATCAGAATATTGCTTTGTTTATTGCTTTATAAAGCAATAGGACTTTTAAAAAGCCATAATAAATGCTATTAGAGTCACAGCCCTAGAAACTTAATGCCACTGAGCTTCCTTTCCTGGCACCTAAACTTTCACCTGAAGAAGCAAATCTCTAGGGGGGAAAAAAAAGGACAGAAAAACATCCAAAATCAATTTACTCAGACTTTCCTGCTGACACTGTCAATATGGGTGCTTGCTTTTTTGTGACATGTCCATCTGACTTGACAGATTTCTGAACAGTCTATCTCATTGTGACTTCTGTTCACTGCCTTCCAGCCACTCCTATGCAGAGGTGAAAGGTTCAGTTCTCAGGTTCCCCAACTTTGATTTCCCCATTTCTATACAAGTTCCATGCTTTTAAATACAAAGATGAGGAACAGGAAGAAAGGCTGACACTTCCATCTGGTTGTAGTTCTTCCTCACTCCTCTCTGTTCTCGGCAGACAATGAAGAAAAACTTCAAGAGCTATTTTAAACCTTGTTTGGAAACATTACTCCTTCAATTCCATAGCACATGGCACATCAATGAAAAATAGCACATTGGAGCAAAATACTTACCGTCCTGCAGGTGCTTCCTGGTTTCTCCATACAAATACGAATTTTGCAGTGTAAGTAGACCACAGAATTGTTGACAAAGGAAAAAATTTTCATCTTAAACTGTGCTTTGCTTGAATTCCCATTCTCTAGCACTGTGGTATATGTATTTGGGATGGGACAGCTGAAAAGGAAGAGAAAAACCAGACATAGCAACTCAGTCTATAGAAGGCATGTTGTGGTTATATCACATAACTGAGGTTGGAAGGCTCCTTTAGAAAGCCACAGCCAGACCCTCCTTGAAGCAACTCTCCAGCAGTACAGGGATGATAAGGGGCTATTTGCTACTCTACTCTGACAGTAACTGAATAGGAGATTCAAGAAGTGGTTGGAAAGTTGGAAAAGAAGGGAGTGACAGAAAAAAGGATTTAAACTTGGCTTCACCAAAAACAAATTGAAAGAACATCATATTAAAAGGGGTATCTTCTGTTACTGAACAAAAGTATTACCCTGTATTTTAAGGTGCTGGGTGAGCCCACGGAATATGACATTGGGGTGAGATTAGGGCTTGAGGCAGCAACAAACCTCCTCTTTTACCAGAGGCTGCATTAATACTGTGTGTGAGTCACAACACATAGGCATCAACTAAACTATGTCTTCACTGATGAGAGGCACGTAAGCTCTTGGTAAAGCTGCGCCACGGAGAAATATATAAAGCACACCCTTTTCAAATGTTCTTTCACTACTGACTGCCGAAACCACCTATTTCTTCAGGTCAAAAGTACAGTTCCTTTACAAAACTGTGGGGAAGACAACCAAACTCAAACAACTACCACATCACCCTTTCAAAACATTTTCTTTTCATACCCACCTCTCTTGTTCAAAGGTGTGACCAGTGCACATGGTAAGGGACTGTTTATATGAATGATAAGAACACACATAAAAGGCATTTAAAATACAACACAGTAGTCAGTGCCACTGGAAGATCTAAGGTATGGCACATGCTATTTGCAAGTGGCATTGCTGTACCTGTTGCTGATAAAAACAAATGAGAGGGGATCCACTGAATTATTAGTTGGAGTTGCCCAGCAGTCAGTGAGGACCACCTTGAGCTTGCTGTCTGCTCTCTGGATCCCCACTTCAATCAGCACATTGTCACTGGCAGAGACGCTGAAATTTTTTGGCAATGGGGAGTTTCCAATAAACAGCTGCATTTCTGTTCTGAAGTGTCCAGATTCATGCAAATCCTCAAAGATGGTGTAGAGTCTGAAACATCAATTAAAAGACCACAAATCTGACTGTATGTTTCTATAAATCATAAAGCAGTGCCTGTTTCTCCACCTTTTGCACATTTAAGTAGTGAAGAGTTATCCGCACTCCAGGAAGTTAGGACGCTGTTCAAGAGGAAAGAGTGAAAATGCATCAAGTTTTTAGTTGGGTACATAGAGATCATGGAAACACAAGTGGGAAAATCCAAAGGGTGGAATGTCTTGACAATAGAAGAAGAACAGAAAGATTTGAGTGGAGCAGAAAGGGAACAAGATTATGAGCTGTCTTAAAGTTCAAAATAAGGAAAGTAAAAGCTTAGTGCAGAAGAGAAGAGCCAAAAAAATTGAGACAGGACAAATCTGAAGAGTAAGTGAGGGACATAAGAAAATTATAGAGCTCAGAGAGAGGGGGCCTGACAAAGACTTTACAGGGGGATAGAGAGGAATATACAATGTCTGAACAGGTTTAGGAAACAGAAAGTGGATTTGGTGATGATAGCTTAAGCATGGGGCGAGGCAAAAGATAGGAGGTGCATTTGTATGAAGGGAGAACATTCACCATCAGAGCAAAGTCTGTGCTTCTGCCTTTTTGGTGCGTGTGGGCTTGATTTTTCTGTGAACAGTGGATTTGATTCCATCTTACTTGAAGATGGGACCTTCTGTAAAAAAAAGTATTTGCATTACAAATCTTCTCTTTTTCTAAGTTGATCAAATAAGGATTTGTGGGGATTAAAAATTGCCATCCTCAGCACCCACATAGCAGTCTACATGCCTACCTCAGTTGAAAAGAGACATGATTTTTATGTTCCAAAAGCAGGAAAGTACTGTTATTGCTGCACATGATTTCCCAGGAAGGCAAAGAGATGTCAGGAATTCTGACTCCCAAACCTGCACCAGTAGCTCCCATTTATTTTCATCTGTGGTTTAGCCAGGCAGTGGCCAGACTTGTTGGGTGTTGGATCTATTGACACATTAGATGGAGGAGGAGAGAAGCACATAGCAGGGATCACCTGAGCAGAAGACTTGTAGGATCGCAGAGTCCTTAGCATAGCGAGTACTGTCACTGGAAACAGCTAAGGTCCCTGGGGATTTTTCCAATGCAGCAGCGCGCAACCACACAACAGCATTTCAAAGCAGAGAGGGTTGTTACTTACCCTTCTGCAATGTAGCCAGAGGAAGTCAAGAGATCATTTTGAAACACACAGTGAATGGGACTGGCAACTTTTAAGTGGTGGATTACTCCCTGAGCAGAAACATCATTCCGAAGGATGGTTTTCACTACAGTATTAGTCATGTTCTGTAACACAGAAAGAAGAAAGAACGACTTGTGAACATCAGTGTTTCTAGGGATATAGCAGAGCTGCAGGCTTACCAGCTTCAAGTGCTTAGGTATTCTCCATTCTCCTGGCTGCAAAAATCACACAGATTAAACCTCTAGTATCTTAGTTGCTGTACATTGAGACAACGAAAATCCACCAGTCTTCCCCCTCTTCCTTAGTCTGCAATGATCATTGTTCCACAACAGAATTTCTGTACTTTGGCATGACCTGAGCACAGCCTTTGGTCTGGGATCCAGAGAGACAGCCATTACTTTTTGCCCCCACTACTGGTAGCAGTTGGAGTATTCGTCTAAATATGATTATGAAATTGCTCTTAAGAAAAGAGAAGCTTCTGACAGCTGCATAGGGAACTCGGAGAGGCATGGAAAGTGATTGTCATTTTGGAGAGGCCCTTATCTTTTGTTGTCTGACATCAAAGGTTCCCCTTCTTTTCTGCCTGCCCACCCTCCCAAACAGAGGCAACTTCCCATCACAGGAAGGGGGTTTCTTTCTCCAAAGAAATTTCATAGTCAAACATTTCAACAACTAAGAGACTGTACTCCTAGCTAAGGATCTGCCATCAGCACTTCCCTCACACCCCAGCCTCCTACTTCCCAGCACAAGAAAAAAAAATGCTCCAGGGCTTCTTCACATTCACCAACTCAGGGGACTTACAGTCTCAACTTCAGTGCCACAGTCGCTCCAGCCTGCCTGCAGCTCCACGTGAGTGCCATTGCTGATGCTCACATTGCAGCGAGGCTCCCCCAGGTACAGGGAGGTTTCCGGGATAGACTCCTGCTGTAAAAAACTTTTCTGGATGGAAAGGACAATCTTCTCGATTTCACAAAACACTCTCACTGCATCTTTAATGGAAACCTCCTGCACAGGTTTAATGAGGGGTACAGAAGATGCTTGAGGAGAAACGTCGGGAATTGACACAGGATCTATGGTGAGAGGAGGCAGCACCATGCTGGAGAATGTGGTGTCCTCCAAAGCTTTGTGCGCAGTAGTAAATAAGTCCAGTGAAGCAGGGGAAGAAACATGAGCTGAAGTTTGCAAAGATGTTGCAGGTAGAACTGTGTTGTGTACGGATTTCTTCTCCATCACTGTTGCCTCCTGGCTGATAGGTAATGCTGAAGAGCGCCAAAAATAAAGGTACTGTTGTAATTTACAGGTTCAGATTGACTTCATAAGGTAAAAGCAAACTCCTAGGAGGAAACTAACAGTTACTGGCAGGAAACTAGCTTCTTTTGGTTTTTTAACCTGCTCTCCTTACTGCCAAAGCTATGGCCTTTTTTAAGAAAGATACATAAAATGCCTGTGAGTAAAGCTGAAGTGCTTTATGTCCTCAGAGCTGCAATAATTAGTGTGCTTGAGTAAAATGTATACACAGATTTTGGAAGATTGGTGCTTGCAAGAAATCCCCAACTGTAAGCAGTTCAGCAAGTATTCATATGTTTTTGCCTAGTACTATAGGAGACTGCACACTTCCAGATGTGAGGTATAAACAGGAGAGGAGTCTGTTAAAAAACTTGGCCTCATCTGTGACCTGTTGGAACCCAAAAGATAAGACTCTGAGTGCTTTGGAAAACCTATTTTGGGACAAGTTCAGGACAAACCTCACACAGCAGGCCCACATCGCACATATGTGTCCTGAGAGACACAGTGGGGAGTTGAACAAATGTGTTAGCAGCAGTATTTAATGGTCTCAGGAAGAAAGCAAGCAGGGGAAAAGGGGAAGCACAGGTTGAGGTCAACGTGTATGTCAAACACTTGACATCCAGCACAGGCTTTGGGGTTGCTCCATGGCTCTTTGCTGGTAGAAACAACCTAAGTATTCATCCACCAGTGACTTGGAGAATAAGCTTAATTTGCAGTGAAACACAAAGGATGTGTCCCATTGCAAAAAAATTCTCTTCAATAATTTTAATGGGTTGTATGTACAAAATAGCATCTATTTCCCAAACAATTTATAAAATCTGTACATATGTGTATATATATATATATATATACATATATATATATGGAACTCTTCAGCTTTTAGAAATGCTCCAAATTTAAAAGTTGCTGATTTGAAGGTAAGAGGAAGAAAAAGAAAAGTCTGAGCTCCTTCAGAACTGATATTCCCAGAAGCTCATTATCATAAATATCTTGGTTAAACAAAACTGAGCAAAGGTTGGTATCAGTTGACTTCAGGCAAAGAGTAGCTTGTCACTGTGGTTATAAAGACAAATATAAATTAGTGAAGAAGCCTAAAAGAATTTAGGAGCTTAGAGTCACATCATACTTCAGCTACAAATGATTGAAGGAGAGAGAAGCTAGATGAATTGACTCATGCAAAATATTTTGTAATTTATAATTAAAAATTAAAAAATAAAAAGTTTGTAATACTAACACTTCATCCCTGCTGCCATACAGAGGTCAAACCATGTACCTAGTCCTTTCTGTTACCTTCTCTATTATCTCTGCTACTGCTAAAGTAAACAGCTAACAATCTGGACAATCCTATCTAATTTTAATGGCAAATATGAGAAAACAGAACTGTTAAAAGAACCTTACAAAGACAGCATTAAATATTAATATAGTGAACTCTCATGACAGAATATTACAGTCAGAAACTCTTAAAGCCCACTGCAAGACTTTTCTCATTAGGATTCAGATGAAAACAACAAACCAAATTAATCCCTGGCAAAATTTCAAGACCTATGGCAGGTGTGACCAAGTTCCAGTAAAGATCACTAAGCATTCAGTTAGCCATTACTATTACTTAATTTTTTTATTTTTTTTTGCCTTCACATCTTCTTCCAGGCCTTTCTGGATGCACATCAGCGAATCCTTCATTGCAGCTGCACTGGTAAAACCCAAGTGTGTTATGGCATGATGCATTCAGGGAGCAGTCATCTTCTTTGGTTTTGCACTCATCGTAATCTGTTGAGTATATTTAAGCATAAGGGAAAAGGTGGAGAATATGTAAATGAAAATGTGATGGTTCTGAAATGGGAGCACAGTCATATCATCATGATATCATGGTGGGATTACACCTCTTAGCTGTGATACTCTGCTGTACATGTTAAGCAGCTTCTGAGTCTAGAAGAGGTGGGACACTGGCTAATTGCAAGGCACTGACAAAACCCTCCAGGAGCTGTGCTACCAGTGATGCTCAGCAGATACTCACTGCAATGTAGGCACCCTGCTGCAGAGCTCCTATCCTCCTAACACTGACTGACAGCCCAAGGAGACGCTTCTAACCCCAGGGGCTTCCTCAGCTGCCTCCCCCATTTCATACTCCTGAAGAGATGGTTAGTAAATTCCCAGCATGAGTGAAGCAGGAGGGTGGTGTGACTGGTCCAAGTTGCAGTCTAGTTGCTGTCTTAATTTTTACCTGGCTAAAATTTTCACATTTGAAACTAAAAATATGCTTTACTTCCCTTTCTCTTCACAAAGTCTGATTGTAACTGTGCAAATAAAGATGTACCACCATTGGTAGGATTCAGAAAGCAGCACTAACCACCTGCTCTATAGGGACCTGTCCCTGAAACAAACCATTTGTTTTAGCACAGGTTCAAGGGGGGCAGGCACTCTGCAAAGCGCTACCACAAGATAGTAGTGATCTTACTAATTAACGGATATGTAACTTTCCAGATTCACAGCTGTGAGGGTAACAGGCAAAGAGAATGTGCAGGGCAGACCATATACATGTTTCTGAAGTCATTTTGTGAGAGATTCTCATTGACGTAACAATATTCTTTGAACAAATGTATCCTGTTAAGAATATAGAATTTGGCATTTTTTTAAGAGATGGCACATTGACTTGTGAAACAGAATTCAACAGTAGTTAGTTAGGAGACTAATGTTTCTTGTTATGGACTTCAATTACATATAGAGGAAAAGAAGTTGTACAATCAGCCATTGTGCTAGTCTTGATAAAGTGTGGACTTTCATCTGAACTCCCGACCCACAGATGTGTGAGGAAAACACATACTCCCAGTGCAGAAGAATTCACATGTTCATTCATCTCTTGGGGTTTACATCTCATGCAAAATTACCAGTGCAAAGCAGAGTGTAATGTGTTTCAGAATTATTTTAAACAGTTAGTTATGTCTGTGTACAGGGACCTGTTTCCCCAAGTATCTTATAGAACCCTAAATTTGCAATCACTGTTTCTAATGTCTCCATATCTTCTTCTCTATAAAATTAATGCACTGGGTCTTTGGATCAGAAGTACGTCATTTCTTATTTCATCTTTTGATGGTCTCTGAAATAGCATTTTGGATGGATAAGCGTCAGCAATACAATGACTTTTAAGAAGAGCTTTTCATCCATCTGTTTTACAGGCACTTTCACCTCAAAAAGTACAGATTAATAATAGTCTTTATCATTTTTCTAGTTCTGAAAAACCATTGAGATACTAGCTGCTCCTTACCATTTATGGAGAGACTGCTCTTTTCAACTGTGAAATAGGAGCTGTGTTCAAAGGCATCACGAAAAGTGGTGATGATGTAGTAGATATCCACGTCTTCTGCAATCAGTAAATTGAAACTTACCACTGTGCTCCCATTAGTAATACCCGTTATCAACACTTTAATCAGACCAGCATCCATCTGCTGAAGAACCTCAAGGGGCAGAGATTTATGTACCTGGAATAAAAACAAAATGCATGTGGACGTGGACAGATTGAAGCAATTACATTTAAGGCTTTGTACACTGTCCAGAAGAGAGCATTATGCATTACAATTGTGCTTCATACTCTGGAGGAAGCAGCAGAAAATTGACCTTTTGCTTTATAATGTTTCCACTCTGTAGCAGCTGAAGGCTATGGTATATATTTAAGCATTAATATTAAACAAGCTTGTGGGAGACATTAGCCTGTCAGCCCTGCACAGCCTCTGAGAAGCAGCTAGGCTTTGATGAGAAACAGGCCTTGGAAGAGAGATGAGAAACTGTCAGGCTGTGCTAAGGTGGCAGGGAAAAACAATGGACAGCTGCAATGCTGAGCTGTGGAAAAGTACGGAACTGTCTGATGGGAGAGAGGGTTGATGTCTGTCTAGTAGCTGATTTGCTTGTAATGAAGGGGGAGCTTGAATATGAGCATAAGTATGTATTATTGCATAAGTATGTATTATTATAAGAAGAAAAAGAGAAATTAAAGAAAGAAAACAGCCCCTGCCCTGCAGGAAGAAAGAACACATAAGATAGCTCATCTGTCATTTGGCACAGGTCCTTGCCTCTGCAAGGGAAGGAAGAGACTGCAGGGAATCCCCCGTGTTCTGCCTCTTAAAGTGTTTCCAGGGAGAGGGGGCAACCCAATACGAGGAGGAGCTGCTGATGGAAGTGGAGATACCTCCTGACACTCCACACTGTATATATGACTCAGAGGGCTCCCTCAGCTTCAGGTATGTTACAGCTTAGAGCAGACCACCCTCAAGACTTTCTTCACAGGTGATTTCTCACCAGAGCCAAGCAAATAATGCTTCTTTTTAAATGCCCAGACCAGGGTAAAGAAAACAGAAAGGTGCTTCATTTCATCAACAATTCCACACAGTTCAACCTCCTGTTAAGCTAGCCTTCAATTTGATTTCAGAAATATTTCATTGAAGTCTTCCCTGAGGAGTATCATACCATTTCTGCAAATTCTGACTGTCATCAAGGCATACAGCCCTGACTCACAGTCCTCCTTCAGAGTCCAAGAGCTGGACTAGGAAATGACTCTGCACTATTTTGGTACTGCAGCACCAAATTTCAGCTGAACTTAGATCAGCATAGAGAAATCAATAAAATAAATATTCACAGTCTGTACATAGTAACGTTGGCCTTCATTTGTGGCCTAAGAAAGAAAACATCACCTTTTTCAAAGCACACTGAGCACCCAGAAGCTGCCTCCTTTACCACACTGGAGAGCAGGATGGTCAGTTTTCTGTGGGATGGGGAAACAGAACCCTGTGTGAGGCTTTGCACCAGCTGAGCTGCTCAGCCTCTTCACTGTCCCGCATAGATGGAGGCACCAACCCCTCTCAAAAAATAAACAGACTGGACCTGCGTGTTCAGGCCCTTCCCTTTCCACCCTCCAAGGCTAGGTGCCTCTGGAGGGCAGCCACCTATGGGAACATCTCCTCCTCCCACAGGAGAGCAGTCCATGGGGTAGGGCACCTGGACATACACAGGAGCCAGGGGGGGGACGTACAACAGCATTTGCATTTCCAGCACCATATATACAGAAATACAGCAAATATTTATATATTGTATATATATGTATATATTTATACACAGAAATACAGCAAATTTCTTTAAAACTCACCACAAAAGAAACTGGCAAACATCCACAATTGCTTCCCTCAGTCCTTTTCCTCTAGTCACCCAAACAAGGGGCCCAGTAAGACTGCATGGAACTCCCTGTGTACCTGCATGTCCCAAGGGAAAGCAGGGTACACATACACACACACTGCAGACAAAATGCATACCTAAAGACCAGATACCAGGGTAAGCCCAGGCTGAAACATACCATCCATCAATGTCCTGACTTTTTTCCATTAGAATTGTATATTTTCCTCTCTACTTTCTCCAGGAGATGCTCACAAGTCATCCGTGTTTCTTAAAATCTCATGTGTGTCTGGGAAGTCTTTTTACATTCTTCCACACTTACAAATAGAAAATGCAGCAACAGATAGCATGGGACATAACTTTCAAGCCTGCATCGGGGAGGTAGTACAGGCTGTTCTGAACTATTGATATTAAAGGTGCACCTAGAAACTGCCAGCAACAGTGCAACAGGAGACTGTCCACAGTAAGAGAGCAGGTCTCAGCAGCATGTGAAGGACAAATCCCATGCCATTCCTGTCAACCCTCCTGAGCCTGGGATACACGCAGCTTCCTTGTACCTAGCACCCACTAGCTTCAATGCAGGACACAGAGAGATGGAAACAGCCACAGAAACACCTACATTTTTGTGATTTCTTAGCATTCTTGCTCTTTGACTTTGCCCTCGAGTGGCTGTCAGGCTCCCAGGAGCTGCCATCAGAGAGAAAAGCACAGAGCACCAGAGGGTGCTCATTTGCAGAGTTACTGCACTATAAGGGCCAGACCAGCAGTACTTTGCCCAGGTGAGACCTGGCACTTTGCTGCCCTGAGCAGGAGAGTCTCACATCTTTCCCAGCACCTTGCTCTGCCTTAGGCCTTCTCTTTAGGGAATATCGCTCACTTCCTTCCCTAGCTCAAATTTCCAGAGAATTAAAGGGGCAGGTGGGGGCTATGTTGCAGTCACCTCCGACCCATTCTTCCTCTACACGTCTTCTACAGGAAATGTCTGGAACAGTAGGGATGGAATTCAGCCATGAGCTTAAGGCAGAGCTAATGTCTGTGGTGTAAGGAGAGCCTAGGGAAGAGGCAGGGCAAGGGGCAGCGGTGGGAGCCAAGAGGAGAAGCAGCCTCGTTTCCCTTTCACCCACAAATAGAGCTTGCGCATTTTGGTTTTGGTTCTCCTAGGTGATCAGAGCTTTTGCACACCTATGGGCTAAGCCTAACTTCCCTGCCTGATGTGTGTTATCCAGCCCTGACTTATTTGTACACTATGTGTTATCCAGCCCTGCAGACTACCCCAAATTTTGCAGGCATGCTGCAGCCTTCTTCTGAGTCATCTGAGCTGATGCATGTTGCATGAGCCTGGTGACAAGGTGACATTGCATGGAGCAAGCCCCTTGGAGCAAGCCAGCCATCTGGAAAGGCCTCCCAAGTGCCTGGAAGTCCCAGACAGCCAACCCTGCAGTGTCCCATGGGGCATGCAGGCAAAGCTGGGAGGATGGAAAGGGCTAACTTCCCTATGAAAGCCTGGGCAGACTGTAGGCTGTCCTCATTAGCCCAAAAATATCCTGTTTCACCAAACCAAGGGACTCCTGGGTCCCTTTTCCTCTCTCTTCCTGCTGTTTCACAAGCATGTACTGAAAATTTGGGGGTCAGCCCTAAATTTCATCTTTCATAGTTTTTGTTTGAACTTTTGGACATTAAATACACACACCTGTGACATCCTCTTAGCCCATCTCCAATTTCACCTGTATTCCCTTCTCATCTATCCTGAAGATTTTATTTCATCAGTGCTTCTTTTTACCTAAGGCTTGGGAATTTTTTTGTTTGTTTTTCATTCGATTGTTTGTTTTGTTTCTGTCCTTACTCATATTTTTCCTCACAAAGAAGGACTCAGAGTTTGAAACGTGTCAGGCGACATTGACGGTATTTGTATTCAGCCACTAGGTGACACTACAAAACCCTTTATCCAGAAGGCTACGGTTCCACAACAGGTACCACACCCCAGGTTATCAAAATAATGGTTGACGAAATGGTGCTAGTAAAAAAGGAAAGAGCAAGCTTTTAGAAGGAAATATTCGATATATATTACCCTTGAGTATAAAGTTTTCTTATTAAATAAATAAATTATATTGGGATCCATCATTGTATCTACAATTTCTGTAGCACACAAAGGAAATGTAAACAATGCAAGACCAGGAGAAATCAGTATGCCAGAAGACGAGCCACAAGTAAGGGAGAGAACATAAGCAAAATTAACACCAGCACTGAGGAAAGGGAATGTCCCTTACTCAGGCAAGAAAAACAGGGGGCAGAAAAAGTCCAAGTTCAGGACCAGATGGAAGCCACACTGAAGCCAATTTAACAGGATGGAAAAGGCCAAAAGGTTTTTTGAACAAAAGGAAAGTAGCAGACCCAGGCATCCAGGCTCAACCCATGGGTGGCTGTGGCATGTCTGGTGGGTTTTCTGGGACTAGCCATCCATAGGTCCCAGGCAAAATGTCAGCAACTCGTTAGAACTATTGTGGGTACCTGCACAGGTGCCTGCATGGCCAGCAGAGCAGGGAACATACTGGCAGTTTGGAAACTGGAAATAACTAAGTAAACAGTACATTAATTTCAACAGCATCCTGCATGTAGCCTGTTTTTTCACTCAAAGAGAAAAAAAAAAACAAACAACCTCCCCACTGTCCATGCTTTGGCTTCACCTTCAGAGAGAAGGTACTAGAGCACACATCTGCCCAGGCACCATCACCAGCACATTTAAGGTTGTCCCAGATCACAGAGAAACTCAAATTAACAAAAGGGGTGAAATTTCACTGGAATAATCAAACGGCCTTAATCCCTGTATCAGCACTCATTCCACATATAGATAACTATAACTGCAATAATTTTAAATGCATTAAGCTACAACAAACAAAGGTTATGTCACTTCAAATGAGAGGGTCACCTTGATAAGGCAATATCATTTGTTAGTTTCACACTTTTTGTCACTCAGTTAAGTTTAAAACACCCACATTCAAAACAACCTTTCCACTCAGGAATGTAACGCACCTCAGTGAATATATTTTCAATTCAAACCTTTTGTTTTCCTGACTCATTTCCTTGAGGACGAGCCCTAGCTGCCACCATATTCTTCTTGGCTGTGGCAAAAGAGCCTGAGCACAACCCAAGAAGACTAAAATGCTCTCTCACCCTTAGCTATGTTGCTTTTCAGTTGCTTTGCAAGGAGGATGGTGAAACTAGCCTGGACAATGACAGTGGAAGTTGTCACATCATTGTTTTTACCTTGTTCTCATCTACACATTATTTAAAAGATGGTATTTCCATTTGCCGCGCTGCTAATTTAACCACATGCCACTTAAGTGTTGGGGCAGCTCTATATTAAAAAAAACATTATACACATTAGGATTTATAAATCCCCTGAACTGTAGATGGTGACTCCAAAGAGGTTTAAAAAAAACATCTCTGGCAAATTTTATTTACCTGGAACCTGATAGTGCTTTTAAAGCCCATAAAACTTTCCTCACTTACTTTAAAGGAGCAGTTTCTGGACTTTAAAACCTGAAAAGAAAATATGAAGATCTTTCTGTTTTCCTAAACTTGCTTTTCTTTGGCATCTAGAAACACAACGCTTGTAATAAAACACTCGCAACATATTTTGCCATATACAGCAGCTATGCAACTGTAGCCTAAGTACAGTGGCTCAGAAGTAGATGCAATCAACACCAGGACATCTCACCAGCTGATCCACAAAACCAATGTGCTGGAAAAAGGAGTTAGTTTCTTATAATCACAAGTGATCATCTTCTGCCTGAAACTTTGAGAACTGGGTAAACTTACTTTAGTTCCTTTATGCAATCATTTTACAAATTTTCTAAATATATTTGTATCCATAATTTTCTGGTTTAAGGTATCTGTCTGTGTGAAGAAAATATATTCATTTTAGTCCATTTGAATACCACGCTATTCCAAAATAGCCTCAGATAGAGAATGATGCTGAATGAGAGTGAGGTCAGTGAAGAATTGTTCCCTTTTTACTTTGTTAATCACGCCACTCTTCATTCTGTGTCTGTTCTTCTGATGTGGCAGCTTGGGGCCAAAACAACTCAGAGAAAGCTGTGCTCTGCTAACACATCCAGAAAGGTGCAAACCGGTAACAACCAGTGGCAAACTTATTTGATATCCAAGAAAACATCATGCGCAGCTAAATGGATCATGCTTTTCCTTCCTTGCAGTTAGTTGTCTCTAACCCCACGCTGGCCTGACCTCTGCCCAAACACACGCTGCTGACAGTGCACCCGCTGCGGACAGCTGTATTTCAGTGACAGGTTGTAACTCTGTACGCAGTGAGAGTTTGGGGAAGCCTCTGCAGGATTTGAAAATTCATATGATTGTCAGCAATGGATTTATCCTCACAGTTAACGAGGCCTCTAAAAAACCAGACAGGTAAGGGGAAATAATGAAGGCAACAAAGCAGCCCAGCATAACCAGTGGTTTTCCAAGCACAGGTGTGTCTGAGTAAACACCAGCAGGAACAAATCTGTGATAAATTCACTAAGAAATTAGGAGAGTGAAGCTGTCAAAGGCAATGCCTGAGAATTATGAGAGCGTTAAAGGTGCAGCTCTGATATCACAGTGTGTTTTGGTATCCTGAGCTCTAATTAGAAGTGAGGGCAGAGGTGATTTATCAAGAAACCACTCCCTTTCCAGATAGGGGGCTACAAAAACAAGGATGATTATGTGAAATGTCAGCCTTAAGGTACTATGACAAAGGGTAATAACAATTATAGAGTTCATTAATACACCACTGTTCAGGGCAAGGATATCAGAGCACTTTGCAAATATCCATTAACTTTTCACCACACCCCTGCAGGAAATCAATAAGCCAGTATAACCGGGTATGATAAGCAGAGGAAATGGAGGTACCAGAGAATCCCCAGATCCTGATCTCACTCTAAAACACAGCTGCATGCTCATCCTCCAGTCTCAGAAAGTCAGGGGAACCCAGGCCTTACAGGTGTGTCAAGAGACACATATGTGGCATGCAGCCTTCATGGGAAAAAGATCATACACGTGGTTTCATTGAGATCAGTAACAGGTCACATCTTTCTTAACCACTTACTTCATCAACAAATATCTGTGCAAAGGTTTGGTATTCCTCGCTGCTTGTATTGCTAAAGCTGGGAGAGTATTTCACACTTGTTATCCGTACTGTGCCACTAAGTTTCTGGACAGCTGTAAAGTAAGAAAAAGACAATTTAAATACATGTTCTGTGATGGTAATCCATGGATAAGTGTGTGACAGTCACTGGCATGCCTGTGTATGAGGTATGCATTGACTCATAATGGCAGAAAATCAACCCTCTGAAATATAGCCAAAACCCCAAATGCCTAAACATAGGCATCCAGCACCTTAGCCTGCCCTCTCTGACCTCTAGGTGCCTCTCAGGAAAGGCACTGACCTCCTGTAGGTCTTACATCTGCCAGCTCTGTCTCTGATGCTCTGGGCCTGTGAAATATTGCTCTGTGGCTGTGTTCAGGCACCTGATTTGCTCTCCTGGACTCAGATAGCTGTCCCAGCTTCCTCTACACGCAATGGGTGACAGCAGTCCCTCCAAAAGGCAAATCACTGCAGCACAAAGGTCCTACCTCCAACCTCAGAGGAAGGTCAGACGCCTGCCTGAGGTTGGACATCTACACTTTAAACAGTTATTTTAAGATAAGATGAACTGCAACAGGGTGTACACTTCATCCCTGAAGTTGAATCTGCTGCATCACATTAAGGCAGTTTCAAATGTTTTGAGTTATTTCTTGATACCACTGGTTTTGACACTGTTACTACAGACACCGAAGGTGATCACAAGCAGAAGAGAAAGGGCTTCTCAAGACATGATTCATACCCCTAGCATCCTTTTCGTGGCTAGCCAGGCAAGCTGACTGCCATCACCCAATACTGTGACCTTTGCCAGCCAATTGTCTTCACACTGCCTCCCAGCTGCTAACAGATCATCACTCCCAGCATACCAAGATCTAGTGTTTCAATGGTTTATATGAATATAGGATAGTCTTCACCACAGACTTCAAGAACTCTATCATCTGGCTAAGGATTCGGTTTAAAATTGTTTCTGAATCAAGTTACCAGCCTTTACTTTCTGGTGTACCATCTTGCTTTCCTCCCTACATACATCTGTCCTGACTTCAACAGTACATAACCACCAGCTTCCAGCTCTGAGACTGTCAGACTCCTATACTGAGTTTTAGTCTCCCATATTGGCTGTTTTTTTCTGAAGTAGCAAGAATTGAAAAGCCAGACTCTACATAAACTCAGTGGACCATGTTACACCAGAGTTCTTTCCAGTCACACTGGGGGCAATAATACCTTGAGCTGGGACAGGTACGAGAGGCAAAGAAATAGCCATCAAGTAAAGCTTTGCAGGGGAAAGGAGAAAGTTGTGCCTACTTAAAGCAAGCCACCAAAGCAGGCCTCCTTTATCCATCATACTTCTGATCCCAAAAGAACCCTCACCACCACCCATCACATCAAAGGATTTGGGCTTGCTTTTTGCTATGGTTTGTCCTGGCTTGTGAATATAGGTATCGGTTATCTGATGGTGAGAGGGGAAAATGTTCTGAACAATTTTCAGGGGGGAAAAAAAAAAACTATGTTTAAAAGACATGACAGACTTCATGAAGAGTCGGCTGAGGTTGACCATCCAGATCAGAGATGTTGCCACAAGGAGGAGCTCTATATTAAACTTCACCAGACGCAGATTTTTGCCCTCTGAATTCCCTGCCCCGGGTGGCTCTTTCTCTTGTTCCCCAGGCACAAACCCTTCACAAGCTTCTTTCCCAGCACTTGGCTGAATATTTGATTCATCAGGAAAAGAAAATAAGTTTTTATAAACTGAACTTGTTTATGTGGAATTCTTTCATTTGTTTTCCAGCTGGAAGAAAAAGACCTTTGGTTTTTTGTCAGTTAAAATTAGTTATTTTGATTTAAAAAAAAAAAAAAAAAAAAACAATTTTTTTAACTCTTCCCTACATTGAAAGAAGTCAGGGGGAACACAAAGCAAAGCAGTAAATGGAGCTTTTCAATTCAGGTCAGCACGTTCAGCCCAAAATTGCTTCATCCACTTGGCCACCAAGGTCCCATATCAGTTATTCACCCAGCTCTGTTCCCAGATCTCACCCATGCCAGGCAGAGCAAAGAAGAGCATGAAGAAGAGAGAAGACAAAAGCTGAATAGGGGCATTGGCATGGCTGCCCAGAACTTAGCAGGACTGGAGAAGTGGACAGTGGCACTGGTGGTCAGGACTGGTGGTACAAGAGAGGCTGGAGAAGCAGCAGAGCTGGCCTTACAGGGCTGAAAAAAAGGTTTTACAGAGAGAAAGGAATGAGGGAGAACCAGAAGTGGGGCTGGATGAGTGGAGACCCCCAGGAACATGTGATCATATGGGAGGGGAAGAGAAAAGAGCAGAGGGGCATGAGATTTGGAATCGGAGAGATATGGAAGGCATGAGAGGCAGAAACAAAACTGAAATATCATTTACTAATACACTAAAAAAAATACATGTATTGATGTGCAGAGACAGCAGCATTCCTATTCCAAACAAAAACATAATTTAAAGACTAAATCTGACTCTAAGATTGACATATGATTCAGCTCTAATCAACAGAAAAATCCCCTAATTAGCTGCAATGCACCTGCCCAGATCCAAACAGATTAAGCTCTCCATGCCAGCCTAGTTACTCTCAGTTACAGCTCTTGAAAAAGTGGCTCACAGGTTTCCACAAAGCTCCTGCCCCACAGGGGATTTGCAGGGCTCTGCCTAATCCATCCTCTGCTGAGAGGAACAGGAAGGCAGGTTGTTTGCCTTCCCGGGTCTCTAAGGTGATTCTGTAGGAGGCTGCTGCTGCAGTACCCTGGTGCCAGAGCATGCAGGAGAAACCAAGATGTGTGGCAAAAGGACAAGCAGCATATGTTTTGATGAGCCATGCTCAGTGCACTCTATGATCTGCTTCTGCTTTGAGATGAGGAAATGTAACATCTAGGGAACTAACTGCCAAATTACCAGAAAGAGAAATTATTTTGACATGCTGATTTAGAAAAAAAGTGCCAGTTACTGCAAGAAAATAATTTTGACATAGAAAAACTAGTTTCAGACACCTTCACCCCAGACCACTGACTCCAGCTGTGAACTTTTCCCAACTCTGAGTGAGGCTTTGCTTCTTATGCAACCAAATTACCACGCGTGCAGGCCCCCACCAAACACATACTCACTGCGGTCCATGGTGGGGACAGGCATCAGGCCGGTGGCTGGAGAAGCACCTGGCAGACCAGATGACCCCAGGTCTCCAGTGTATTTCTCAGACCAAGAGCTGTTCTCTCCTCCCATCTCTACATGTGCGCTGAGAGTGGTGTTGAGGGTGTTGAGGTGTGAGAAAACACTAGCATCCCCTGTGGCTGGCAGAGTTGTACCGGGGCCACCTTGAGAGTTGGCTTGAGGCACACCAAAAGCTGTGTGACTTCTGGTGGTAGCAGAGGCTGTTTGATTTGGAAACACCAGCACCAGCAAAGTCAGTTGCTCTTGCCTGGCTGTGCCCATGGGAGCATTTGTGAGAGCAGCTGCTCGCTGCGATGCACCAGGGGAAGTCTCTGCCACGGAGCTTTGCTGTGATGGATTTATGGCCGCATGCCACTCTGAGCTCATGGCCAGTTCCTCGCTGGCTGCAACCCCTGTGGCCATGGTGCTGTTGTCCCTGCCGAAGCCCATCTGTGTTGCCAGGCCTTTTTCCCAAAGGGTCAGAGGAGCGCTGGTGGGGGATTGACTGTGGGGCACTTGCTTGTCACCCAGGGGCAGTGCCTCAGAGAGGTGTGCGGCAGCGCTCACCTCAGAGCCTACAGCAGGCAGCGTCTCGATGGTGGCAGGGGAAGCAGGCCCTGCAGGGCTTACTACTTCAGGAGCAAACTCTGTGCTGTTCGTTATTTCAGGAGCCACTGCTTCAGTGAGAGGCTCCACAATCGCACCTGCAACACAGCAAACGCACATTGAAATGGGACCTCCAACTGGATGAGGAGGCACCAGGGTCTGACCTGAAAATGGGACTGAGACCACTCAGCCATGCATAAGCGTGTTACAGAAACAGGTCTTGGATATTTCATTAACACAGTGTAGCATACGTGATTTTTATGGTGTTGAATCTGGTTTGTGTGTACACAAAGAAGCAGATTTGATTCCTGGGTCTCCCTGTCTGGTTGGTAGGCCAGTGGGAGAAAATTAGTTGCAGACATGCCAAAAGAGGAAAAAGTACACTTCATGTTGCTCAGCAGTCAGTTATTAGGCTAATCAAGGAGGATCTCAAGGAGATTTAATCTGAAAATATATATAAGGTTCACCTTCATGTTCAAAGACAGACCATGTATACTCCTTCAGCCAGAGACCGCAAAGGTGCATCTATATACATGCTGTGTGCTATATAAACGGTTGCAGTAAAAACAGAAGTAAAAAAACACAACTTATTCCAACCTTTCATGGCAAAGGGAAACTACATGCCAGTCTTGCTCACCCTCACAGTTTCTTCCAGGTCGGGATGGATTAGTATCCATGGTTGTCTTGCATCTGCACAGGTATGACCCCATCAAATTGATACACTCTGCAAACACAGAGCAGTCATTCTCGGTGTAAGAAGCACATTCATCCCAGTCTATAAGACCAAAACCAGAACATCAGTCAGCCTCCCTTCTGGCTGCACTAAGCTAGAAATAATCATAAAGTAGTCCTTTCTTCAGTTTTTGAACTTATTAATGTGTTCTTCCTTTTTAATCATTTAACTGATTTTTGTCATTTGACTGACAGCCAAGCTCTGAGTGATGCAGAACGCTATCTGTGTTGTTATTATCTCAAATAAAAATCAATCTTTGTCCTTGTACTCTGAAAAATATTTTCTTCAGGTAAAGAATTCTTTAATAATTTTTTTTTTTTTTTAGAAATAAACAGTTGAAGTGAAAAAAATATCGTAGGCTTGCACTTTAGCTATATCAAAAGCATACATTATACCAAGTTCTGTGTACAGAATCTCCAGATACATCAGATAATGAATAGATCTGTTACCACTAGCTAACAGTAGATAGAATATTAAATAGAGTCTTAATCCAAATAATCTTCTGCTTCAAATAAAAGGTAAATGCAAGTAACTCCCATGAGAAGCACTCTTCAGTTCTTAACAGCAGAAGTGCTAAGGGCAAAAAACTCATTTTATGACAGATTTCTTCTCAAAAGGTACTACTTTCAAACTAGGTCACATCTTTCTGGTAGTCTCAGAAAAAAAATCCTGGTTCATTAATGCATGAATACACTCTAAGGGTGTTCCTTATATCTTATCATCTCAGCTGCTCTGAATCAGTTAGAGATGCTTCTTTCATGGAGTTGTAGATCTGTTTTGCTGCCGAGTCTCTTCACTCTTGAAGGATTTAGATCTAGAGCCTTATATTACCATTCATACACTGTTTCAGCAAACATAGAATCATAGAGTCATAGAATGGTTTGGGTTGGAACCTTAAAGATCATCTATCTTCAACTCCCTGCCATGGGCAGGGACATCTTCCACCAGACCATGTTGCTCCAAGCCCCGTCCAACCTGGCCTTGAACACTGCCAGGGAGGGGGCAGCCACAGCTTCTCTGGGCAGCCTGTGCCAGTGTCTCACCTCCCTCACAGTAAAGAGTCACTTTCTTATATCTAATCTAAATCTACCCTCTGTCAGTTTAAAACCATTACCCCTCATCACTACACTCCCTGATAGAGTCCTTCCCCATCTTTCCTGTAGCCCCCTTTAAGTAGTGGAAGGCCACTGTCAGGTCTCTCTGGAGCCTTCTTGGCCAAGTTTATGCTTTGGACATTAATAATCTCAGTAAATCCCTTGTGCATACACCTTCACTGCCTCAGGACCGTAAGTGAGGGAGAGCAGAAGATCAGCCTGAAAACTGTGTCTTGGGACAAATAATCTGATCAGCAGCTATAAAATTGTTTTGAAAAATACATTAGCATTAGTGCTTGTTCTGCAAACATGCAGAGATTAATCACTGTGATTATTTCTCTGAAACAAAGTCACATTCTAGAAACAGAAAGTGCAGAACGGGTGTGTGCATGTACATACATGCATTCATCTTTCTGCTTGCAGTCTTCCCCTTTTACTTTCTTCCAGCTAACAATTAAATTACTTTTGCTTTCTTCATCATTAGATAATTGTTTTATCCGTGACTGTTTCCATTAGACAATTTCAAGTGCCTGTGGCCAACATCTGCCTATTATGTTATAGCCTGAGCCACTTAGAGGGGATACAGGATTGACTAAAGCACCAGCAATGAAAGCGCTCTCATTAGTGCCTCGCTATGCTGTGATTGTGGCTCTTGATGGTTTCAAACACCAAGAGATGCTCCTGTGCTAATTGGCAAATAACTTACATTCACTGGCTCCATTGTCTCTGAGGGTTTCCTTTCTCATCACTCAGCATGGCTTTTTATGCAAATTTCTTCACCTCTGATGGACACATTCAATCACTCATCAGGCCAAAACAGGTATGTTCTCTTCTCCGTGCTCACAGGAACTAGTACATCACTCATGCACATACATACACACACACACACTGCACTTTTTTCCTCTATAACCATGACATCTCAGCCAAGGTGTGCTCTGGGCTCTCTTTCTGCACTCTTGGCATCTCTCTGGCATTTCATGTTTGGCAACTGCCTTCCCTACACACACACTTCAGACAACAGTCCTACTCCAAAAATTATAAAAAAACACCTTTGTGTTCACTCTGATTACCCATTATACCCGTGAGATGTACATGCAGTGGGTAAAAATCTGTGAAATTCCTTGCCTAATGATGGTGCAGATGCTAAAGGTCTGCATGACTTCATGGGGAACATGGGAAAGCCAAAGAAATCACTTTGGATTCAGTGAGTTCTGGAGCTGAAAACAAGCGGTGGCTAAGAAAGTATCAGTGAGAGGCATCATCTACACTTGCTGTATTCTAACACTTCTCCAGGAACTGGCTCCTGACTGCTACTGAGGAGATAATACAGTGCTAGATGGATCTCAGGCCTGACTCAGCGGCACACATCCCTTTCTCTTTTCTTACCATGCCTCACACTACTGACAGACATTTTAGTGTCTCTGTTCATCATGGCAGTAAACATAATAATTTATGAGTCTTCAAAGAGAGATGCAATTGTTCTGCTCCCTTCAGTTGTGCTATCCCTTCTGACTTCTCATCCTTACTGTTTCAAAGTTGAATTTCCTGCTCTGCCACTTTCAGCAAAACAAGCAGATAGCCTTTTGGTGGCCAGGCTTCACAGTGATCCAGGTGGCATTGCTCCGCTGGCTTACTGTCAAAGGACATGTCCCAGGGATCTCGGGGGTCGGGAAGCAAAACAGCCCATTATACAAATCTTTCCTTCATATGCTGTACTCCTTTGCCTTATTTTTCACATTTGACTTTAAGAAATATATGTCAAACCAGTGCTTGTTTGGACAGAGCTGAGAAATAGATGCCTTTTCTCAACCCCTAAGGAGGAGTGGAGGAGTTGGCTGGGCTCCTGGCTGAGCGTGGTGCTACTGGAAGCCACCTGGTTTTCTGCAATTAAACTAACAGTCCAGAGCTATTGCCTTCTTCCTCCCCACTCTTTTGCTCCTAGGATCAATAACACTTGTAAAACATTTTGGCACACTTCAGAATCTTGCAACTCGGTATCTGCTACCACTGTGATATTTGTAGGCTTCAGGTGCAATTTGTCTCCTGTTTTTTTCTTGTCCTGTTCTCCTTAACATCCATATGCTTTACAACCCCAAAGGGAGTTTTCCCTCATCTCAGTACATAAGCTTTTAAGGGCTCAATACACTGAGAGAGAAGAATTACTCATTCTTTTGGCTTTGGAAACTTTTTGAACTCTGTGGCTCTGCCAGCTGGGAAACCTGAAGCCAGAACTTAGCCTTTGAAGATAAAAATGGTGATTACTGAAGATCAAAAAAAGGCCTAGTTTAACATAAATTCCACGCATGTTTCTGTAGTCCTATTCACTGAGAGGACATTTGGGAATTACTCTGGCTGGATTTCTATAGTGAAGATGTTAGATTTATTTTCTTAAACCCTGGCCTAAATACAGCCCCACAGTCTTGAAGCACAAAACTCCGTATAGGGCATGTGTATCTAAAGGCTACAAATATTCCACAGTAATCCTATCTGCAATTCAGGGTGAGGAAGATATGGCAAACTTCCAACTTCTCACAAAGAGGAGAGGTGAGGAAAAATAATAGGGAAACCAAGGAATCCACTTGTCCTTAAACACTGTGAAGGGAAGCAGTGCCTACAGGTACCCAGGGAGAGACAGTGATCCTTCATCTGATCACTTTGGGATTTATGGATAAATGTCCATGGATGATTTTACACATCATGGTTTTCCCTCCAGCAAACCATAAACTTCGTCTCTCTGTAAAGTACTTTTCATGAATAATGTTGGTGATATTGTGCGTGATCAAAATACAAACCCTGTTTTCATGCTTGAAAAAAAAAATAATAAAAATTACCTTCTACTGCAGTGTTTTGCTGATCCACCAAAAGCACAGAGCCATTGTGCATGTAAGAAAGCACTGGGGCAAATGTGGAGGCATCGACTGGGAACTCAGGATCCTGTACAGTGATTCTGAGCCTCACAATGATGCTTCCAGCTTGCAGGGATTCAGTCTGCACTTTCAGCTTCCCAGATTTGTATAAAGCAGAAATGTTGGGTGGAAATGAATTTTCAAGCTGAGCAAAGGGAGAGAAACATCAACAATTAACAGGAATAGCTCCTTTTAAAACTGAACTGTGGTGGCACCATTTTAAAGATTTATATATGTACAACATAGAAAATGTTGGAAAAATAAAAGTTTCAAAGTGTTTCAGAAATCTTACTATTCAGATATTATTGAGGCACAGAGAAGTATGAGTCTCCTTTGTGCACCTAGGTACCCTCAAAAATGGTACCTATCTGACTACTGGTCTCACAAACCAAATTTCATTTTGGCTCGAGCAGAATTCCTTCTGCCCCTGTTTGCCTGCATCATAGCTGAACTGGCCCACTAAGTCTGCATGGATCAGACCCTTGATGTTAGCTCTGTATGTCACGTAAGCTTTTTGCCCCAAACCTCCTATGTATTCTCCTCTGCACTCTCAGACTTTGGAACCTGGTCATCTCCACTGTTGCTGGAGCAGACTCTGGCTTGATTTTGACTGCTACCAGCTAGCAGTCCCCCATGCAGTACCCAGGCAGAGTTCGACACTTAGCTTTGGCCAGGGGCCAGTCCCAACAGGCTATCTGAATGTGACCAACATACTTTGGAAGACACAACTGTACAGATGCAGGCTGGTTTGTGCCAGTTGCTGTTAGTGCCAGAGAATGGTTCAGGGAATGTTTCATTTTCCAGTACGGACATAGCTTTAGCCCTCAGGGAGTACTTGAAACTCACCAGCCCAAGTCCAGCTTGCAGCCAAGTCCAATGACAAAGAAATCTCAGGATGAGAGACAAGAAAAATGGGGGTGGGTCACTCCAAGAAAATGTGTTTGAGACAGCCCAGCTTCAACGCAATATCACAATTACATCATAGATGATTACCAAACCATAAGTAGACACATCACTTGAACAAATGGTGTTACTCTGAGCGTTAAAGCTGGCATACTGCCGTCAATATTTGAGCTGTGCAGGAATTGGTAGTTTTACCTTACATCTCTAGAAGGCATCTCCCTTGCAAGAGCCTTTTGTTCCTACCTACACCTCAAAGCATGCCTTTGAGCACACAATGCAGCACCATAAATCAACACAGCTTTGTTCCCATTTAGTCCAGAGTTTGCTCCATAAATTCCTACAAACAAGCTGTTTAACTGGTCTAAGCTCACATCAGGGTGGGGAAGCAAAAAAAGAGGGGAGAAAGGATGTGACAGGGGGATGTTGTGCTCCCAAATACCCAAGGAGGCAGAAGGAACACAGATGGGCAACACTCCTTTTCCTTCCCAACCCCATGATGCCAATTAGGTCTGCATTAGTCTCAGAGAAGATTCACTTACAAAAATCCACAACAAAAGCGAACGACTTGCAGCTATGGGAAATAAAACCATGTCAGGAGGTTCAACTTATAATTTTTCATGAGCAAACACCTCTTCTGTGCTGCCTTTGAAAATGTAGGTCCATTATTGGCTTTTTCCTCGTATTTATATTCACATGTGTTTATGAGTCACCCTTTGTTCTGAGAAAGCCTTGTTTTGGATGGAGTTCCCAGTTCCTCTCTATGGGCCCTGTTCTCTACAGCAAAACTGTCAGACATTGCTGCATCTGAAATGTCCCTCCTGTTTGGGAAGCTGAGTTGGTAATAGACTTCATGACACAAGTTTTGTTTATGGCTGATTACACCTGAGCTTGGACAGTGACTACATGTGTGCATGCAATGAATGGGGCTGGAGAAGAAAACACGACCCCATAACTTTTCCTTAAAGAAGAAAGACCTTTGAGAGCAGTCAGGCATTTATTGAGAGGGAAGCACTGAAATGAATGCCAGCAATGTCATTTCAATAATTCATTAAAAAGCCTCAACTCAGTTCAGTGTGAGTTTATTGCCAAGCCAAAGATCCAAGGAAAAGAGTTCCTGTTGCATGCCTGCATTTTTAATTCCTTTACTCTTCTATAGGGGAAAATTCTCATTGGTTCCATTGCTAATAAGGCCAAGAGCTTAAACTGTCTAGTCAGTTGAATTTTTTTTTAATTATAAAGAAAGGTCACAGGAAACAGTATGATGATTTTCAAGGGATATTTCAGTTAGACATAAAATCCTCTATTACATTAAATAAATTCTAAATTGAAAAAAAAAAAAAAAATCACCCACAGATATTCTAGCATTACCTGTTCAAGCAACAGTCTTGAAAATTCTTCATATGCTGAACTGCTGACATTATGGAAATCATCAGTGAAATTGTAGTTGAGAATCCTCATAGTAACACCAAATACCTTGGCCTCTGTAGGACACAATATTAAAATATTCACAAAGCAGAAGAGTAAAAGATTCAATCAAAACTGATGTACCCAGACCAAAACTTCAGATGATGGAGGAAGAAGGTGGGGGAGAAGTTTGAAAGAATTGTTATTAAACCAAGAAAATAAAGTTGATATTCTGTTACAAGCTTCCTATACGTTGAAGAGATGCACTTACATCAGGCCCATAAAGATATTTAGATACCTAATTACAGCTGCATGACAAGTGGTTATACACATATCCTTGTGGACCTGACCCAACACAGCTCCTGCATTTGAATTACACCCAGGGTTGAATTACCTGTGAGCTCATCTCTAGTCCACCAGTCACAAATATTTTTTTTTCCTGATCTTGAGAGCATAGATAATAAATATATTCTTAAACTGAAAATAACAAAAAGCAGTGCATGCAACTTCTCTGTCTGGTAAGCCCTGACAGATAATGTACAGAGCATGTGAACCAAAACCAAGAGCCAAGGAATCTATAACCACTTTAACCTGTATAAGCAATCTGAAGCTGTTACTCTTTGGACTGATCTTTGGAAAAACTTTTATTTTTCTTGAGGTCTCCAACTTCATACTCTGAAATTCAGCCCCCTGTTGCTGTAACCACTAGACTTCCTACTTTCCTTCTACAAAGGGAGTAATTTCCTTCTGACCCAAACTGGAGTCATCCCTTGTCTGATCAAAGGGAAGGCTTTTATGGATAAACATAAACAGCAGCATTCTCACTGTGGCCAGTATTAAATAGTTCACTGCCTACTTTTCAAAGAAAATGGGGAGAGATTTTTTTTTTATTTGCATGAAGGCTTAGGAAATAATTTACAGAGAATGGAAAAGCAAAATTATGTTTGTTCAACACCCTAGGGTCTCAGGGATCTATCATCACTAGTTAATCGAACAAAACTGTGCAGGTATTCTGCAAGCTTTCTTACACAGCCCTTTTTACTCCCTTTAATCCTGTCATTCACAAATATTCAGCTGAATCTTGTCTTCCTCTGGGCACCTTTCTTATCTTAGCTGAGCCCTTGACAAACAAGTTGACCGGATTTCTCACTGGCCACAGTCATCAATCAAGAAAAATGGGGCCTGATGGGAGATGGGTGGCAGCAGAATGCAGTGCCAGGCACCAAAAAAAAAAAAAAAAAAATGAGTCAGCTCTGGCACTGCTTTATCAACTAAGGCCAGAGCTCTGCTGCCTGATAGTCTGGGTTGCATAAATGCTGGGGTAGAGGAGAGAAAATGTGCTGAAGGAGATGGGAAATGGAGTTCTGGGAGGACCAAATGGATCATTGCTGAACCACAAGTGAATGAAGAGAGAGAAAAAAAGAGAGAAGGAGAAAGAATGTATATATATATATTTTAAAGTGGCTATTTACCTGTTTTTACATTTTGGCGGGAGATGCTGGTTTTTCCACAGGTTTCATACCTGATCTCTACTGAATACATCACCCCTGCTTCCAGCTGCGACACGTCCATTTTCATTTCCTTTGTCTTCAGGTTTTGTACAATCTCTTTGCCCTTGAACACTTGCACTTGGAAAGTATGGTTCAGAGTAGAAGTGACATGCCAGGACATTTCAAAACTGTTGCTGGTAACGCTGAAGATTTGGTGGTTTCTAACTGCAGAGGGATCTATTGCAGTCCCAGGAAGAGTCATCATAGAAAAAGAAACATTTCATCTTTTAAGCATTGTGCTAGTATAAATCTATTATAGACAAGCACTTTAACGATCAATAGGGGAAGCTCCTCTTTAAATTATGCCAGGAGATAATCTGTCCCTCTCACACTAGCAAGTCCCATCATCCATGAACCATTCCACTAGAGTGATTAGTTGTGTCCTTATTCTTTTTATTTACTTTTACTATACATATTTGTGTTGACTCTCTAGTAACACTAATAATCAGCCAGTGAGCTACAGGTTCAAGCAACAGGAATAAGTTTGGAATAGTGAATCTGTGTACTCTCCATAAGTTTTGCCTCTTGTCACCTAATCATCAAAATGCACCTCCTCAGGCAAAGGCTGCCTTGATTTATGCCTGGACAAATGCCACAGACTCCAATTTATAGAGGCTGGGGGCAGAGTGGCAGGCAGCATTTCACCTATTTACGCCACTCTCATTCAGTGCAATCATTGTCATGTCAATGGGAAAAGACAGGGCCCTTCAGAGATGATACCTCTCCTTGAAGGAGGAGTAGGTTTCCCTGCAGCAGGGCCTGTCTGTCTCCACTAACTAGGGTTCTAGCCCAGACTAGACACCTCTCCTGTAGACAGCTGGGGTCAGGTGAGATAAACATCCCACAGCAACCTAGAGACCATGGCATGCTGCTGCCACAACTTCAGTTCCTTCATCATAATGGTTAGCCTGAGAAAAAGAGTTTTCTTAAATTGTTTCAATAGGACACAACTGTTTCCAGGACTCTGAGCCAGGTGGCTGCCAAACACCCCCAAAGCCATACCACCGCTGCACTAGAGGGGCTTCAGTTTAATTCCTCTAGCTTCAGCTTGGATCAGAAGCTGAAGATCAAGATGTGGATGAAGATCAAGACTATCCAGCCTGTCACTCTGAACTAGGCGAAGAACTACTTCAAGCTATTTCCACCCACAAGAAGACAGGATGTTGTTAAAAGGATGGTGATAACTCTTTCCTGAAAGGGCTGAAGTCACTTTGAAGAAAAAGCTACTGGGGTTTGTTCCCATCACAGTCCCACAGACAGCTATAATATATAGAAGAGAGAGTGTTCACAAAGGCTAACTAACTCCAGTGTAGGGTAGCTGTGGCCAACCTCCCTGATTCATGTCCCCCACCAACATCTTCATGGACTCAAAAGCAAGAGGCCTGTATGCCAGTGGCTGTGGCCAGGAGAAGCTCCTATGGTCAGTAGCAGATCCTTCCATACCTTGTTCCAGGAAAAACCTGGGATATGCAGTGAGCTGGGTCCAGGGAGATTTAAGTGATGCTGGCCTCACACAGCTCTCACTGGCATCCTTTGCATGCTGGGGGATTATCCCACACAAACCCTGTGATGGGACCGGCACTTGAATGACACACCAGGCACAAGTGGCTCAAGAAGCCCAGTGCATCCACCTCCACTTCCAGAAGGCCAGTTCCCTTCTGTAGCCATGGGGATGACAGCAGAGCTTCTCCAGTGGCCACTTCACAGCACACCAGTCCCTGATCTGAATGTCCCATTGGGAAGGCCTCTCTCTTTCCATTTCCATAGGTGGAGATTCACTCCAAAACTATTATCAGCTTCTGTGAACACCCTCTTGTAACTCAAGCAGCCCCAGGAAAAAGGGATCAAAGAGTAGCTGAATTAAAAACAAGACAGTATTCATTCAAATCCAAGGTTACTTACAGCACCCGGTGTCTTTAGTTATGGTCAAGAGACTTGAATTACTTATAGATGGAGAGCTATTGCTAGTGTTAACAGGATCTAATGCTGAACTTGGAGTAGATGCTGCCATGCCTAGGGTAAAAATAGTATTATCAAAGAGTTAAAGTATTCCTAACAAAGCAAATCCAAAATAATACTGTTCATGTTTTCCACAGCTGAAAAGCAGCAATAGAAGTAATAGAAATAGAAATTAAAATAAACGTATTATCGTATCACAAAAGCATAAAGTAATACATTATCTGAATGTTTGAGATTAAAGGATTGTAATATTGTTTTCTAACTAAAGCATTGAATCTGCAAGCACTTCTTTATCTCATTAACTTAAAGCCTATTAGCAGGCCCATTGATGTCTGTGGGCTATAAGTACATGCCTCTATATTTTGCTGAACTGGTACCTCAAAGTATTATTTCACCCACTGCCAAACTCCGGCTGCCTCCAGCAGAGTGACAGTGCAGCAGCTCAGGGTGGGATTATACAACCACTGAGCCCTGGCTGCAGTCACGCAGTCAAAGTGGGAAGGATGCTTTGTGTACCGATATTGTCATAAATTGTATTTTCCCAGAAGGCTGGCAAGGTGTACTGACAGTGAATGACTTGCTCTGAGAAGCAGCCAGGGTCTAAAGCTAGAGGGTTTGTCAGGGGAATGAGGACAGTTAAGGGCAAGATAGGAGAAACAGCCAGGTATTGTGAAATAAACACACTGCATTTCACTCAGAAATAGCTAACAGCTGGCTTCTGTGGCATCCTCTACCAACAGGAGGAGAAGGGGCTCTGTGTGCTCCAGAAATCTTTGCAATAAACCACAGAGTCCTGCAGAAACATTCTCAGTATTTCCCAAGGTGAGTCCTACATTTCTTACCTTCCTTTTTTTGACTCGGCAGGTGAGGGATGATATCTGCGTGTTCGTGCTGAGGATCGCAGCTGTAATAACCCTCTAAATTTACACAGGTGATTTTCTCTGGACAAGCATTGAATTCAGCATAGGAACATTCGTTGACATCTAAGAAGAGGAACACATCTTGAACAGATACTGAAAGCAGCATCAAGATTGGTCTGCAATGTGTGTAGACCAGGCTCTGGATATGATAGATTCACTGCAAATCTGCAGTAACTGATGAAGCAATTCTGGATGTATATGGGTGCAGTGAAATCAGAATTCTGCCCTTCCCCGAAACAGTTATAACCCTATCACTTTTTACTCCAGTTCTTTGGAATAAGAGGTCAGTTAGTGGCAGCTCCTGCTTACAGTTGCAGGATGTTATCCAAACCTAAGAGATGTCAGCAGCAAAAGGAAGAGATCTACCCAGTGATTTCACTGAAAGTTGCACTGAGCTTTCAAAAGTAAACATGGAATAAGAAGTGATGACAACAGTACTTATGGAGGCATTTCAGGAGTGAAAGTATTCAGATAACCACACAGTAATAAGTAGATTAAAATAATTGAAACTTAATATATTTAAATACTTTCCTAACATTAAAAAAGTAGGCAGTAATACGCTATAGTAAGTAACACACTATAAATATGAGCATCTCTGCTGCCCAAGAAAACACTTTTTTTAACAGCCTGTTTAATACAACTAATGACTGTGCTACAAATATGGACACCTTTGCTTTTTCATCTGCATTTTTCATAGGCTATGCTATTAGGAGAAAATAAATTTAACTGAGGAATCAGGAGTATTCCCCCCCCCAACTATTCACTTCAAAATATCAACTGCAACCGTCTCCATCCTATAACGGAAAGGTTAGGGCCATATCTGCAAAGTTTACAAGAACCACTATGCTATTTCTGAAAGCAAACTGGTAGTCATATAGATAAAATCCCAAGTGAAGAGGGATGAATTCCCCTAAAAAAGCTTCCCCCGTAACGGGATTATAATAACCTTGCACTTCTGTGTCAATCACTTCATACACGCGTTTCACAATGTCCTTCAGGGACGAAGAAACCTCCACTAGCGGAGCTGGCTGATGCAGTCCAACAAGAACCTGAGAGGCCACTGTCCCAGAATATACTTCTGCACCATTACTCTGGATATGGTGCACAGAGGCATTCAAGGGCTGTAATGCACCAGTAATCTGAAAAATAGGAGAACAAACACTTCAGTATCTCGTTCCTTTCTCAGCACAGCTGTACACCAATGAGACATAACTCATGCAATGATTATCATCATAATCTGAGTGTAGAAAGCACCAATTCAGAAACCATGGCAAAGTGGCAACATTCAGGTCTGTATTTATGCAAGGTGAGTTCTTATTTTTACATTTCACAACAGAGTTACGGTATAGTAATGCCAAGCTAAGGGGAATGTGGAGCTGCACATCAGATCTCAAATGCTTAGGCAGGAGGATGCAAACCAGGAAGATAGGGGAAAGGTCTCTTTGACTTGTAATGCTTAAACACCAAAATCTCAATAGACAGAATATACATTAGAGATGCTTTTACAGTTCATCAGTGGTCCGACACTTTTTACTTTAAGCAACTAAAGAGACTGTTAGCAAAGGAAATAGAAAGAAAAAGAAGAAAAACAAGAAAAGCAATGGACTGAGGAAGAAGGCTGGGACTAAAAGTCACAGAGTGACCCTAGGACTGACCAAGTCATTGCAACGGTGAGTCAGAAATGAAAGGAGGGACATGGTGGTGGGCTGAGCATTACGAGTCAGTGGAGCGGACAGGGCCTGGAAGACATGCCTCTGAGTAGCAGCTTATTGCAAAGCTTTATTTTATATTTCCTAATTCTTGAGTGTCTGAATTTGCCATAGCTTGCTTTAGACAAAGATATAAACGTCTTGGCAGATCCTTGGCCTCTACTCCTTACTGCACAGTAACAGGACCGGGGTTTCTTGCTTTTTTGGGATATGAGTAGGGGGAATTCAGGTAGGAGGAAGAAATACACTCATGCAATATCCCCATGCTACTGCTACCATTTCTGTTCTCCTGCCCATCAGTGCTAGCTGATGATGGAAGAAGGGTTTCCTTTGTTACTTGCCCACTCCCAGATGGAAGCTGGGGAGGAGTAGAAATAAAAATGGAGGGAAATAGGGACCTACACCCTTGGGTACCTTTTAAAGGCCACATGCAAGGCTGGTTTTCTCCATGGCATGGTATATGTACTAGGGAAATGCTTTGGATTTATGGCCTGGAGGGTCTTTGTCCTAGTACATCAATCCATTTCCTAAATACCACTGAGAAGACAGAGAGAGTATGGCTTTAGTTTGGAGCCCGGTTCTTCCTGCAGACCATCCTTTTGGGAAGTGTGTCTCACACCTCTGCTAGGGCTGTGTTTTTCTTGGTTGCCTCAGATTATTTGTACCTGCCTTGTCAGGGATGGGGAGAGGCACACCGTGCTGCTGTCACGTGGCTGTGCATGCAGAGTTGCCATGGCTGCTGCTAAGCCGTGCACAAGGCTGAGCCTTGGTCCTACAACAAAAGTAACACCCTCCTGTCTCCCAGCCCTGTTTCTGCATCAAGAATGACAATGAAAACGCCCTTGACCCAGACACAGTCCCCTGCCGTAATAATCCTGGGTTTTTGCAGCAAAACTTCTGGTGCTGCTGAGTCCACCTGCTGTGTAGGTCCCAGCACCATAGATCAGGTTTGTCTCTTGAAAGGTTTAATTCAAAACTCCTTCTCAGAAAACATCACGCCTTGCAGCTCTTGAAATCTGGACCCAAAACTGAACTAAGGCAGAGCTGGCACAAGTATCACTTAAGCAGGAAAAAACCCTATATTCCATTATGTATTTAAATTGCCCTTGGAAGTGACCTGAAAAATTTACTAAAGAAGCTGATAAATCAATGTTACTTCAGCTGCTTGAGGATTCAGCTGACATTCAGTAATTAAGAATAAATTAGGGCCAGAAAAAATGATCTGGCAGAACCAAGGGGGAGCAACTGGCTGGCAAGGTTATGCCCAGCAGAGGGGACTATGAAGCAAGCGGTGGTTACTGAGTAACAGAAACGTGGGCACAACGAGCAACACACAGGAGTATTCGTGTTTGTACATACCATGGAGTGCAAAAGGCGTGAATGATTCAGAAAGTGGGAATCCACTCTGATTAATTCATTAAAATCCATTTTCACAAGCACTGTCACGTTGTACCAGAACGTTCTTCCTGAAGCATACAAAATAAAACAGCCAAGTCATCTGAGGTCTGATGCTATAGAAAGCAACAGAGTTACAGGAAGGCTCTGAGAAACCCAAGCAAGCTTTAACTTGGCAAACATAAAGGGCCCACATCACAGCCATCAGCTATAGCCTTGCTCATTACATGCCACAGACAGAGGCACCAGCGAAGGAGAAGAAGCCAAGGAAGGTCCACTGGACCCGCAGCACCCACACACTGTTCAGTGCTCACGGGTGCGAGTACTGAAGCCAAATATCCTGGAATTGATACCAAGAAGATTCCCGTATTTGTTTTATGAAGAGCTATGGTAACGGCTTTCCTGCCCAGTCCTACCCTCAGAAGGAAAAATTAAGCGTATTTCTATTAGAAGCAGTCTTGAATTTATCAGTAACATACCCTCTGGCATTGGATCCACACAGACTGATCCTTTGGATGAGTTGCAGCATTTTTTAAGCTCTGGACATTCAGTATCGAACGTGCAAGGATAATCAGATGTTTCCATATTCTCCATTGGACAAATACCAGGTCTTGAGGCAAATATACTGGATCTATTGAGTGCTAAGTAACAAAAACATTTCTGAGAACAAAAATATAGAAAACTGTTTCCATAAAATTGTGCTATTTAATTTATAGCAAACACCTCCTCCTTATTTTAGAAGCACGTCTGTTCAGAGGTTTTCATAGGGAGAAAATAGCAGCCTAAAATAACATTATTTCAAGAGTGTAAATGTTCTCAGATTTTTCTCTTGTTCGTGACATTTCTGTTACAGAAATTTTGAATTGATAGTTTTCCATTAATAATCATCGAAGGATGGATGAAAAGATAGATAGATAGATAGATAGATAGATAGATAGATAGATAGATAGATAAATAGATAGGTAGATAGATAGATAGATAGATAGATGGATAGATAGATAGATAGATAGATAGATAGATAGATAGATAGATAGATAGATAGATAGATAGATGGATAGTTTCTAAATGTGGAGACGCTGAAGCACTGCAAACCAGAAATTCTGTCTGATGTCAGCTATGACTAATCCAAAAAATATATAATGATCAAAGGAAATAGGTAATGTCTAAGCTGGAAATCAGCAGTTTTCATTGAACCTTTTGTTGAGACAAAGTTAACCTTTAGTTATGGTAATTGGCGATGTTACATGAGAGCAGAGACACAATGCTGTTCTCAGGTGCAGGTTACACAGAGGGACAGGAGAGCAGGACTGAGCCCGTTGTCTGCAGCCTGGCAGCTCCTGCTCGGTATCAGCCAGCCAGCCGCCGCAGGAGGTTGGCAGCCCTCGCCGGACAGCCCTGCAGAGAGGGCAGCTAAAGCAGAAGGTTACCGCTCCCCAGGCCAAGGGCAGACAGTGGTCCTGGCTCGTTGCCAGCACATACTCTTCCCCGGATGAAAAGAGAAAATATTTCTAAGGTTTATAAACATTACTTTCACCCATGCTCTCAAACATACCTCCACGTAGTGCTCAGATCTGGTCTTCCTAATCAACTGGAAAGATTTCTCTTTTCCATTCATTTCACGCCTACAGGTTTTTGATCCTACAAACTCCTGATCCATTCCTGGGCTATGGGACCTACACAGCAGGTGGGCTCAGCAGCACCAGAAGTTTTGCTGCAAAAACCCAGGATTATTACAGCAGGGGACTGTGTCTGGGTCAAGGGCGTTTTCATTGTCATTCCTGATGCAGAAACAGGGCTGGGAGACAGGAGGGTGTTACTTTTGTTGTAGGACCAAGGCTCAGCCTTGTGCATGGCTTAGCAGCAGCCATGACAACTTGGATGCGACACCAGTATGACAGCTCCTCCAGGGGCTAATGCAGTCAGGAAAGGCATGAGGTGAATAACTGAAGGGAGGAGGTAACTTGCAAGAAAAAAAATACTAAAAAGGCTGTGACTTTTTGCTGTGAGAGAAGAAGGCTGAGGGGGGTGTGATCAAGGTTTACAAAACCCCAAAGGCAGGGGGGCTAAGGTGAAAGCAGAGCTGGTTATTAACCAGAGCCCACAACAATAAAATGGGTAAAAGCACATTTCTTCAAACAAATGAAAGTGAACTTCTGCAGTTTGTCAGCACAGGAAGACACAGAAGCTGGCCCTCAAAAAACTGTTTTGAGCTGGTGGGGTCAAAAAAGGGATAAGACAGTTCCTGGACAGGAGGCCCATAAGCAGACAGCATGGGGAATAGGCAGGGATGTCCCCTCAAATGACCATAATCCCAATCCTGTGGATGCTGAGGACACACAAGGGACCCAAACTGCAGGGCAGCCAGAGGTACCTGCTTCTGATGAGGACCTGTATGGCATTTTGGCACTTTTCCACCCCAGGCTGATGCTGAAATGCTGCCCACATGCCCCTGGTGACACCGCTGTCCCATGGAATTCTGGTAACAGCCCATGCAGAGAGGACAGCACAGCTCCCCACTGCTCTGGTTAGACTCAGCATGACAACACCTGCATGCAGGCTCTGAAAGGTCCCAGCCCTGCCGAGGAGCTACCTGGACACCTAAAATGAACTTTTTTCCACTTTACAGTTGTTTTCTGAAAACTCTGGAAAATTACACACACAGAGCATACTCTGATTAACGCATGGACTTAACATTGCAAATAAACGCCCTCAAGTTAAGAAACTCCAGGATTAAACTGGGACTTCTTATTTCAAGGTATTTTGTACATTTGTGCTTAAAAACAAGCCTTAATCTCATGCTGATGCATTCTTTTGCTCCCTAGCTGGGGATCAAGCAGGGTTAGATGGCAGATAAGGAAGCTCTCTGGTTTCATCTCATGCGGTAAGGTGGAAGGTGGGAAGAAAAGCAAGTCACCGGGAGAAGTAACCATACCATTGATTCAAGCAGCTGGAAACTAGCCTGGAGAATTGGACCCTGTCTCTACCTAAAAAAAATCCTGCAAGATGCTAGGAAACTTTCATACAACAAACTCCTAACAACCTTTCAGAGCAGTGGGTTTTGCAGGTCTGGGAACCTGATCTGCAGACCTAGGACCTGCTTAGCAACTGGGGTACTGCTCGCAGTTATCATCAAGGATGTGAGGCTCTGCACTCCAACCACACAAGTTGTTAAAAGCAGTGCTAAGCACTCTGAAAATCAAGATCAAAATAAATTTAAGAAAAAATTAAACTGCACCCTAGGTGTCTGGGAGTGGGAACACAGAATGGTTTGATCTCAGTTTCTCTGCAGCTCAGTTGCCCATCTATGAAAGACAGAGAACCTCCCTCCCTTTCCTCAGGCTTTGTGAAGACAAATTGCTGTCTGTGAATCGCCACAGGATATACCTTAAAAGGTGACAAATAATTCTCTATGCAGAGAGAGGCTCAGCAGAGCACTGCACCACCACCAAATGCAGAGGCCAGGATGATGTTCTGCCGGGGAGCTCCTTGGAGGGGCTCCATCATCCCTGAGTACCACAGGGAAACGTGGTCCTCAGGGCAAGGCAGCACCAGGTCACGTAATTAAGGTACTAATCTGCATGCATATGCACAAAGAGAAGAAGGAAAGGTTGTATTATTTAATTCTACCTTTAGAATTAATTCTAGCACTTCCTAACTTTTAGATACTTTTTGATTTTTATTTTTTAAAAGTTTAAGTATCTTGTGTGTGCATGTGTAATACTATCTTAATGGATTGACGGGCAACAAGTGAGAACTGCCAGAGCAACTTGACTAATGATCTAGACATTTGTTCCCAACAGTAAAGAAATAATAAAAGCAGGCCCTGCCATATCGAAGGCAGGGATAAATGTTTCCTTCTAGGAAGAAAAGCTGGGGAGTGGCCAGGAGCAGGTTGCTGTGAAAGGTCATGGAGACCTTTCCGCTCCTAGCAGGATGGAGAGCGTGCCAGCATGGATAACGTCAAGAAGAAAATAACAGTAGTTCAACTGCATGCTGTGCCGTAATTTCAACAGTTCCAGTTTCTTTCCTCATCATTTATTTAAGACTGTGTCTAGACAATGCATTACCATTCACAGAATTTATGACTAATGCCCTGAAAAGCAAAGATACCGGAACAATGCAAACACAGAAATCACCTAGAAGCCATACAAATCCTTTTATGGTTTAAAATATTCCCAAATTAACTCTGACAGGAAAAAGAGTCAAGGTGACCACAGTATTTCATGGATAAACCTGCACAGCATGCCCATCAACAATGTGGCAAGGGCAGAGCGGAAATTCTGCATCTAACCTTTACGGGAGATTTGCAGATTTGTTAATGTTAGATGAAATAAGCTCATCAACAGCTCTCAAGCCTAAATTATCCCTAGAGATGCTTTTAAAAGGCATAGAATTATACTGGGAAAAAAAGTTTAAAGTGTCACCAGGATGCCTTTTTTTTTCCACCCAAGAAGATGGTCTTGATTTTCAGAGGTTCTGAAACACCTTGAAAATCATGATCACTCACATATTTCTTGTAAAAATAGAGACAGCCATAACTTGCTAGTGACTCTTCAACATTTAGCTGACACAGTTATTTCCTTGTACTACAGAATTAAAAAGCAGTTTTCTCCGATTGCTTCTCAGGCTTGCCATTTGATACAAATGTGCACACATGTATGCACGTGCATGTATATCAAAAAGACCTTACTGAAGTAACTTTTCAACATTAATTAGATCTACTGGATATTTTCCCCAGAGCGGAACTGATACTTGAAAAATACAGATGATCAACAGTGGGTCCTTCACCCACCCAGACAAGACTGCCTGGACATACCGTAACCTGCAGGTCAAATTTTGCCTGGCTGACACTCCACAACAGCCACAGAGTCAAACAATGGCAGGATACAATAAATGAAGAATTATGTGTATCTAATTATGCTTTTGTTTCTCTTCTCTAGCAAATCGTTTTAAGAACAAGTAAAACAACATGACCACTTCTGTGTTCCCACCTTTCTCTTAGAAGCATTTTCCTGCTAGACACAATATTATACTAGTAACTGTTGAGAAAACATCTGGCAAAAATTGTTTGGAGGTTCATTTTCCAATGCTCTGAAGCGGCTTAAAAGTAGGATGTACACATTGTTCTTGACAGATCCCATGAGAAGATATATGGCTCATACCCTCTCATGTCACGTTATATGATCCGATGCAAGAGCAGGTTCGGGGACATTCCCATAGATCTGAGTCACACAAGTCTTATGACCCAAAGCAAGGGCCAGGGTTGCAATAGGACCTTTCCTTTTCAATCTTCAGTTGCAGTGCTGTGACTATGTAAATTCCCAGGACCGTAACTTGAAAAGGGGAAATGGAGAAAATGCAATGTTATACTAAAAATAGGAGACAAAGTTATGTCCTGCAGAACTTTTCTGAATGCTGGAACAGTCCAGTGCTGGCCTAGCTAATCCAAGATGCCTATTCATCTTAAAAGCATGTGGCTTTATCCATTAAAAAAAAAAAAAAAAATTTTTTTTCTTTTGCCCCAAGGAATCCCTTTCATCTACGTCTCAAGTTCTGCTAAAATTGGCAATTTCTTGTTGACATCTGGTAGTCCTGATGTAGGAAGGGGAAAAAGCTTCCATTTTGAGTCAAAGATGATTAAGTCTTCCTGAGTAGCGTCTTGTTAGAACACAGAAGTCAGATCAGATCCAGAAAAACATTCACCAGTTTCCAGACCTCCAACATAGCTCTAGGTAACAAAGGAAGCCCTGAAAAAAATGGGCCCTAATGTAGTTTTGACTGGAAAGCAGTTGCTACCAATTCATCCTGAGGCCACATCTTGTTTTAAATTAACACCAAAATTGGGTTTTCATCCTGGGAACTGACCCTGCTCCAAATCAAATGAGATGTTATCCTAACTGCATCCTGAATTACTTTTGAGAAGAAAGCTCTTACTGTAAATGCAAGCATGCTCTGAGCAGAGACAGCACCAGGCAAGGCTATGTGAGTTATTGCACTTGGCCAGGGATATCAGCCTGAATGAGAGATGAGCCCTTGTAGGGGTAGCAAGCAGGCGCGTTCTTCATGCTCACCTGAAACTTTAGTGGTTTTGTGACTAGGGGTGACAAAGAGCAGGAATCAGGAGCATTAGTCTTTCACATCTACTCCTTACCATGTTGGGCCAAGTTTACTGGAGATTTTTGCAGAATCCCTGATTTCAGTGAACAGGAACTTATTGCCCAGAACTAAGTCTTTACATATCTCAGTTTAAGTGTAGCATTTATTTCAACTATTAATCTGGCTAAAACTTACCTAAAGAGCAGTAGAGTCCAACTTGTTCATATCCTTCGCAGCAATCTGTAACAGTGATGGTTTCAGGGACTTCAACAGTATGGTACTGTGTTTTATAGTATGTCCGGGGACACACCATCCATGGTATCCACCCTCCACAGGAAGTGCTTTTCTCATAGGACTTTTGGTAGGCAACCACTTTAAACACATTTTTGGTCAGGCTATAGTTGCACAGATGGTACCCTAGCAAAGAGAGGCCTTTTTCTAGGGAGAAAAAAAAAAAAAAAAAGGAAAGAAAGGAATCAGCAAATCAGCACTAACTTGTAACTCCAGAGGATAAGTTCCCTGCAGTATCTAGTTACAAATATTGTTATGAGAAAGCCAGAACCAACACAGGTGAATGATTTACAAGAAGGCTGATGTTAGGAAGAATGTCACCTCAGAAAATGGACAGAAGAAAGAATTAGTAGTGACTGCTTGTCACTCCGGTGATAAAACAATGCAGACTGGCAGAAAATTCAAAGAGCTCTCAGCGCCTTCATGTGCAAAGCAGAAAACCAGCAATTTAACTCAGGTAAGTATAAAGGAAATTAATACATGTTAATAGAAAATAACAGTAGAGCAGAATAGGCACTCCCAGAGCAGTGTCATCCAAGTACTTTAGATGTCCACTCCAGGCTCATGTTGCCAAAGTGTTCATCTTTCTCCACTAAATATAAAGGGAACAAAGGGAAAGGAACTCATGGGTAGATGAGTCACAGTAGATGTCTGGAATAAGACATCCTTCAGACATCACTCTAGGCTAAAACCGGGTACTCATACATCACTGAGAAGGACTTTCAGGTACCTAACACAAAAGGTATTCCTGGAGCTCCTATGTTGCTTATCTGCATTTGTAGCAAATTATAGTAGACCAGGCCCTTTGAGAGCTGCAGTCATTCACTGACTGCAGTATAAATGAAGTCAGTGGTAAATTCACTGACTACATAATTTCACACAGATCTGGGAATGTGACTGTTTATGGAGTTCTGAAATCAGTCATGATGAGGAGCGAACTTGTTACCTGCTTTACTTAAAATGTAAATACTTGAGCAGGAACAGGAGAAAAAAAAAAAAAAAACAAAAAAAAACACAAAACAAAAAAACCCCAACACAAACCCAAAGAACAGCAACAACAAAAACAGATGGAATTTAAGAATTAGCAGTAAGGAACTTACAATCATGTCACAGACATCAGGCTGTCTCCTAGTGAGATGTTACAGAAGCCAGAGGGGCTGAGTCACCCTGCGCCCCATTTGGGAAATAGGATAGAATTAAAATGCCTATATAATCCTTCAGGCAAAGCAAAATAAACTTTAATAAGGATAAATATGAATTAGCTTCGGAGATTCAAGTATCGCGGGATTGTTATTTCTGAGAGCTCTGAGGGGACCAAACCCAGCCAGCAGACAGACTGAAGCTGACATAGTATACACAACATTTTAAATATTTACAACTTATCTTATTTGTACAACTTATCTCCTGGCTGAAAAGATGAAACATGTAAAAACAATTCAAGAAAAAAAGAATTGTCAGATTTTTAGGAATCATGTATTTTTATCATGTTTAGCTTTCCAGCTAAATAAAAGATGTATGTGCAATTTGAACAGGACTGGTAAAAGAGCTTTGAACAGAACAATCCATTTGTAGTGCAAGGACAGTCCAGAAGAAAGCATGGGATAGATACCATGGACCACAATACATGCTTCAGGCTGGCTCAACCAAGTCACCCAGAAGGTATTCCTCCAGCCTTAATCTGAGCAGTGGCTCGAATAAGAACAGCCTGAAAGACATACCCTGCTTTAGATGTACAAAAGGCCATGAAGAAAAACTGATTTGCTTGGTGCAGTTCCCAGAGGCACAGACACCTCCCTGCAGACAAAGGCACTTTGGAAGAGCAGAAGGAAGGAGAAGGGTCTGGGTCTGATCACAAACCACCCCCAAAATAAATAACTTGCATCTGACCAGACCCAGGGAGAGCATCAGGCCCCTGGGAGTCCAGTCCTGCTCTGCCTAACCCATCTGTGCCTTCCTCCTGCAGCAAAAGGCAGAGTCTGATGCTGGGGCATGCTACAGAGAGCACATGTGAGAGCAAGAAACCTCCTAGTGGGCTGCAGGGACCCTCGTTCTGCTGCTTAGAGTACGTCAGTAGAAAAACATTGAGAATAATGGCATATCTGGAAAGCCCACTCCCTGTTTCTTCCTCCTTCCCAGGCTCAAGCAGGGCATCTCTGTGTAGGGTCCCTGAAGCTAGCTCCAGAGACAGCAGCTGAAAGGTCTTCATGCCTCTGAAAAGCACCAGGGCTGTTCTTAGTCCTTAAGAAGAGAGTGAAGGAAGATGGTTATGAGGGGTAGGAAGACTCTCAAGCTGAGGACCTGAATCCCATACCCTGCCTGACCAAGGAGAGAATCCCAAAAGCCAGCATGGAGGTTTGACCAGGACCATGAAAGCCCCTATCCAGCAGGAGGGAACTGAAGGTGAAGTGGGCTGGAGAAAGCAAGGTGCCCTCCGTCCCCTGGTTAACTTCAGGACATCCCTCTGGGAAAGGGGAAAAGAGAACAAATGGGGGTTCTGGAGCAGAAATCAGAGGTCAAGGACTGCTTTTTATCCCATGCATTTGATCGATTGCCACTTCACATCAGACACAAGTGTCTTACAAGAAACAGGTATCTATCATTACATTCTGTAAACTGTTCCCTTGCCATGTGATAAGAGTGCTCCAAGAATACCTGCCCCAGCAAATGCTTCTAGGCATGTAGGCCGGGG
>NW_020799091.1:94622397-94637598 GCF_003259725.1 Athene cunicularia
GGGGGGGGGGGAGGGGAGGGGAAGAAAGAAAATAACTTGTTTCAGCTTTTTTTTCATTAGTTTGGGACCTGAATGGCTGAAATCCCAAAGTGGAATGGAAAGAATACCTAAACCATTTTGGAACTAGCCTTTACCTGGAGAAAGTACACAAACATCTGTCGGTGATCAGGGAAGGTGGGAGGAACTGCACAAATTTTGTCCTACGAAAACAAGAAAAATAAACTATTGTGTTAAGGAAACATATTGTTATAGTATAAAATTATGTTAGAGGAGGGTAGGGCAGGTAAGGAAGAAGAGTTCAGCATGGTTCCTCATCACTGTGATCCTTCAGTTTCTCCAGAGGTCATGTATTAGCATGGCTAGAGCAAAGCAGGGCCTGGAAGAGAACAACTGAGTAAGGAGAGCACTGAAGATTCATGTTGTCCGTGCAGAACTGAGGCGGCAGCAAGGACATAGCACTGGAAAGCTAAGAATTCCAGAGTCAGCTGAACTGGCTTAGGCTCTACAGCAATGTGGAACATAAATACAGGTATGAAACTGAGAATAAAACCGTGTAGAATTAGACACAGTTTATAATTAGAAGCTACAGCTGTCAGAGAAGATATGAAATCATATTTCATACTTAAACATTGATACTAGGTATAGAAGAGTCTGCCAAAGCCAAAAGAGGAGGTTTGAGATATGGCTATGGTGGTACAGATACCCTTGCTGGAAGAGGTTAGTCTGAAGGTGACAGGGAAGGGTGTAGGACCACCAACCTCACCATCATCCATCACTTCCATACGGTTTAAAACAAGCTTTGACACTCGCTGAGTTCTATTATTTGCTGACAGCAGTTTCCTGCTGAGCAATGTGGCTTAGAACAATTTGGGCTCTTTAGTAAATTGGCTTTCTGTTCTTATAACCCCCATCTATGGGATTATGGCATTATTAAATGGAATTAAAGTGCACTGGCTATTGTTTACAGCAACACACAGCTGAAGTCAGTCGCAAAGCAGAAGGCAGCAATCACCTGACATTAGTAGGGCTATGCTATGCCTATCATCTCTGGACATTAGGTTTTTAATTTAGCAACTACCAGCTTTCAGCACTGTCAGAGAAAGTATAAATTTTATTATATTAAACAAGAGCAGAAACAATGAAAGCAAATACTTTATTAATAGAAACAAATACTGAGAGAAAAGGCTGAAAGGAAAGTCAGCATAGGAGCAGGCTCCCTATAACTCAAGGTCAAACCCAGATCAGAACTGAGAGTGTGATCAAAAAATCAGCAATAAAAAACACTTGATAGCATTTATGCCACAGACTTAGATGCAATTCTGGAAGCTTCACTGTTCAAGTGCCAGAAAATCCACTGTGAGCTAGGATCTGCAAAATATTTTCTTACTGGAGAAAGCAAGAACCAAAGACAAGCCCCTTCCTTGTCTTGACACAACCTTGAAAGTAATCTGTTGGAACAGGTTCATGGAGGGCAGATTCAAATTCGGTTTTAAAAACAAAGGCTCTGAAACATGAAGGAAAGTGGATTAAGGCCTCGATTTTTCTGGGTACTCCAAATTCTTTTTAAAGTCAAACCCATTTATTTTAAATGGCTCTAGAATGGGGGTTTTGCTGACCCCTAATCTGTAGAAACCTCTTTTTCAGCTGTGACTGACAAAATAACAGAAGTCTGCAAGGCTTTAAGAAATATGATTTGTATTTTAATTGAGACTTGCAAAACCATCTAAGTAAAAAAATGCAACAAAAGGCAGCCAAAAATCCCAGTCTTTTCTTGTCTAAATAAATCAAACCAGAAATTAAGAGCAAATTAGGAATTTAGCAGTTACAACCTAGCAGTTGGGTTAGGTTTTTCCAAATTACAGCCCATACCATAGATAAAAATTAAACATGTCTCCTACAGCTTCATTTTATGCATCTCTAGGAATTTGTCAGGTATATTACTACATATTTTTCTCCAAAAGTTTCTTTTAAAGACAATTTTCATCAAAATTTGCACATTACTAAAGACAAAGCAGCAATCCTACTCATTCATTTCTGGCACAAAGGAAATGAGAAGGCTTTTGCCTGGGCATGATGAGTTGGGGACAAAGGTGGTATTTTGGCTTGGTTAGATTTTCTTTGTTTAATTTAAATGGTCACTGAGACATTGCCAGTTCTCCAGAGAGTGGCCACCTTGGCTGGTTTATTGCAAATAAAGAGATATCCCACATCCAAACTAAAATGCCCTACATAACAGCTGCGGTCTTCTGATCAGGTTCGCATCACTCACCTGTAATTTCATTTCCCCTTCCCTGCTGCGTGGCTGTCCAGAGGATGAGAACAGAAATAAAAGTGGTCCTGACCATTGTATTGCCCCTGGATAAGCCCTTCTTATCACTTTGTTTCCAAGGTGCTAGAGCTTGATCGTCCTTACATGTAGCCTTTTGGATTAGGGGAAAAGGTGCTCTGTTTTTTTACCTTTTGCAGTTGGATGATAATTACTGGCAACAGAAACAAAGAGGCTCCAGTGGGAATTTTGCCGGTTCTCTCTCCTTCACACTCTCCCTAGGGAACCTGCATCTTCTGCCTGCTCAGCCTGGCTTCTCCCCTGCCTGACTTTGAAAATGGCATTTCTAAATTGCTGGTTTAGCCCATGTTTATCCTTCTGAGAACCTATTCCCTCTCACACCTTGAACACCTGACAGCTAGGAGCCAGATTTACACACCTCAAATGTCAGATATATGTATCTTGAATTTCATTTCTGTTCATACATCAGGTGATACTATTTTGTAGATCTTTAATTCTGTGCCTTGAAAACAAACTAAGAGTAAAGGCAATTGTCTATGTCAATGTTTTTTCCTGAATTTAAGCTATTTCACTAGCTGCCCTCATCGTGCTCCTCATTTCATTGCAATTTCAGCATCACATAAACCAGAGGAATGCTAGGCAAACAAAACAAACAAACAAACAAACAAAAATATTAAAGCTTACCCAGACTTCAGCTGAAAAACGTTTTTGCAGAAAATGGGAAAATGGGTAGAGGAGATCTTTTCAACCAAAACATCAAAAACCAAAATATATTTTGGTTTGGAAACATTTTCACTGTGTCTAAGGAGAATGTGTACCTTAGCACTCCTCCTCCTGTACATACCAGGATGTCTAGTCAGGCTGTAACCCCCAGGTACACCATTTACATCTATTTCCTGGCAGCACAGGGAGGCAACAGGGAGACCCTGGCTGTAAGCTGTACAGACGACACCATTTGACTTAAAACCCCCACTAATAAATACATTTTTTTTTTAAAAAAAAAGAGGACTTGAGTGAGTGAAATTCAGTTTGCAAACAGAAATCTTTCTCTTCACAACCTATAGGGTTTTTTTCAACAATCTAATTTTTTTTGAAAAAGTGTCTTGATTGAAATTTTTCAGCTAGCACTCACTGAAAAGATCTTTAGCCCTTAGAAATTACTTGGCACCTTCTGTAAGAAGTGTGTGTTCCAGCCAAACTCAAATATAGGTAATGCCATACTGGCATCTGAATTGGATTGCATCTGGGGTCTCCCACTTAGAATCCTAAATCGCTGGATAGGGTTGCCATATGTCTTAAACAGCAGCTGCTTTCTAGAGTTAGCTGTACAACAAATGTCATCATCTTCACCACTGAGGACTTTTATGACTGAAGTATGATCCTCCAAACAGCAGTAAAGGACTAACATCCCCATTCTACAAGAATACATGTTCATCTTTAGGACTATTAAAAAATATGAATAAAACTGAGTATTTACAGCTCAGTCTTATGGCCGGCAGCTGTAGCAGGTTTATGTTCAGGGTAAGGCAACTAACAGCAAGTTGCAACTATTGCAGGAGTGAATGAACTGGTTCCTAAATACAGAATATTCAGAACCTCCTTTTTAAACAAAGTTGTAAGTAAAGTCAGTGGGTGTTTAATCTAAACAAGAAATTGATAGAGAAGTCATGTGTATTTCAGGATTTACCTTGTAATTTTCAAATTCTTTGATTCATATTTGCATTATTTCTTCAGTTACAATCATTCAGGCACACAGCAACTTACTTTGTAGCAATGCAGGTACTGAAAGAGACCATTCAGGCAATTAAGCATCCATCCTGTGGTCTCTACAACCATTTTCACATCTTCCAGACATAATCTTGCACTGCATTAACTGCAGTAAATTTAAGATGATACCCTGCATCCCAGGCAGTAGCATGTGTTCCTCATATTACTGTAGTTGCTGCAATGAGTTGCACTTACTCAGCACAAATTAATAGCATGTCTTGCAGGGAAATTCAATAGATTCATCAATCATTTTGGAAAACTGACCACCTGTACATGCATGGCTCTTTACACATATTTTTAGTAACCATTGGTGTATTTCATAGATACATTTTTGGTCTTCCCTTATTCCTTTCAATTAGGTGTTATCTTAGGACCCCAGTAGGAAATTTGCTCACTCTTGCTTTGGTGGTGAGGAAGGTCAATGGAGAGAGGAACAAAGAATGTTTAGTGAAATAAAAGCCCTGGCTGTGTGGTGCTGGTAGCGAGCTGGACTCCACTCTAGAAGGAGCTCATCACAGTCTTTCTGGTCCAGTCATCTGGAGCTGATCAGGTCTCCTGGCTCTGTTGTTTATATTTTCTGAAGTTACATTTGTAATCTCTGAATTGATCTGAAGTATGCAATTTATACAAAGAAGGTCTGTGCCAATTAAAGCCATGTCAAAATCCATTCATGGATAATTTTACAGGATCAAGAAGCAGACATTTAGAGATGGGATTTGACTCTCCTAGACTGTACTACTAGTAATTGGAATACTGTGGCTGAGAGCAGGCTTTCTCATCATACTTTTTAGGCATTTATTTCTTTATACAGATTCACTTCTGATTTAATTAGTCACTTAGAAGATCCTGATCTTCTTTAGGCTAGGAGTTTGACATAGAAAGGTCAGTTGCTGGAACATTTCTTTTTGCTTTGTATTATTTTGTCTATGAAGATAGATATTTTGTCACTATTTCAGATGGCCAAAATGGTCATGACATTTCAAGGCAGACTGGTTTGCATGCAGGAAACAGAAGTATGCATTTGAGCACCATTGGAATCTGACAAAAGCTGTTCAGTGCTCCAGAAACCAGCACACCTTCCTTTAGATGTATAGGACCTAAAGCTTGAGAACTATTAAATCATTTAACCTGACCTCTCAAAATCAGCTGTCGGTAATTTTCTCCCAGAGACCTCTTCCAGACTCTCACCACTTAAATGGGAATACAGCCTGTCAGTCTGATAAAACCCAGACTATGGCCACAGCAGACTGTGGGAATGGATAGAGGTGCCACCAGTCCCGAGGATCTTACAGTGGAAATAAACTGATTCAGCTCAAGAATGCAAAGACAAAACCATGCTGCTAGCTGACAGTGAAGGTGACAAAAAGTTCAGATGAGACCTGATTTCCATCTCAATTCTGCCGCACAATTGTGTTCCCTGGTGCCTGTGACTTACAGTGATTTTTTTTCTTACCATCAGGGCATCCCTAAAACTGCCCCTGCCGTGACAATTCAGATGTTTGGTAAGGGTTAAACTCAAACCAGTCTTTCCCTTAGCGGGGCAATGCTAAGGTTTCTTTCCTCTTCTCTACTCTTGATCTTTGTGAAGCCTGCAGAAACTTAATTGCCTTTGTGACTGCAGCTGATCTGTCAAAACTGGTTTAAATCAGTCAGCAAGGCCAAAAGGTGTTAGAAGAGAGGAACAGGCTGGCTGAGCCAGAAGTAACCTTTTTGCAGTTAAAGACTAAACAAAATAAATCACTCCTGCCATCAGGATACAGACATATTCCAGCTTCTGAAAATCAATACATATAATGGACACCTTAATGTCTACTCCCTACAGAGAAATTAACTTCTCAGAAACTTTAACCATTCAGCCCTCAGAGTTAAAATTCTGGTCGGTGATTCCAGGGTCTTGAATAACCTGCCCCTGCCACGGACCTCCTGTGGAGCCACAAGCAATTCACACAGGTCAAATTTGCCACTGCAATGAAGTCATGGATGGGGCAGAAAGCCCAGTATTTCAGACCTTGTGAAAGCCAGGGCTACAATACTATAAATACGCTTCTGCTTATGTTACTTGAGAAGGAAGTAGAACGGAAAAGCACCATTTTGCCAGCATATGCTAGGCCTATGTTAGGATGGACAGCAGCTAAACTGGCAATTTTTTGAAGGGGTCCTTGTTTCCCTGAGCTTCAGACACATATCCAAAAAGTGGAATAGTAACATTTGCTTATTTTGCTGATGTGTTTCAGAGAAAAATGCATTAAAGATGAGACATACACAAATGAGAGTAAAAAACCATACACTTAAAGCCCTAAGAGTTAATTAGTTCTGCTGTGCAGGCAGAACAGTCCCTGACTGTATTCAGTGATTTGTTCTGTCTCACCAACAAACTGTTCCTCAGGAAAATCTTTGGGTTTTGTTTTTTCCCTGAACACGCACAAACTGTTTTAAAGTGACTCATGAGGAAAAAGTTCTTATTGGTAACAGGAGGAAAAAATATGAGTCAGGCGGAGGTCATGCTGAACCTCTGCCTGGCCTTGCTCCTCCAACTGAGCGTCGGTTGTGCCGGTTGTGCAATCTCAGCACAGAGAAGCTCTTGTTTGTTCCAGTGCTTTGATGGCATGGTCCCATTCCCAACATCGAGTTTGGTACCAGATGAGACTGTTGATCACACCTCATACATGATTTTGCAGCACTGAAGGGAAGTAAATCCCACCTAAGGCATTTCATAGTGTGCTTCTTAACTCTAAACCCAGGCATTTTTGAAAGAAAGCAGGCAGGCAGCAGGTATTGCCCTTTGCTGTGAAGGCTTACTTGGAAGGAAAGTTAGAAGGTGTCCTGTTCAGCATCATCTCATGGGGTACAAGGGTCAAGACCACCTGAACATCCCATTCAGAAAGAGTCTCATGCCTGGCCTGTATCAGCACTTGGCAACAGGACCAGAGCCCTTCCTCGCTATGTTTTGCTGGATAGACAATTGGCTCCCTGCAGCTAAGGGCCAGGAACACAGCACTGGTACTCATCTCACATTGCCTTGCTGTCTTGATGCCATGGAGCTCAAGAACAGCAACATCTTGCAAACACTAGTGACCAGGCCATGGATGGGCCAGGCTTCACTGGTTTCTGTCAGTGCCACTGCCTGTAACACATTTTTGGCTGAAGGCACCTGCTGCTCCTCTTGGAAGATGGATGACTTCCCATTTCTTATCCCTCCTAAATCCATCTGGTATACACCCGGGATACTGATGTGAAGGACAGAGGACTGTGTGTGCAACTGGCAGTTCCCCTTGTGAATCCATCTCTTGCACACACATGCAAAACCTGCCTCTGTTAAGCAGATTTAAGGCACAGAATAAACCAATCAAAATATACAATCCACTTTTCACTGTTAGTCAACATAAGATTTGGCCCATACTTCCAGCTAAGAGACATAGAGATAGACAGACAGATCCAGGTACAGGTTTCTGATGAGAGATTTTACTAAATTGTTACACAAGCTAATCTGTAGTCTAAACCCAGAAAATGTTTCATAATTTGTGTAAGACTTTTCATTGATGCATGAGATTTAAACTCTTATAGGAAGCTTCTCACTTTGAAGGACCTAAAGGAAAATTGTTTCTGTGTGCTCCTGAGTCAGCTCAATTAAAAGCAGAGAAGCTCATGAAGGAAGAGGAGCCTTTCAAAGCAGAAACGCTGGACTAAGGGAACCTACTACACAGACAAGGCAAGTGATGGCATCCTGCTCCTACTGTGTGAACAGCTCAGGAAAGGTTTGGAAAAAAACAACATTCTAACCTGGTTACAAGGTGCAAACACTGGAATAGATTCGTTTAGAAGAAGGAATGCAGTAAGTTGTTTTGGGGACGTGTATTGTTTCTTTTTTTTCTAATTAATACCTGTAATAATTGTGATTGACCCAGACAAACACTGCATTACTAAGTACAAAGAAGGCAGGGAGCTTTTTAAGTGGGGAGAAAAACACCAAATGACTAAAACACCAAATGATTAAAAACAATATGGAGTGGAAGTTTAGGGTAAAGGGAAACTTAGGCTGCAAGAAAAATAATTAGAGTTTTAATCTTTCTGCCAAAATGTAATGACCAGACAAGTTATGAACTCAAATCTATGTCTTTGAGGGAGGGAATCTGAACAAACAGAAAATTCACCAGTAGTTTCAGAGATCTCACTGTATACAATGAGGAAATGCTTTTTGCTTTTTTTTTTTTTTTTTTTAATTTTTTTAAGAAAATCCTGGCCTGCTGTCAAGTGTAACTGTTGTTTTGAAATGACTTCTGTTTTGAGATTGATATTAAATCATGTGTGATTAAAATCAAAGGATCTATGGGTTTTCCACACCCTCGCTCATAGCTTTTCCCCAAATAAAGATTACAAACTACCTGTAAGAACCCCTGCACCAGGTGTCTGTCAGAACCAAGCCAAGTCTGAACAAATATTCAGACTTGCCCAAAAGGCACTACAGGGCTAAACCACCCTCTGAATTACTCAGCAGGAGGCTATTACCATTCTGCTCTGACTCTGCATTTTGACACATATACATTCGCCATGGTTTCGCCCACCAAGTGACTTCTGTCATCTGAAGCATCTGCTGAGCTCAAGCTCTTGATTAAACAGAGGAGAGCAAAGCTCCAGCTTGCAGTGTTTTCCAGCATGCTAGAGTGATTTATTCCATCAGTACCTGTGAATTAAGTAATGGAAGAGTGGAAGTCTAATATTAGCCCATGGGTTTCTCTCAAGGGGGGCACTCTGCAGGACTGTGCAGCCAGAGGGAAGACTCCAGCCTCAGAGCATGAGTTTTACATTATACCAGGGAAGAACCGTGCTCCATCTCAGCAGAGTTTCTCAGCACCGACATTTCCACTTCTGATGCCAGGAAAATTGCTGCTTTTTCTACACCCTCTCCTGCACGCAGCCCCTGCCTCGCCTAGATAGCACTGTCTGCTTCTCCAGGTAGTCAGGAAAAGAAAATCATTCCTACCTCCTAACAGCATCAACTGCTGACACAAATATTGGCAGTTTCTCTACAATACCATAGTGCTGAAAGGGGAAGTACAAATTTAAATGTTTGGTTTGGAATAAAGATTGTATTGCATCACTGGCTTGGTAATCCTTAAATGAAACAATCGATCACCTTCTTTGCAAACCTAATCAGGAAAAAGGAGAGGTGCCTGCCAAGGAGGTTCGATGTTTGGAGCGCAAAGAGACTTCATACCAAGTTTTGGCATTCTCAGGTGAAGAGAAATATGTGGTCATGCACTGTAAAACAGGAGGAAAAGAATTTTCTTGATTTTTCTCTTCCACTTTTCAGACCACAAAAACCCCAACTAAAATTATCTCACTCTATTTACTAAAAAAAAAAAATTTAAAAAAAAATCACATTTTGCCAGATATTGAGAGTTGATATTTAAAGCTCAAAAGGAGATGCTTTTCAAAATGTTTATTGGCTTGTGAAAACAGTGGGTTATTTACTGAATCTATTCTGCACCCTTAATTAGCACAAATGCCAGTAGGGAAACTTCCTGCCTGTTTTCTCCCATGCTGACCTTCAGCATGAGAAAAATTCCCTAGTGAAAACAGATTTTAATTCCCTCCTTGAAATCAAACATCTGGCTTTGATTAAGGAGGCACATAACCCTGTCCTTTGTGATATTTGGATTGCAAGTGCTCTGGGGCAGGGAATATTTTCTTTGCTATTTATTGCTGAAAATGATAGGGCCTTCAGTTTATAGATATAATAATGATAATGATACCACTGAAGAATGATGAGGCCATGATTGTCATCATGATTAACATTCATTTATCATTCAAATGTCAAGTATAAATATCAGCACGCATATTCCATCCCTCTTAATTTTTGTAATTAATTTCTATCATATTCTAAAAACTACTGAATACTGTTGCACTCAAGAGATGGAGCTCATGAACTGATCTAATGCCTCAGATTCTTATTGCAAGGTGGGAGTCAAGGGTGTGTCAGTCTCCCCCAAAAGGTAGTACCACTGGTATAATTATGTACCTCAGTTACATCAGTTTAATGAGAGATAAGAGAATGTGTGTGCACTTCTTAAAAGTGGGAGGCAAATTAAATAGGATTGCATCTAGCACATTTTCAATTAGTTCACTGTTCTTTTCTTCTCAAAAGATCTGATGAGATGGATGGATGAGGGCCCACTGTCAAAGTCAGAAAAGTCAGTCTACAAAACTTCCATGACTTAGCTGCAATGGATTTAAGAAAGCAAAAGTTTAGCTGGTGACAAGAGTAAATAAAGGCTTTGCTTATGTGCCCCTGATTCTAAGCAATCATTCACCTAAGAGGAAAAATATTGAAGGGCAAAGTCATTCCCTGCTTGCAAAAGATCTGGTTTTGATAGACCTTGTACTTCCAGAAGCAAGAGGGACAAGAATACTTAACACAACTTTAGGCACTTGTCAAGTTCACATGATGAGTCCCAAGGGCTTATAAATAGCAGAAGATGGGTAAAACCTTAACCATCAGTCTGAGAAAATCACACTGATATCAGTGGTGGAATTTGATGCTTCTTCCTCCGGGATGTATGTTTCCTTACCATCAAGGTGAAAAAATCATGCTGTGGAAGGACACGGAAAAGTATCCTCATGGTCACAAGTATATCTTCGTGATAATAATGGTCCAGTAAGAAAGCATTTATTATATGGTCCACAACTAAAGCAATATTTTCATGTCAAAAATGGCATGGCTGAGGCAGTTTTGCACTCCGAAGAGTTGCAGTGAGTGACAGAAAGCAGACAAAAACTCAGAAAATTACCTGAAGTTTTATACGGCACAAGGGTGATGTACACCTGGAAAAATCGTCTCTGTGTAATTCTCTGGTCCTTTTGGGCAGAGAAAAGGAGGAATAGTCAGAACATTTTTGCCTTTAACCTGCTTCTGAAATGCCCTCCAAGGGAGATATGATCAAGAGGAGGCAAAAGCTAATTCCAACAATACTGGTATTCCCCTTCCTTTTGCTGTGTCAAGTACAAAAATGGGAGGTCTAGCTTCTTTTTTTAAAAGCAAACATCTGAATTTTGAAGAGTCACATGCCTACATCATGCAACTACCTAGGCCTTAACAAAATGAGCTGATTTTCAATCTAGAGTTGTCTAAAAATAAATCTGGGAGGACTGTTTTCCTAAAAGGGTAAGGGTTATGCAAATAACTCAGTGTCTACTTGCGAAAACCTTTTCTGCATTCCTACAAACAGCACTAATGGTTATCCAAGCAGACAGATCTTCTTAATCTAATTTACTTTTAGGTCCTCTTATGTCTTTTCCCTTTTACATTTCTATCAGTCTGAATAGTAAATGCAGATGAGTTTTGTTTAGGGTGTTTGCTTATCATGTCTCTGCCATTATATACATTTATTTTTATATACACGTATGTTTATATTCACACACAAACACATGCACATGTATATATAAATACATACATATAGGTATATGCATATATATATATGTATATATACATACATGCAAAGATACAACAATTACAAGAGTAATTCTATTTGATTCAACAGTTAATATTCAGATTAAAAATGACAGAACTATATAGGCCTGTTGAAATTGAAAAGCCATTTTTCCGCCATGATTATTACACTCTTTAAGCATCACAATTTATACAGAAAGCATCTGTGACAAGGAAGGACCAGTTCTGGCAAAGGTAGATGAGACAAAGGAGGAACAAAAGAAATAGAAACAGTGGCTTGCATTACAGTTTCTGGGAACTCTGTGCAATCAGTGAGGAGGGAAATGGGCTCCCTGAGCATTGGATGCTTGAGCTGGATGTTGTAAACACCCCCTAGAAGCTTTTATCTATCAGTTTAGTTTAAGCTTCTGTCCTTAACAAGTCTTTACATGCGCACCATAAAGGCAAGTCCCACAGCACCTTATTAACTTGTTTATTCTTTCCAGCTCTCTGCATTCAAGCTAAATCACATTATGCAATTAGCTGCTATGAAAACAAATGAAACATATTTTCATTTTGCATGTTTAACGATCAGTTCAAAATCTGTTCTCTTTAAAAAGTATTTGACAGACTAACTTAGGATCAGTTTGATGTCTGAATTACTTTACTATGAAAAGAAGCTGCTGCTGAAGTTATGTTAAACCATTGAAATGGTGCAAGAAAATCTGACTTGAACAGTGAATTTTGATGATTTGGACAACTTCATCACCTTTCTTATAAGAACAAAATAATTAATTATTTTTAGAAGGTAGGTGTGACCGGATGGTTTTGACTTGCCACAAAGTTCACCCTGTAGCATATTAATATTTTTTCCGTTGAAAATTCTTGCCTCTAAATTTCAGTATTCAAGTGATTCAATTATTAGCAACTTCTTATTGGCAAATAAAAAGCAGCACATCTCATCTATGCCACATGACATTTATTTGTATGGGAAAAGGAAAGAGACAGTTACCATGTAAACAAAAGAAAAACAAGAACAAAATCTCACTCACTCAGTTGAGCTCATCACCAGCTAAGCCTAATTTTGATTAGTTCTTCCATCAACAGCAGGATCTACTCCAATAGAATTTACCATAAAAGGAGATTTGGGGGTTTACTGTTATCAGAGGGATTGACCAAATGTTAAAATACCACTGTCAAGAAGAAACTCAAACTATTTGAAACTGTTGATTTTAGCATGCATTTATTTTCTAGATGTGTGATAGGTCCACTGTGGCTGTCATCGGAATGGCTCTGCATGATTTATTTCATGACCTTCTTCATGGATTCAGTCCACACAAGCCTATTTCCAGTATTCATGTATTCCCCCAAAAATGCCGATAGAAGGCACACACTGGGTGTATCCCAGGTCAGAGGAATTTACCCCAGCCCAAGAATCCATGAAGGTTTTTGTCCTCCTCTTATCATTACATTCCAGGAGAACAAAGACATTCTAATTCTTCTTTTTATTGTTGGGGTCTGAATTCAGCCACAAAAATATCCCAGTCATATAAGTGATGGTAAATACTGTTGTTCAGGGGGGCATGCAGCATCTTACTTGCCTGATGCATACTTTGAAATTAGGGTCTTCACATTCTTCTATCAAGCATAGGACATCATGGGTTTATGAAGTTCGTTTTAAACCAAATCATGCATACTGTATGGGTAAAATGTCATTCAGAGCAACATTAGAAAAATTCTTAGCCTTTCTTAAAGAAAAGGGAAAATATTTTTGCATACCATGTGAAGACAGGATTATTAAAAAAAGAGTGCTCTAAAATAAACCAAAATTATACTATAATAAGCTATTTAGAATCAGTTTAAGCTAATTCCCACTGAAAATAAGTGGGGTGAATTTGAGAAACCACAAGGGTGTCTTTCAGTAAATATTTATGAAAATATAGAAAGAGGGACAGAAACTTGGTCATAAATTTGCTAAGATGAATAGAAGGTGTCATTAACGTTTGCTCTCTCTGTATGAGCCATGGGTTCTTCCTCTTGGGGGAATCACAGTGGAAAACTGTAAACAAATTTTTCTGCACATCATAAAATAAATTCCCAGTTCTCTATTTAGTGCTGGAGATATTGCCAGGCAACAGGAAATGATTGCTATATCTTGAGAGAATGCCCTGAATTTAATATTTTTATGTCATCCGTTAGTTATACAATACAAAGTTTCGCCTAGGTTATACTCCAGTGAGCCCATACTTGAAGCTAAACAGATGTCCAGAAATTTCAGCAGATTAAAAATCACGAACAGATCTCTTCAGTTCACTGAAATCAGTAGCTATCAGTATGCAGTTTAACAGGAATTAAGTGTTTGGCTATGCCCACTCAACTATGCTTCAGGCTGCCCCCTTCAGAACTTCAAGATGACCCATGAGGGCCAGTTCCCTGGAGGAGCTTTCCCAGGGGCTCTGGACACACAGCCACACCTGTGGGAACATGCTGGGCACATGCACAGGCTGCAGCACAGTCTCCAGACAGCAACCTGGTCTTGATGACAGGGAAGCCACCATAACCCTCAGCAAATTTTTCCAGCAGTTGATAATCCTGCCTTTTTCTTCGTTCTTTCAAGACCTCGAAAATTGTTAGGTTTTTTGCTATAACACTAATTATCTTTTTTGCTTAAAACATTTTCAGAGAAAATGCTCCTTGCTCTCTCTCTCTCTTTTTTTTTTTTTTTTTTTTTTGAAAATGTACAACTCTACCAGAAGTTACGAATTCAGCTCAGCATTAATGAAGGGCTTTGTGGACTATTTACATGCAGAGGTGTATTACGTGATTGTAATAGTCCTCTTTGACTTCAGAATTTTAAAATCCCAGAGAGTTCCATATAAGTATTAATGACAAATTACTTCTTTATAAAATGCTTCCTTTAAAATGTAAATGTATGCATCATCTTTGAACACAAATCTATTAACAATTTGGCATCAGAAATGGCATTTTTAAGTATTAAACACTTTGATGTTCTTTATAGTGGCATTTTATTTTCTTTGCCACTGGCTAAAAACACACTTCCAGTCAGATTTTTCAGCTTAGGTGGCAAGCAGTAGTCTGTTAAACTATATGGCTAACTGCAACTCTTGCAACTGCCTCCCCACAGCCTCCAGCTGCACCTAACTGACATATGGAGATACAATTAGATTGAGCCCATTTTTTAATCACTGTACACAGGAGCATTGCTGTGCTCGTGTTGGTTCATGCTCAGGTGGAGGGCTGTTCTTGGTGGCTGAAGACACACCTTGTTGGGAAAAGGTCAGAGCGGGAAGAAAAGTGACCACGTTACCCTCTGTGCGCTGGGACCTGCTGCTAAAAGATGAGCAGCAGTAACTGCTGACATTGTATCTGAAATACTCAGCAAAAACGCTGGTCCAGGACATTCCCTGACATCCTTTGCCTGCAAGGAATTTTGTAGATACCTGGCTGTAACTTAAGACAGCATGAAAAGTCATGAGGCCTTCCCTCTGAGCTAATTCACTGCTAAAGAAAACAAGTCACATTTTAGCAGCAGAGTGAGTGAAATGCTCCAGCTCACTCCCCAAAGAGCTGTAGTGCAGTAAAGACAAAAAAAAAGGCACCACCTTGGACTGAGGAAGGTGAAGAGGGGGAGTCAGGGAAAGCAGAGAAAAGAAAAGAAAGGAAAGGAGGGAGGGAGGGAGGGAGGGAGGGAGGGAGGGAG
>NW_020799091.1:94637648-94645449 GCF_003259725.1 Athene cunicularia
GAGAAAGGGAGGGAGAAAGGGAGGGAGAAAGGGAGGGAGAAAGGGAGGGAGAAAGGGGACAAATTTGTATGTTGTTAGAAATAGCATTTGTCAATTCCATATAGACTATGATAACTCTGAAAGACCCAATTAAGGCATTGGAAATGCAGAAGCAGTAATGCAGAGATGAATCATCTGACCTAAAATAGAGGGAATGATGAAACATATAAGGGAAGAAAATATGTCATTTTAACAGCAAAATAATTCCAGGTATAATATTTCAGAAATATTTGGCCAACAGAAACCACAAGACAGTGTTGGTTACTACAGCTTTATCCAGGTGCAGTACAGAATTTATCTATCACAAGCTTCTGCAGGTCTCATAAACAAAAGCTAGGCAACACCCGAAGTACCATACATGCCAGCCAGCCTCCAAGAGTGACACCCCCAGTTAATGATACAAAATAAAGATATAATCATCAGCTTTTTAAAACAAGATGTCAAATATGTCATGAATTACAGAGTCCCCTCTCAGTTTCTCTCTTCCAGGTCAGCATTGTATTGATAAAATGAGACCACAGACTAGCGCTCACTGGAATGTAGGTCTGCAGTAGTTGTGAAGCGATGTAGAAAAAGTTTCCAAGGCAAAGAGCCTGCACATATTCCCAGAACTTTCACAGCCCTAATCTAAATGAAAAAGAAGTCCAGCTGAAGGGGGGTGAGGGGGCATGAAACTTATCCAGACAGCTGAGCAGCCTGACAGAGAGGAGAGGACACAATTTCTGTTCCACATCACACATTTCTGCAGATTCCTGGAAACAAATATGCCCCTTCAGTAACTCCAGAGTCCATTGACAAGACTGCAGGGGTCAGATTCCTCAACCACTGATGTCAGGATTTAAGACTAGCTCTAAATCACTCAAACCTACCCTCCCCTCTAGCCTGGAAAATGCTAATCTCTCCTGCAAGTGTGTCAGGTTCCAGCAGCAATTCCCCCATACACCATCCTGGCATCATGGCACTCTCTGCCTTTTCCCACTTCAACTACCACCATCGTCCACATACAAAGGGAAATTTGTATCTTCAACAAGTTCTCTCCAACAGGGAACTTCCCTTTTGTATTTAAAGACAACGTTAACACTACTTTGTGCTACTCTGGAGATAGGAAGAGACCTTAAGAGGAGAAAGAATAGCCACATACACTGAAATGTATTATCTAGGTCCTTCTGTGACACTCTGAGGCTCCCAGTATTTTCTGTGCTTTAATAAGCTGTCTGGTAAGTGCTATCATATTTTAACCCAGCATCAAAAATATACCTGCATAATCATAAGACAATATCAACTTAAGGGCCAATGTCACCTCAAGATTTCTCTAGTCCTGACCCGTCAGATACCATACCAAGTGAAATGTCTTCTTGTATGTGCAGTACAGACAATAACGCTTCAGACATACAAACATCACAAAGTACAAAAACAGAAAACCGTTTCAAGCCAGATCTGTATCCCTACCTTCATCATTTTGCAATGATTCTGTTTAGCTTCATAATTTGTGCAGAGAAATGTCAGATACTCACTCTTTTGTGACATCACATGGAGTATAATGCTGAGGCTCACTGCAGTCTCCCCCAAAGTCTACATTAATTGTGGGGTGGAAGTCCACAGTTGCAGCAGAACTGATGCTTAGATATGGTGCACTGAGACACGTGCAGTCCACGTGCATTTGCACCACCACACAACCCCAGCTCAGACTGAAGAACTGAGGCAAACTGCCTACGTCCTCCCTGTTACCATTTCCATGTCCTTGACCCAAGCTCTTTCCATCTCTGATGCCAAGTGAGGATTCTTGGTGAGAGACCTGCTGCTTAGCTAGCTCTGTAGGGACCTCCCTTAGGTCTTCAATCTTTGATTAAAACTCTGGGTAGTCCGGTCACCAAAACCCCTTCTTTTTAAAGTGCTGGGTTGGGGATTTTTTCCCCCCAAGAATTCCCATGACACCACCAAGGGAGATACTGTAAGAAGTCATCATACTGTGAAGAGTCTGGTAATGAAAGAGCTCAGCTTATGTGTGTGATTCTACCATCAGAGTAATTTTCAACTAGAAATACTTATCCTGTGGTTCTCCAGTAAGCATTCTAGTTGTACTGGTCATGTGCTATCTAGAGTTATGATCTCTGCCAACATAACTAAGAGAACAACATTGGAGAGAGTACTGTTTGTATATTTGAGAGAGGGGAAGCCAACTGTGTATTGGCATGGCCAAATTTTGCCTCTTCACATGCAGCATTCAAAATTACATGTATACATAAGCGCTATGTAAATGCATGTACCTACCAAATGCTTACAGTATAACACATTACAGCCAGTTGGGCCCCAAGCAAGATGCTTGTACTGGGGAGGCAACTGGCATCTCTGTTAATATATAATCCGCTCATATATAATGAACTGCCACAGGGAACTGGGGGGGAGAAGAGCATTAAATTGACAGAAAACCAGGTCAGGCGAAAAGGCCTCTTCCAGAGCACCATTCCTGTACTTTAAAGCAACATTTACTAAATAAATCCCCATTCCATTTTGGGTCTGAGTTCCTCATGCAAAGAACGTAAATTGACAGCACGGAATTGACAATAAATTCAGTCAGTAGCCTGAACATAAAGACATCAATAATTTGGTATCTTGGTTATTTTTGCTATGGCACTTGAACTTTCCACTTGATAATGAATAAATCAGTACAGAGATGACATCAGTAAGACTACACAGGCCATAGAAATGCAAACGTTGACCCACAGTTGTTACAGGGCAGTATTTCTGTATTCATGGCCTGCAAGTAAGTTTCAGTTCCTCATCTCAAACCATGGGCATGTCTTCACAGTGCACGAGAATAAGCTTAAAGTTGTTATGAATTGCAACCTCTCCTTGAGGTGTAGACTTCGTAGACTCAGAACCAGCATGTTAACATTGTGTACAAAATGACTTACAGCATCCCCAGGGATAGTATATGCACAAACAAAAAACCAGCTTTTTGGCTGCAGAAACCAAAAAATACCATCTAGAAATAACATTTCGGGAACTATTTGATGAAACAAAGAAACATAGACACGATTTTTTAGCAAGCCAATAGGTTTACTTCTTAACATTTGCATTTTTTACTTGATGAGAACTTAGCACAAGGCACCTCCAACATGTGGATACAATCTTCTGAAAAGAAAAATTAATCTACTCAACATACACCATCTTTTCCCAGTATCTCAGCAATGCACACGAAGGCACTTGCTGCAAGCTATTCATTTCTGTGTAATCTCTAACCCCAGAAGACTGTTTGAGGCCAAACTGTCTGACTGATACTGAGAAATTAAAGCATTGAGCTAACTTTTAAAATATACCATAGCACTAATAGCTCTTTGTTGCTCTCTCTGATTCACTTATATAAACCTTCTAGACAACTGAGGCTACAGTCACAGTGCTTTCTGCCAAGAAACTTGATCCCTAAAGCCACATTTACAGGAAAACAGGATGATAAACATAATGATTGTACCAATGCAAAATTTTGCCCTGTCATTCCATTTAGTTTTGCTGAAAATAAACTTTGTTAAACATGAACAAAAGAACTAGTCTTCCCTTTTCTATAACAAGCACAAGACACTTCATTTTTGTTTGCTGTTCCTTGCTTGGAATTAGCGTATGGACAGAATTATAGAATATGCTTGCCATATCATCTGTCTTTCCATTTGATTTTTCCTGAACATAATTTGTATAAAATAAAGAGCTGGGATGTACACACTTGTAACTCAGAGATCAAAGCCACTTTTGAATGTTGTCTTACACACTTCCACTGTAATCAGAATACGTGGGATTTTTAGAAGACTCAGACACCAAACTCCAGCTGAAGTTAATCAGAGCTGTGAAAACTGGTAACATGAAATTGCACCCTATCTGCTGCACTGTGACAGATTTTATATTTCAGTTGCTCCTATAGCTTTTTATCAATGTGATTTTTAAAGTACCCACGAATGGGTTACTAGCTGCCACTGAAGATACATTATTCTGTTAAACAACACAGTACTGCAACTGTCTGCCTGCTCAGAGAACTCATGCCTTAATACTTGTATTTTTCTCTGAATCATTGTCTGACCGATGGAAGTATCACCTTTTTTAAGTAGGTATGTGTTTATTACTACTTAGCAGTTTTCTGGGGTAATACTCCTATCTAGCTTGTTGCTGTCTGGCAGCGTTTATCTGAAACTGTCCAAGCCTTTAGGCATGTGGATTCCGAGTGGAAAATATTAACTAGATTAACTAACTATTTGCAGAAGAATGAGGGTGACAGCTAAAAAATATCCAGACTTGGAACTCAGAAACTGCAATACCAGGAATGAAGACAGTTTTACATTATAGTGTTATTTTCCTGGTAAGAAATTTAAATTTTCAGAGTCTTGTCTGCGTACCTTGCTTCACACCAGTTATGCAAACACTGTGATTTTTGTAATATTCTCATTGTGCCTCTTACTTCCTGGCTGTCTCTCTGAATACTGGTGTCTATACTTTTGTGACAGGTGACAGGTTTAACTAGAAAAAAATAGGATTTTTTTTACCTACTAGCATTCGTTATAGGAGTTTTCATACAAACATATTAGAAAAAATAAAAATCCAGGCATCCTTTTCCATGCACAGATGTCAGCAATGAGAAACTGGTAGAAAATTCTGTGTCTGTATTTTGGCAAGTCGTTAAGTTACCTGTGTTCTGGCAGAGTATTTGGAATCGAAAAAGCTAGACCTCTACTGTTTCCAGAAACACTTCCTGAATTCAACAGCGACTGAAAGTTCAAGTGTTTTCCGTGATCACAAGCAGCAGTACCTCACTCCTCAAGAGTTCTGGGATAGAAGCCGGTATCTGAAGGAACAAGGTAACAGCCGTAGTATGTCCTGCAATATCAGCATTTGCCCCAGTGATAAGATTTTCAGGGCCAACTGAGAGAGGAGGCAGTTTCTCAGAGATTAATTATCTCCCTCTGCAACATGTCCTTGGCAATAGTAATTCCAGAGCTTTTGGTGGGAAACCAGACGTAACACACTGGCCTTGGGGTACTGCATTTCTGCTATTACGGCAGCTACGGGTGAACCCTAGTTTGAAATGCCATGCTGCCTAGGAGGAGGGGATGCAGCAGCAGGATACACTCCTAAAGCTATCCAAGTGCAGAATGGACCTCTCTATATGGACACAAGACTTGACGAAAATTTACCAAGATAAAAATTTTAGCATCCATAACCTAGACAAGGTTCCCCCACTGAAATGAAGCAAAATTAGGCTGCATGACTTTCTGAGGTGTGTTCTTTTTTTAACCTCTCTCCTACCCCCAAAACAAGCTTTTCTCTCCAAAACTCTTTCTCAGCAGCTAATATAGGAATGCCTAAGGGTATCTGAGATAACTTCTAAGGCTCTCTAAAAGAAAACAACCTGATGTCATTAGTTTTAAAATAATCACACAGGGTCCAAACTTTCAGCTAAAAATTTTTAGGGGTTTATACATAAAAAAGTACTGAATCTACAGATGTAGAAAAAGATGGGCTATCTCCAGGATACTACTTTATTCCAATTATTTTTACATTGAAAATGAAACAAATGTGGGCATCAAAAAACCTGAACTGTTCAGAGTACACAACTTGGGCCTATAGTACAATATTTGTATCACAAAAATAGTAACTTTTCATTCTTACACATACAACCAATGCAAGTGGTTTAGTTTTTACATGTAAATTTTCTCACAAAGTTCATGTATAATCATTCATATTTTTAAAATACTTTGCTTTACATTTTATGTTTCGCAAGGGTTCAGTTTTTAACAAAATTCCAGTGATTAAGCTTGTTGGCAAGTATGATCAAAAGTTTATCTAAGCAGCTATTGGACACTCTGAATGGAAAACAAGCCTTATACTCAATAAACATGCATCTGGTAATAACAGCTGCAACCACACACATATAGATGAAAAATACATCAAACTAAGCACTCCATCAAAGCAATTAAAATTAGAAATGTTTTGAGAAAAATGTTCATAAACAAGCTACTCGTGAAGCATGAGAAAGAAGTTCACGAAATAATTGTGAATGGTATATTTGACAAAATGAACCTAGAGACAACTTAAACCCCAAATAATCCTACAGCATGAATTTTTTGCCTAGATTTCATTAGAATCAAGAAATATCAGACATACAGGGAATTAAGGCATCCATACAACTTTAATACCACCAAGTCAATCAGACTCAATCATGAAATACAGTCAGTTTGAGTCTTATGCCCTGTCAAACCACAAAATCTTTTGAGAATTACATTCAAAATTTTCTCAGTCTGCTTAAGGCGAGAACTACAGAGAGACTGCTGTCTGGTGCCAATACTGCAATGGGCACCATTCTAATAGGCTGCACTTTCACTAGGGAAACTGAGAAATTTAAAATACTGATAATAAATACCTGCACAGTAAGATATGTGTGTGTACACCTTAAAGAACACATTTTTTTCAGCAGGGTAATTCCAGCATGGAGGTTCTCTATCTGTGACACAAGCCCTTCTGGAGAAGTGTGGATGAGAAAATAATTATGCAAAACCAGTTTGTTTCTGCTTGGCTAAGAAATAACTGAGTACATATGAAAAAAGCTAGCAAGGCCTCGCTAGATTTATGAGCTCAGGTTAGTTTCACAAATGCTTCACTGGCAGCACAGCCACTGTCACTGCATAAACTGGTTTACACGAAGAGATCAACAGCATTCCTAGTTGTTTGTTCCCATTACCACAGTAGGCCCTGTTGTGCCAGAGCAGTTGCCTGCACCCCCGCGCAACAAACCTGACTGGGGAATCATTCCAGATGAAACAGCCGCTTGCTTGGGTTTTGTGCCGGCTCATCACACAGCCACACTCATGTCAGAACAGAAGCAGCAGCAGCACAAGTCCATGAATGACAAACCCACTCCTTTTACAGGCAGTTTAGCAAGTTTGCAAAACCACCAAAAGAACCAGCCATGACAAAAAATATATCTGGAGAGGGAAGAGGGGAGTTGGACCCTGTGAGGTGTCACCATTTTTCTTAAACAGAGTTTAGCCCATTCGCAACAAATCCTTGGCAAAAAGGTTTAGACGCAGCACTAAACACATTACAGAGATTCTAGTAGCTGCTTCAGCCTATTTGTGATTTAGGTGGAATATTTAAAAGCACAGTTTGAAAACGTGTACCCAGATTAGATGTTAATCTCTAGAATTCAAGCTGTCCTTAATGAAAAGATAACAGGTCAGATTAGCTTTCAACAAAACCAAGAGAAATCTTGTAATTCTAATTTATATTTGAATACTTGCATTGTGACACGTGAAGCCCTATTCAGGTATTTAATTCCAGGTGGGTAATTTCAGTGAGAGGCAAGACTAAAGCAATGATAACATCCGTTGTAATTTTTCAAATCACACCAAGATGAACGAGTAAAGCGGTTACAAAGGGTCTGAGCCAAAATCCACCAGGGCGCCGGCACGTGCCTCCCTGCTCATACCGGGGACCGGTGGACTAGTTTGCGAGGACGCCACGTGTGTGCCACTAGAAATTGAGCTTCTTCGAAAACCACGTGGGACCTTCCCCCCTACATTGCAGAAAAACATGGATTAATTTTTTTAAAAAACCACAAAAAACCCAAAAACAAACAGAAGGAAACCCCACAACAAAACAAACTATTAAATTAGGGGGACTGCAAATTAACGCTGCCTGCAGAAGCTTCACACACACACACACACACACACACACCCCCGCGCCAGACCCCTACCCGCAGTATGCGGGATCCAGGCGCTGT
>NW_020799091.1:94645499-94651092 GCF_003259725.1 Athene cunicularia
CTTGTGACATATGCCACAAGAGATTTCATACAAATTTCAAAGTGTGGACACACTGCCAGACACAACATGGAATCGTGAAGAATCCCTCACCAGCTTCCAGTTCACATGCTGTTTTGGATGAAAAATTCCAAAGAAAACTGATTGATATAGTGAGAGAGAGAGAAATTAAAAAAGCTCTAATTGTTAAACTAAGGCGTGGCAAGCAAGGTTTTCAGGGACAGTCTGCTTCACAAGCACAACAAGTCATCAAAAGGAATTTAAGATCAAGAACCAAAGGGGCCTATATTTGTACCTACTGTGGGAAAACGTATCGTTTCCTCTCACAATTTAAACAGCACATAAAAATGCACCCAGGGGAGAAACCAATTGGAGGAAATAAGCCTCCTAAGCAGAAAGATCATATTCATATTTCAAGTCCAGTAGAAAACAAAGAGGTTTATCAGTGCCGTCTCTGCAATGCTAAGCTCTCTTCACTTATTGAACAGGGAAATCATGAGCGACTCTGTAGAAATGCTACTGTCTGTCCTTACTGCAGCCTTAGATTTTCTTCTCCAGAGCTGACGCATGAGCATGAAAGCAAGTGTGAATACAAGAAACTGACTTGTCTTGAGTGTATGCGTAGCTTTAAATCATCCTTCAGTATTTGGCGTCATCAAGTTGAAGTTCACAATCAAAACACAATGGCTCCATCAGAGAACTTTTCTTTACCTATCCTGGATCACAATGGAGAAATAACTAGTTCGTCAAGATTGCCTCCTCAGCCAGAATCCAATAAGATGAACAATTTTGTGGCTGCGAAGGAGGATGGTGTAGTCAGTGATTCATCAGAACAAATAAATTTTGATTCTGAAGATTCCTCATGCCTACCTGAAGACTTGAGTGTTTCCAAGCAGTTTAAAATTCAGATCAAAGAAGAGCCTGCAGATGATATGGAGGATGAGGTCACTGAAACGAGCAGAGAACCTAAGGAAGTAGTCTCCAACAAAGATGCTGGTTTGTGGCCCTGTGAAAAGTGTGGGAAGATTTTTACTGTACGCAAGCAGCTGGAGCGTCACCAAGAGCTCTTATGCTCTGTGAAACCATTTATTTGTCATGTGTGTAACAAGGCCTTCCGAACCAATTTCCGGCTGTGGTCCGAGGTGTCAAACATGGCAGAGGATCCGGGAGGGCTCTGCCTTCCCGGTGTGTCTTGAGGGGAGAGCCACGCTAGCCTGCAAATTTCAGGGCGGAAAGCAACCCAGCAAGGTTCCTGCGACGTATAAGTACATGCAGGTATTAAACAAGGTGTAGCTTTACTAGTCCAAGCGCTCTTTGGCTGTGTTATTCATGAGGCATCTCATAGTCTAGTGGAAAAATCCTCAGCACTCTACACCAGCATGTGCTGTGTGTTTGCGTAAGGCTGGGGAAGGACTTTTACCCGATCACAGATGTCGGAGAGAATTTTACTTTAATGCTCTTTAAAGTCCAGACTGTCATGATATGTCCAGATCGGATGCGGCTCCTGGGAGGTATCGAACGTCAGGAAAACTTGATTTAAAGGAGTTGTTATGAGGCAGGAAATACTGTGGAATCTCATTGTATACTGAGTAAGCTCTTAATAATTAAATGGCACTTGTCTTAAAAGCTATTCTGGTTTTTTGTTGTTAGCCTCACAGTGGAAGTAAGAGGTAGGTAGGCTGTGGGTATAAGAAGAGCTTGTGATGAGTTACATAATCACACAACTTTTTTTGAATACAGTGAACATCTTGTAGTTAAGTCATAGTTAATATTGTCATCCTTAGATAAGTGTTACTATGAAAATAGATTTTTAAATGTATTTTTGTACAACAAGGCTTTTGATATTAAATCAGGAATAGTGAATATGTATTACAGGTACATCCAGTAATGCTTTATGTTTGTATTGCCCGAACAGTGGCAATTATAATGTTCTCTTCTGACTTAGCTCATACTGACGAACTGCTTTGACTAAAATTTTCCACCAAGGTTATGCTGATGTTCTTGAGGGGAAGTTTTGAGCAAACTTTAGCAACTGTTTTTACAAACCTTGTTTGCAAAAAACAAATTATGTGGCCATCTCTTGGGTGGAAGGGGATCTGACATCCCTTCCTCTCAGAAGTTTCATTACCCACATGCTATATACAGCTGTAATCTCATAAGAACATTTGGTTTACCTGTAGAAAATCCACCCAACCTGACTGCGTTGTGAACATCTGAAGAACTGTCATTTGCACGTTCTCAGTAGGGACTTGGCAGGGAGGCGTCACAAATTACAACCTCTGCTGTTTTCAGCTACAGCGATGTGTGCCAGGATTTATCAGGGGTTTCCCCAGCTGTGAGCATCCCTGAGACTGCTGGAGCCAAGATAACCCCTGGGGATCAGAACTGAGAGTGAGTGACCACGTCTCTTGCTCTCCACTAATTTCAGCATTGCCCTGTCATCCAAAACAGAATTAAAGTCATAATGAGTTGGGTGCTTTTTTAAAGCTTAAGGTAACTTATCCTTTAGTACATACTAGCACTCTTATTTAATGTAAAAAGAGGCAATAGCTTGTAAGAAGTTCTTGGAGTCCTCTTTGCACTGTACCTTTAATGGTACACAAATAGGATAAATGTGAAGCTTTGTGCTTCCTTTTCCTACTGTGTAGGTTCCAAGCGACAGGGTGATACTCTGTCCACTGACTCAAATTCAACACGCTTCTTGGACTGAGAACCCTCCCCATCACTAGAAGCTTGATACCACTAAGAGGTTGGGTTTTGTGGCCTCATTGGTTTTGTGTGTATGATGCTAGAGAATACTGATATGCAGAGAATTAGATAGTTGGTCCTTTGCTCATCTTCAGTAATGGCTGACTATGCTTTCCTTAAAATTAGAGGCATGCCAACATTTTGGTTTCAAAGGACAACTTTACAGAAAGCTGTGAGCTTTCATGCTGTGTTGAAGTTGTTCCTTTTTGAACTTCAGTAGCTGTGAAGCAATTACCATAAAAAACATCAAGTAGTTTCCCATTATAGTTTTCAAGGTTTTGAAATTTGTTTTATCTGCAAAATAGTGATAACTGCAGTCTATAAACAAGTGTAGACTTACAGGGTAGAGGAAGGAGGAGCTGGGGAGAGGAAGTTGGGCTGTGACCACCATATGGTTTGTACTGCACTGGGAGGTACTATGCTGTGAGTCACGCATTACAGTTGCAGCTATTTCCAGCTCTCATTAAAAGAAATTCTCAACTTCTGAGCATGTGAGCTGTTTCATAATGAACTCTGATACATTTAATGATCTGAGATTATCGGAAGGGAAAAAAATCTTTAGAGCAGCAAAATCATTTGTTGCAAGTGGAAAGACTGCAGTATGCCCAATTTTAAAATACATACTCTGTGCAGAGGGAGTTGCTTTTCCCAAATATTTATGGTGTAGATTTAATACTAATCAATGTACTGTAGTCTTTTCCCAAGTTTTTTCCTTAATGATAATATTTAAGGCAGCAATTCTCTTATATTTTCTTTCATTCAGCAGTGAAAAAAAATCATCTGTTGTCTTTGCTTATTGGCTTTTATGTATTATGTTGTTCTATAATAGTTCTATGAACAAGGAAGGAAATTGTTGAGCAACTCTTCTACCTTCCTAAACTCATTCTACTTCCACCACCACCACCAGCAGTCTTACAGCCCATCAAAAATAAGAACCTTTTAAAATCACCTAGTCCTGATTGTTGAGAGGGCTTTGTTTTCCCCTCTGAGATTTAGTGAAATGTCACACCTTTGTTGTGCAAAATCTCTTCATACAGTCAGTGATGAAAAGGCATGAGAAATCCATTGGCCAAATAATTTCAAGAAAATGTTATGAAACTTGTCCCTTCATAGTAATTCATATACAATTAAATTGCATTCTTCAGGAAAAGAAGAAATATATTTCCCTTTTTTGTCTCTGCGCATTAACTTCCTTATCCATGGTTTATCCTACATCAGCACTTAACAGCATGAGTAATCTTTAGGTTGCATTTCATTCTCACTAATCTCTTTGATAAATTATGGTTAGCACAGGGACAGTTCTTACATGGCGCACAGTGAGTGTCCCTGCCACCACCTCGCCCCCCCGTCCCTCTGATCCACTGATTTCCCTCCAGTGCTGTGTGCCTCATGCGTGGGCCAGCATCAGGCCTGACACCACAATACGCTGGAACTAGAAGTGTACCAGTAGTCCCAGTGGGGTGGGTGCCCACCAGCTAAAAACCATTAGAGCTACTTTGGGGTGAACTAGTAGGCATTCTGACGAATACATTTGTGAGTATCTTTGGAGAATTTTTCAAAAATCTTGTATTTGGTACAGTAAATATGAGTCACAAAAAACTTTTTAAATAAGAAACATGTAAGAAGAAGCAGCAGAATTACAGTGATTTCTAATCGCTGTTTGCCACAACTTAATCTACCTGTCATAACCAAAAGGAGTTAGTTTATTTTGTGCCAGGATATAACTCTGAGTACAGTCCTTTAGCTGTTGGTCAATGGACAAATTCCCTGGAAGTTCAGTAAGAATGGGACCAGCTCCTTTCTCATAAATACTTTTGAGGAATAAAGAAAAAATACATAGTGTTCTTGTTCACAGCGGAGGATATAAAATCTTTTTCCAACAAAGTATGTGAGACATTGCCTACTCCAAATACACATGGGCTTTGAGTAAGCTGAAAATCTTCCATGTGCTATTCACAACCTTATAAATAGCTTACGTAAAACTCATGTAAAATTGCTGTTATCTTTCCCATTTTACAGTATCTTGTATTGTCTTCCCAGTATCTTGCCTGTAATGATGGCTGAATGGAGGTGAGGGCTGAATGGCATTTTCTTTGGATCCCTTCAGTGGGTGGAAGATACCTGTGTTCGCTAAATTATAAGTTTCTCACTTGGCAATTTTTTAGGCTCAGCTTTTATGTTAGTTCTTCATGTTTCATATTAACTATGTGACTTTTTTTCCCCATCTCTTGTTTTCATATAGAAACCTTAGTGTAAACACAATACTGCTGATAGAAAAGTACCTTAGAAGGGTGTAACTACCTTCTCTTCCCATCTAAAATATGCTATGCCTGTAAAAAGCACCTTTATATTAACAGAAATATGCCCACAACTAGAGTTTGTCATTTCTACTATCCCAGCAAAATTAAAGGGGTATGTAGACGAGATTTTATTGTGAATTGGGTCAGTTAAACAAAGAATAGCTCATATAGGAAAGGAGATGACTGAATATTGTTCAGTTTGGTACATGTATCTCTTTATCATGAATACAATAATAAAGTCAACCTGTAGAAAGAGTACAAATGTACACATTTTGTGTGTGTCTCCCCTTCTTCCAATTCTTGATTTCATGCATCTCTTACCAGAAAAATCATGTGAAGTATTTCTGAGGATGAGGGTTTTGTAAGGTGTTTAAATTGTATGACCATCAAGCTTTTCAGTCTTGTCCCATCAGAGAGTTTAATGTCAGTGTTATAAAACTCAGGAGAATGAAAACTGAAGCAGTCCTTACAGAAAGGTATTTTTAAACTTTTTAGTCTCTTGGTTTAGTTTACAGCAGTTCAGATGATGAGTTACACACCTTTCAGTC